>NW_027182905.1:0-337813 GCF_041146395.1 Eulemur rufifrons | reverse complement strand
TGTTATGCAGATAGTCTCTCAGGTAACAAAAGTTCTCTCAGTGCAGCCCTCCCTAATACAGATTTATTTTAGGTATTTTGCATGGCTGGTGCAGTATTCAAGACTTGGTTAATGTTACATACTATATTAATAAGCCAAAGAAGAAAAAATCATTTTTGGTTATGTAAATTGATGCAGGAAAAAACATTTGACAAAATATAACACCATTTTATAATAAAAACTCTCAGACAACTAGGGAGAGAAGGGGACTTCCCAAACTTTATCAAGAGCATTTACCAAAAACCTATAGCCAACTCTTACCAGAAACCTACAGCTAACTCATATTTTGTGGTTAAAGACAATGTTTTCCCCCTTGGGTTAGAAACGAGGCAGAGATATCTGCTCTCACCATGCCTATTCAACAAAGAACTGAAAGTTCTAGCCAACACAAGCAGGCAAGAAAAAAAGTAAGGCATACGGATTAGAAAGGAAGAAATAAAACTGGCCCTGTTTGCATATTACATGATTGTCTATGAAAAATCTCAGAGAATCTACAAAAATCTTGTAGAAATAATAAATTACTTCAGCAAGTTCTCAGGATAAAAGCTCTATACTCCCAAACTCATCACATTACTATGTAATAATGAATATGTAGAAACTAAAATTAAAAACACAACACCTTTACAATTGTTCCAAAGAAAATGAAATACTTAAGCATATATCTGAAAAAACTTGTACATAATCTGTAGGGTGAAAATTACAAAATATTGATGAAAGAAAATGAAGGACGAACTAAATAAATTCATACACATGCCTTGTTCATGGTTTGAAAGTTTCACCCTAGCAAAGATGTCAGTTCTCTCCAAATTGATCTGTAGAGTTAATAAAATTCTTATCAAAACCTCAATGAGATTTTTTTGTGCACATAGATAAGCTTATTTTTAAATTTATATGAAAAAGTAGACCCTAGAATAGTTAATTCTTGAAAAAGAAGAATAAAATACATGAATGATTTTACTAGATATTAGGTTGAGTATATAGTTACAATAATCAGACAGTGTGATATTGGTAGAGAGATGAATACATAGATCAGTGGAACAAAATAAAGAACCCAGAAATTGACTCACGCAAATATGCCCAACTCATTTTTGACAAGGGTACAAAAGCAATGAAAGAGGAAGGAGTTGTCTTTTCAACAAATAGTGCCAGAGAAAATGGACATCCATAGCCTAAGAAATCTCAACTTAAACCTTATACCTTATACACACAAATTAACCTGAAATGGATCACAAACTTAACTATAAAACATAATACTACAAGTTTTTAGAAAAAAAATCCTAGAAGAAAATCTTTGGGATCTTGGGCTAGACAAAAGTTCTTAGTTCTTATTCATAAGTGCCTTTTCATAAATTTTTATTTTCAATAATAGATCAATGGGTACCTTCACTTATTCTGAGAAAACAGAGAAGTATTCAATGTGCTCTTTCAGGTTTATAGGCAAATCACATGGATTGATCATTCATTGTAAACCTATAGTTAGTTGATCAGTAGCAGAGCCATCTGTAGTAGAATATTTTCCTAACAGAAAAATTCTGTATATGATAATAAAATATTTGGAGGATTAAAAGGGGAACCAGGGGGTCAGGGTGAGCGGGAGATGCTGCCGGTGGGGGTGAGAAGGGAGGAAAGTTCCCAACCCAAGCACAGGCAAACCTGGCAGAAACTGCTGGAAGGAGACAGAAAAGTCACTCAGGCTTCAAGTCTACTGATTAATTGTAATGTGCCATGCTTTGTAGAATAAAGAAAACAGTGTTTTCCAGCAAAAACTAGAACAGGTATCACAAATCTAAGGATAGTTTCTTTATGACCAGTTTTTACACAGAAAGATGGAGGAAAGAGTAATATTTTTAAGTTTTATAGCTGGCTTTGGGGAAAAGGAGTTCTGGTTTTTATGACCCACCTTGGGGAAGAGGGGTTCTAGCATGTACAGCTATCCTTGAGGGAGAATGAGGGGCCAGAGACAGAAGGTCAGGGAGAAACATTTTCTTCTGAGGCCTTCATTTTGGGCTAGCTTTTTCTGAGCCCCAACATGGATTTGAATGCGTTTTCCAAAATTGGCTTAACTACCAAATTCTTTATTTGTTCTATTTTGATGTTATATAAACTCATAAATGTTACAATCACCAGGAAGATTTTGGTTCATTCACCCTCCCTCAAATACTGGCTCAGCTCACGTCCCTTGATTCCCTTTGCTCAGAGTTTCCACCTCTGCCAGTGCTGAATTCCCAGTACAAGCTGTGGACTACACATTGATTTGGCTCTACCCTCTCAGAAAACCAGTGAAATATCAATGAGGAATGATATAAAAATGAGAAGACATTCACAGAAACACTTTTAAGTCAATTCATACTTTGAATACAGAGTGCTTCAATAATCAAGAATTTAACCACTGTTAAATTATCCATATGCTGATTAAGGGGGACGATGTTACCCTAGTAAAAGGAACATACACATGGTAGCCCATGAAACCAGTAGGGTGCTGTTAAACAGAGAGTCCCGCTTCAGAGATCGCCAGGTGTCGCTTTTTTCAATTTTGTAATTTACAGTACTTCCTAAGACCCCTCTGTGCATGGATACATCAATGCACTATCTCATTTGATAACCATATCTCTGAGAGGAGGTTGCAAGATTTTCACACTTGCACTGAGTCTTCCAGTGACATCCCACTTCACCTTGACAAGTATATCTGACCACCCCACTGTGTTAGAGATGACAGGCTGTGTGAAATAATGGTATCCCTCCTGCAGAAGGTTGCTTGGGAATGTAGATAGTGTGCAGTGGATTGACGAGTGTAGACTCTTATTTAAATCCATTTTCTATGTCAAGTGATGTGTCCAAGGGATTGATTTTGGCATCAAAACCAAAATACTTCTCTTCCTGAACTTGTTCTTCAGACATTACCCTTCAGTAGCAAGTGCTGACAACTACAGATGCTGCCTTCACTAAAACTTGATTATTGATCAAATAATCTTATCTTGTACCCCCTGAAGTAATGTAGTGGGAGGAAGAGCTTCAGATCTACCCGTGCTTGGGGAGGGCTGCACTCACTGTAATTGCTTGGCCTGGCGACTAGGACTCTTTCTCAACATTTGCCAGTTTGTGAGCATGATCAATGGATTTGGATGCTAAGAATATTTATCTTATGTTTAATTCTGCTCAATATTTTTAACACCCCTGCATTACTAAACAACAGTCTATTTTTTTTTTCTTTTCTGTCCCCAGAACTGCTTACATGATTCAAAACAAATATCTTCCATTGGGCCTTTCATATACGAAACTGAAGTTTAAAAAGTAGTAAATCAAACTACTGCCTACCACTACTATTATACTTCAGAATTTTGGCGCCTGTCTTTCAAAAGCAACAGGATACATGCAACCATTAGGTGGAAAGGTAAACCACTGCATTCTTAACCACAGTGGTTCTTGGGTAAGGTGTGTGCTGCAGTTCCCCAGGCCCTGCCTGAGGTCCCTGCTGCTGGTTCCCACACCCCTCAGCCCTGCTGGCCCTGGCGGGCCCTGAAGTCCTGCATTCTAACTGGCCCTGAGCTCCCATCTTCCTCAACCCACCCAACCTTTCATGTGTCCCTCCTGCACCACAGCTCTGTGGTTTCTGCAGGCAATTGGGAAATGGTCCACTTCCTTCTGTGTTTCCCACCTTCTGCCTGTGAAAGGGACACTGATCAGAGGTCACTGTTTCAGAGTCTGGGGAAATGGCTCTTCTGGAGTTTGTGGCTCTCACTTTCTGGACAAATAAATGTGGTTGCCTGATGGAGCCCAGAGCCCATGGTTGTGTTGCATTCTGGGTCCGTTCCCTTAAAAATACCAGTGTTTCTGCAAGATTTCTGTCATTCTCCCAGTCAGTAAAATGCTTTATGAGCATTTTTTCTGCGGCTCCAGTATGTTTATTAATATATTCATTTATTTGCCAATGATATGCATGCATTGTGGTTCTGTAATTGATATGTATGACAATACTTCTGTATATATATTATGAACTGTATTATATATATATGTAAACCTCAGAAGAATGAGATGAAAAAGAACCTAAATGGAGCTCTAACGTTTTCTCTCTGCACCTCAGCATGCTGTGTTGCCCTTCCTACTGGGGAAAGCCCACCCCGGGCCCCACCACCAAGGTACCTCATGCCTGTTAAGTGAAGGCAGGGTGGGACAACATGGGGACGACTGCCCCAGAAATGATTTTGTCTGCTTTTGCCTCCACTCCTTATCTGTGATAACCATCTTAAATTGCAGGTGTGTTCAGGATTCAGGGAAAGGTATCCTTTCCAAGATGGAGTCTGTCCCACAGGGAGAAGTGGAACGCACTAATGCACTGTTTTTCATGGAAGTTGTAAAGTCAAATTTCCTTTGCTTATCTTTAGTTTCCTCTTAAACCATACCATGATTAAAAATAAGACCGCTATTAAGAGAGTTACCATACTATGAAATAAGTCATTATCTAAATGACAAAGTGGCTTTTTTTTTTTTGCTGAAATAATGATATGCATCCTGACCTGGTGGTGGTAGAAATAATTTTCTGTCAGGCTATCACCTGCCTCACAGATGAAGGGGCTTCTCCCCCATGGGCTGGATGATGTGGTGGGGGAAGCATCGGTTTGAGTCAGAAGATGTGGGAACCAAGCGCATGTGTGGTTGGGGGATATCTCAGGGTCCCCATTTGTCAATCAGGTTACTGGGATAGAGGACAGGCCATAGTTACTGTTTTGACAGTGGCTCTTCATCTTCCTCCCCTCCTTCTTCTTCATCTAAAATCACCCCTAAGTCCCTATACAATGAGGGATGGTATGGAGTGAGCTGGGGGTGAAGCGTGGTGTCGCCACTGAGCAAATGGGACCACCACCCAGTGCTTCTTCTGCCAAGGTCTGCTTCCTGCTTGGCTTACACACACGTCTGTCAGATGTGCTGACCATCGTGAACCTGCACCAGTGTGTCCTTGATCTGCCTTCTGCGGACCCTCCCATCAGACAGCCTCCTGGGAGTCCTTCCATTTAACAGCCAATAAAATATGTAGTTACTTGACAGGGGAGAATAGCTCAGCTTCCTACCTGAAGCCTCCATCTTCTCTTTTACTTACAAAAGTTCAAGAGAATGTAATCATTTTTCCAGAAAATATTTTTCCTGGTTATTTGGTTTGGCTTCATGCTCCATTCCAAGGGGAATAAGAGTGACTATAGAACTTTACAAGCCACATTTCCCATAAATCTCTTCTGTAAAAATATTTTGGCCCACAGGTCTTACCAAAAAAAAAAAAAAAAAAAAATAGGAAGAAAAAGCTTAGATGACAGACCTGCGTCGCCTATGTTTCCTTTGTCATGGTACCAGGATGAGATGAGGTGGTCATGTTTTCCTATGAAAGACACTAGCATTTCCTAAATCCTCATCTATTTTCCCAGAAGTTCCATTATTTTATATCTTTTTCTAGAATATGGTTTCATCTTATTTAAAGACATGATTTAGGCATACGGGCTGATACTTCCAAAAAGAAAATATCATTCCCATGATTGTGGGACACTGTGGATGTGGTTGTTCATAGGGGAATGTTGAGTTATTCTGGTCACTTGATATTATTGACTGGACATTACAGGTCACTGGAATGGCCACCTTGCATAATTCTATGAACATAATAAGAAAATCTCACACAGGGAGCAAATTTCAAAAAGCTAATAGCTATAATTGTGTAAGATATATTACTATTTGACTGTGTTATTCTTAATTTAAAAAATAGATATACAACCTCAGAGCCCTCCCATTAGCTCAATCCTACCTTGTTAGAGAAGGCACCATGACCCTGTCATCCCAATGAGTAATCTAAGACACTTCATTAGAGATAGACACTTGACATCTGTTTTTATCTTAAGATAACAGGATTCTATGAACAGTGAGAAATATATAATCTCAACTAAGTGCACAATTTGACAAGTGTTAGGGATATACTGAGACCTTTATCATTATTATCATAAAAATGTTGGTTAAATATATATATTTTTTAATTTAACAAATGTTAAAATGTCAATTCCCAAGTAATTTGGGACAATGTATATCTGAAGGACAAATTTAATTATATATTTTCTAAGATTTCAAAATTATTTTAATCAATGTGTCCTTTTTGTCACCCTGCAATGAATATAAAACAGAGCCTGACTGCCTGAATCTTGGGAAATGTATATTTCTTGGAATTATTTTAAAAAGAAGACAGAATAATGGCCAAGAAACATATGAAAAAATGCTCAACATCTTTAATCATCAGGGAAATGCAAATCAAAACCACAATGAGATATCACTTATCTCCAGTGAGAATGGCCTTTATCAAAAAGTCCCAAAACAATAAATGTTGGCATGGATGCAGAGAGATAGGAACACTCATACACCGCTGGTGGGACTGCAAACTAGTGCAACCCCTGTGGAAAACAATATGGAGATACCTTAAAGAGATACAAGTAGATCTACTGTTTGATCCAGCAATCCTATTGCTGGGCATCTACCCAAAAGAACAAAAGACATTCTATAAAAAAGTCATCTGCACTCAAATGTTTATAGCAGCACAATTCACAATTGCAAAGATGTGGAAACAACCCAAGTGCCCATCACTGCAAGAATGGATTAATAAAATGTGGTATATGTATACCATGGAGTACTCTTCAGCTATAAGAAACAATGGTGATATAGCACCTCTTATATTTTCCTGGATAGAGCTAGAACCCATCCTACTAAGTGAAGTATCCTAAGAATGGAAAAATAAGCACCACATGTACTCACCATCAAACTGGTTTCACTGATCAACACCTAAGTGGACATGTAGGAATAACATTTATCGGGAGTCAGGCAGGTTTGAAGGGGGAGGAGGGGTGGGAATATACACACATATACCCGATGCACACCGTTTGGGGGATGGACACACTTGAAGTTCTGACTGCGGGGCGGGGGGCGGCAAAGGCAATATACGTAACCTAAACATTTGTATCCCCATAATATGCAGAAATAAAAAAAAATGAATTCTTCTAAATAGTTCAGCAGGTTAAGATGATTTAGCTGAACATTAGGATTAGGATTTTATCATATTCTGCTACTACACATGGAAACGTGTAGTACCATCTGAGGGCACTGTCACATTTTGAGGAGCAAAAATAAACAATGTCAGTTAATTATTTAATTTTTACTATCAATTTGTTAGAAGTTCTAATAGAAATAGCGCTAGAAATATGTCTCATTTATGAAAAATCTTCCTATGCTTGCTAATGTAGCTTGTTTCATTTTAAAAATAAGGCAAACTTCACAAACCTGACACAACCTGTCATGTGCAAAATATCATGCCAGCTGCACAGCCCCACAGGAGCGAGTGGGAGGCAAATGCATCTTTGCAGGTTTATCTCCTCTGGAGTCCATTTGCCGAGGGCTCCTTTCTTCACATTTCCAGAGTAAAATCAGTCATTTTGAGTGCAGGGATTTGTGCCCAATAAAATTATGTGGCCCCTAATGTCATTTGACTGGATGATTACTAAAAGTAGACCAAGAAGATAATTTTCGCTCACTAGATAGTGACAGTTTTGCTTGCTTTCAAAGTTTGGGATTTTTCTAAACTGTGGGTCAGAGCTCAAGCTAATGAAATTTTGTGAAGGAAAAGATTTTCCAGATTTATATGTGCAATCTGTGATTTTTTTCAGAAGAAAGAAAAGTAATAAGATTAGAAAAGAAAAAAATACACAAGCATTCTCTCCAGGGAGCACGGCAAATCTCTGAGATTCTCTCCTGTGCTGCCAGTTTGCCAAGTGCTGTCAGAGCCATGAAGAAGGACCTGTCACCGGGTGGCTGATCAGGATCCTAAGGGTAGATATGAGGTCTCTGTCAGAGGTCTCAGTGTAAGGTCTCTCAGTGTTGGTCTCTGACAGAGGATGTGAGGTGTCTCAGTGTGAGTCTCTGTCAGAGGTCTCTGTGGGAATCCCTACCAGAAGGGTCTGTGGAGGTCTCTCAGTGTAGGTCTGTCAGAGGTCTCTGTGTGGGTCTCTGTCAGAAGTCTATGTGGGGATCCCTGTCAGTGTTCTCTGTGGAAGCGTCTGTCAGAAGTCTCTGTGGAGGAATCTCAGTGTGGGTCTGTCTGTAAGGCAAATCCATTTGTATAGGCAATAGGTTCTTAAGCCAAACTAAAATGATTGCTGGCGTGTCTTCTGCCGGCCTTTAAGTCAGCATGGTTACGTAACCATGATGTCACCTCCTATGTGAATCACGCCTTTGCTTGGCATGTTGCCATGATTGTTCTGAGCCATATATAAGCGCTCACCATGTTCTTGCAGTGGGTTACATCCCCCCGGCAATAAAAGAACATGTTTCCTTTACCCACTACTGCTTGTCTCTTCTTTCAATTCCCAGAAACCTGCTCCGGTACCTTCGCTGGCCGCAGAGCCCCCTCCCCACAGAGTCTCTGTCAGACATCTCTGTGTGGGTCTCTGTCAGTGTCCTCTATGTGGGTTTCTGTCGGAGGTCTCTGTGTGGGGTTCTGTCAGAAGTCTCTGGGGCTGTCTGTCACAGGCACCTATGAGGGTCTCTGTCAGAGGTATCTCTGGGGGTCTCTAAGTTTGAGTCACTGTCAAAGGTCTCTATTTGGGTCTCTCTCAGAGATTTCTATGAGGGTCTCTTAGGTGGGTCTCTGTCAGAGGTCTCTGCAAGTCTTTGTGTGAATGGCTATCAGAGGTCTCTCTGGAGATCTCTGTGGGAGTCTCTGACAGAGGTCTCTGTGGGGGTCTCAGTGAGAGGTCTGTGTCAGAGGTCTCTGTGGTGGTCTTTCAGGGTCTCTCTTTGTCATAGGTCCTTGTGGGAGTTTTTCACTGTGATTGTCAAAATTCTCTGTGGGGATCTCTGTCAGAGGTCTGTTGTGGATTCTTTGTCAGAGGTCTCGGGGAGTCTCTGTAGATATCTCTGTCAGAGTTCTTAATTTGTGTATCTAATAGAGCTCTTGGTTGGTCTCGATGGAGGTCTCTGATATCGTCTCTGTGTCATCAGAGTTCTTATTATGAGGTCTATCACTGAGTATCTCTGTCACAGGTCTCTGTGTGGGTCTCTGTGAGGTCTTTGTGAGAGGTCCCAATGGAGGTCTGTCAGAGCTGTGTTGGGGATCTCTTTCCAACGTCTCTGTGAGAGGTCTCTGTGGAGGTTTCCCACTTGGGGTCTCTGCCAGAGGTCTCTATTTGGGTCTCTCTCAGAGATTTCTATAAGGATCTCTTAGCATAGGTCTCTGTCAGAGGTCTGTTTTGGAGTCTCTCTTAGAGGTCTCTATAGGTGTCTCTGTCAGAGTTCTCTATGGGCATATCTGTCACAGTTCTCTCTGGGGGTCTCTGTCAATGTCTCTGCCATCTTTGTGGGGGTCTTTCTGTGGGGGTCTCTGTCAGAGGTCTCTTGAGGTCCCTGTGGGGGTCTATGTCAGGGGTCTCTGTGGAGGTCTCTCTGTAAGGTCACTGCTCAGCTCCAGCATTCCCAGGCCCTGGCTCCCCTTGCTGCTATGCCCCTGTTGGCTTCCCTGTCCCCAGCGGACACGGGACAGGCTCTAGGAGCAGCCCAGGCACAACACTGGCCCTCCAAGTACCCCAGCTCTGGGAGCAGCATTGAGGCCACATGTCTGTGAAGGTCACCAGACTGTGATACCACAAGCACCTGAGTCCTGTCTTTTCTACCAGTCCTCTCTAGAATTCCAGAGGTGACAGTGCACAGGCTGGTCACATATGCAGTGAGAAAAGCCACCTTCCTACAAAGGCTTTGTGCCCCTTGGTCTAGCCCTCTGCCGTGGGGCTGCTGCCTGACCCCCTTGGCCTATGGGTGCACTGGGCAGTCACTGTTTAGAGTGCCAGGTGAGCTCTGCCATCCTCCTGGTTGCCACCTCTTCAATTCTTCTCCCACACTCCACCCTCATCCTCTGTCTGCCACCATCAGATGGTTCCCCATTCTGGTCACACCAGAGGGGAAAGCGGGTGGCCAGGAGGGCAGACGAGGCCCTCGCACCTCCTGCTGCGCCCACCGAGACCGGCCCTGTCTTGGCCGCTGCTTTCAAAGGGAGGAAGGTGGAGGATGGGAGGGGCATGATCCTGTCACCAAGGCTGAGCCCAGAGGGGACAGCAGGGACCATCTCTTGGACTTGGCTCTGGGCTGCCTCTCCAATCCTTCAGCAGGCTCTGGGCAGGGTCGTCTGTTCCTCACCAGGAAAGTCACGGGGGCCAGATCTCTCTGCCCCTGCACCCAGGGCCAGCTCCTCCACCCTGAAACTTCCTGACCCACTTCAGGCAGTGTGAGGCTGCCCGGCTCCCACATTCCTGCAGCCTGAGGGGAATTTCCCCACTTAGAGGCCTCTGTAAACCCATCCCCCACCACTGCACAAAGTTCATGTAGAGGGAAAGCCTGGGCAAAAACAGTGTGAGTCAGATCCCGGGGTGGGGTGTCCACAGGGTTTGCCAGTCCTGACGGTCCTGAAGTCTCTCTGTAATGACCGAGTTATGAAAAGAAGGTGCAGTGCGGGACCTGGGGTGACAGTGCATCTGCCAGCTGGTCAGCCTCCCCATGCCTGTCCCGCCCAGAAGCCACACCCAGGCAGAGCGAATGCTGACCCCTTCCCTGCAACCCAGCATCCCACACGGAAGCCACTACCTCTGATGAGAAAAACACATTTATTTGGCCCATGTTCTTGATAAGAAGAAGCCATTAGCATATACCAGATGTGCTAACATGAGGCAAAACAGGTTTTCTCTGCCTGAATAAAATTTATTCTGTGAGAAAATTTTCCCATAAGGAAAGGCATAAAAGGCAGGATCTTGCTGACCGGACAAGTGTGTTGTCTAACGGAGAAGGTGGCCCGAAGCTCTTGCCACCCTTGGCCTATGCTGGCAGGGACTGGCCGGGAGCACAGGCTCCCTGGGTGGGGAGGCCCAATTGCTGTCCCTCTCTGTGACCCACTTGTTCTTGACAAGATAGCTGTGGCCCATGGGGGTGGGGCGACTGGAGGCTATATCTCTCATCACTCTCCTTTGCCCTCTGTGGTAGGGACCTTTAGGGTAGTAGGAACGCCCATCCACTGGGGCCTGGGGTTCCTCTTTGTGGAAATTGAACGCCAGGGGACGATGTTCTTGCCTCAGCCCCAATTTGTCCACTAAAATCTGTCCGACACATGTGATGATTGCCCGGACCTCATCAGCCCTGATGTTCATAGATGACCTTGTGGTTTGCCTTGGGCTCTGGGCAGTGGCTGGAACAGGCTTGCCTTTCGGCAGGGGATCTTCCTGCTCTTTGCCCTTCTTACTGGGCTTGAGGCGCTGCAGAAAACGATTGATCTTTTCTCCGAAGTAGCTTTCTGGAGGTGCCTGTCCCTTCTCTTGTGGTAACTGAGAGTATTTGTTCCCAGGGGTTTCTCTTTCCCTGACCTGAACAGGGCGACTCATCCCACTGGATTGGAAGGGCCTTGGTCCTGTAGACCTTGGTTCATGCTCCCTTGGTTTGGGCCTCCTACTGCTCTCTCTCTTGTCAGTAGGGCCACACATATTGCTCTGAGTCTTCCAGGAGGCCCTCACTTTTGGGCTTCTGGGCTCCTGCTGTCTCTGGCTGCTCCCTCCATGCCAAGTGGGGTCACATAGCCCCTGAGAAGTTGATGCGTCCTTACTGGGCACACTCTGGGTACCAGACAGAGAGGCCTGGGAATTGGACTGAGGTTCCTAAGAAACCAACATGTCTGCTGTGGGGAGTATTGTCGGTGTGACGGCCTTGAAAATGGAGGCCAGTGGCACAGTCTTGGAGGAGGACACCAGTGGCAGGGCCTTGAAACTGCTTCTCTGATTCTACCTCCACTTTGAATGAAAACTTACTCATAACCTTTGTTTTCAGGCGTAGGTCTCCTGGATGCTGGGTACCAGAAATTCTAGAGAATGAGGAGCTTTTACTGGGCCCCAGAGACCCTGAACCCAGATTCACATTAATGGTTTGGGAGTCTGCCATCACACTGGCTCCCAGCATGACTTCCCAAGCAGGGGGCTTTTCCTCCTTGTCCTCTACTGGCTCCATGGTCTTCTCGGCCCTTGAACATTGGGACCCTACGCTGAGCCCCAGCATTGCTATGCTACTGCAAGGGACTCCTGAGGCCATGCTCTCCTTCTCCTCCTGTAGATCATGCCTGGCCATTGCTGGACTTGGACTTGGCTCTGGGCTGCCTCTCCCGGCCCCCAGGACAGCACTACTCTTCCACGTTCTGCTTCCAACGCTGCATGTGAGAGGCTAAGGCCACCTTCCCTCCTGTCCATTGGGAGAGGCCTCTGAGTGCCCACGGTTGTCACCAGATTGGCCACCTCTCCGGTCCCTCTGGACTTTCTCACTCACAAGTGAGGGGGCAGAGAGAAAACCAGTCAGGGTGAGGACTGACTTTTTTGTTATCACCTTCTCTCCTGGACCTTTCCAAGGATGTTCTCCCAGAAAATTGGCAACCTCAGCTATGGAGCCATCCCCAAATTCACCAGTGGCCCAGGAGGGAAGGCTGGAGAATGGAAAGGGTGGGGTTTGACGCTCAAGATTTATGCGCTCCAGGGACTGGAGATTGGAACCCCACCTATGCCTCACACGAAACCTTATAATATGTGCTTCACGCATCTGTTGAGTGCAGGGATCAAGGAAAAAAGCTCCTGGGAGGTGCTCACATGGCATTTCTGACCCTTCAAGGATGCTAGATTTCTGGGCTTATGGTGGGTGTCAGACTTGAGAACAGTACGGCTGGCAGTGATCCTGGACTGATGCTCACGCACAGGGACCGTGCCTTCGTTGATCTCCCCCACCTTCTGGTCCAATTGGAAATTCAGGATTTTGTCAACCTGCTGCTTCTCTGGGCCCCTGGGTAGATAATTTCCTGATTTATACCTCTGGAGGCTAATCCAGTCACTATCTGACTCCTCCTCCTCCTTATCCTCCAGAACTTTCACCAAAGTATTTCTTGAACCTATGTATAGATAGATCTTCTGGGAACCTCTTCAGATCTTGCCCTAGGTTCTTGGTTGGGTCCTTGTCTTCTTTGACACTTATGGAACTCTCCTGAGAGAATCTTTCAGAGTGCCTGGAGCCCATCTTCTGCTCATCCTTGCTGCTTTTACCTGCAAATGCCCCATGCTTGTCTTCTGCCCCAGGCTGACCCCTCCCTGGGAATTCACCCTGAGGCTGCATCATGGGTGCTTGGGATCTGCAGGGAGGGCCCAACTGGTCTTTATCGGGGGTGAAACTCCTTTGAATATGTTGCTTGTGCTGCTTCTGGTGCTCAGGGATGATCAAATCTCCGAGAAGAATGGAGCCAGACTTGTGGCTCTGGGAGTCCTCGCTATCCTGGGGAAGGTCTGGAGTGGGTTGGCTACAGGGTGCCTGAGAGTTTTTGAGCAGAGAGGATAACATTTTCTTCCACCTCAGTCGCTTCTGCAAGGGCCATTCCAGATGCTCACCTGCAGTTGGGATGAGGAATTATGCCTTCTCCTGGGATGTAGGGCAAGTTGTTCTACAGCTTCCTGTAGGGTCCCCTTTACTCTGGGGTGGAGAGCAATATGGTACTTCTGGGGGAGCAGGAGACAGAGGGACCTGGCTGTGGATCTTGTCCAAAGGTGGGGGCTGGGGCTGGGGCTTGGGCAAGGTTTGAGTCAAAGGCTGAGGCTGGGGCTTGGGCAAGGTTTCGGTCAAAGGCTGGGGCTGGGGCTTCGGGAAGATTTCAATCAAAGCCTGGGGCTGGGCCTCGTGGTGGGGCCCAGGCTGGTCCTGGGGAGGTTGTGAAGGTTCTTCCCTCCAATTTTCTGAAGGAAAAAAGTCAGGGACTTCATTGAAGGAAACAAAGCGACGTGGTGGTTTTGTAGAAGGCTTCCTAGAGACCCAGGCAGCAGCTACCAGGGACTCGCTGTGCAGAGTTGGGAGGCCCCAGAAGAGCTGGCCGCATTTCTGCTGTAAGTGGTCCCCCATGGCCTTCGGATGGGAGAGCTGCTGAGGACCCGGCAGCTGCTCTGGTTTCTCTTTCATGTTCCAGAAGAAGTGTGGAGTTGTGGTGTCCCACTCCCAGCTCGGTGACTTTACCATATTCCCCAGAGAACCCTGCGAGTAATCGGGGCTCACTTGGTTCAGAAATGACCTATCCTTTTCTTTTTCCTTCCACAGCTTCAGTCCTGCTCTCTTGGTAATGAGCATTTCCAGTAGCTTCCGGACATCACAGTTGAGGAAAGCAGAGCCACCACCCTTTCTCTGCCTGTGTGTGGGGTCTCCCCAGAGCCAAGCGTCAGGTGGATGGTGGAGAAGAGGCTCTTTCTGGGATTTGCTATGTGGCGAGGTGGGAAAGAAAAGGGCCTTGGCAGCTGCCCACCACCAGGAGAGGAAGAAAATGGTGCGTTCAAGGCCTAAGGTGGCCAAGACAGGAGGCACCGAACAAGAGTAACCTGGAGGTGAGCTCTCTGGGACAGTGCCTGGGGGGATTCTGATCAAGTCAGACTGGTCTTCTTGAGGTTGTACTGGCAGGGTGGAGGCCAGAAGTGAAGGGCGCTGGGCCAGGGGAGCCGGGGAAGCCAATGGGGATGAGGTGGCAGGAGAAGCATCTTCCGCACGCTCCCCAGGTGGCTGGTGGGCTCTGGCAGGTGCTGGTTTGCACACTTTCCCTGGGGGATCTGGACATGAGAGCTGACAAAAGCCCCTTTTGTCCCGGAACTTTTCCAGGTGGCTGCAGAAGACAGGAGGCACAAGCTGCAGCAGGGGTGGGTGGGGCCAGGGTGTGGCCCAGGGCCCTCCACTGCCCCCATGCTGACTTCACAAAGCTCTGCCTCTCCCTGGACCCAGGGCTGTAGCCACATCCTGTCCCCATCCCATGGTCTCCCCCTCCCAGGTCAGCCCCAGGCCCCCGAGTCCTGTTCCAGGCCCTGGTAGGAAGGAGAACAAGGAGAGAAGGGGAGAGTGCCTCACCTCTGCAGAAGCAAAACCAGGTCCCGAGCCCCCTCCAGTTCCTCCAGGCAATCTCTACAAGCTGAAAATCAGGAGCCAGGTTAGGATGGGGAAGGGATGGGCCTGAGGATCTTGCAGGAGGCCGAGTGTCCCTCTAGAGCAGACTGGGGGGATTAGACCCTAGGGCACAAGCATCAGGGCTCAAGGCCATGTGACCCTGAGAGGGACAGCAGGAAGCTTGGTGTGCAGCACTTTATCATGTACAGAGTGCTCCCACATCCATCCCACAGGGGCCTCACACCCTCCCTGTGGGGGAGCAGACAGGGATTGCTCAAAGAAGAACCAGCCTTAGCCAGGCTAAGCAGCTGTCCACAGTTGGGCCTGGAGGCCACACCGCCACATCCAGGCCCCTACTGGGCAGCACCCATTCTCGGCCCACCTGGCTTCATGCCCAGCCTGGGATCTGAGAAGAATCCTGGGTTCTGATATCCTTCCCTGGATGCCACCTCCACCCACCTCAGGCCTTCAATGGACCTCCTGGGAGACTCATTCCTCAGGACAGTGAAGCTAAATTCCCCCCTGGGGGCTCTGGGTAGACAGGCAGAACCTTACCTTTTAGAGGGCAGTTCTTCTTCCTGCGCCTGGGCCTCCCCCTCTTCCCCACTGGAGGCTGAGAGACAGGAAAGATTGAGAGGCTGGGACCAGTCCTCACTCACCTCTCCCCAGACAAGCTGCAGACATTTAGTCCTTATGGAAGACATGACCTTCTACATCTAGTTAATCGATCTCTGCCTTCTTTTCTTTGCTTTCACTCATTTTTAAAGTGGATAAAAATATTGTCTGTTTTCCTTCTTTGAAAAAATGCAAAGAGGAATTTTCGACATGAGATCCACCATGAGTGTCTTCTGTCGCTGTTCCTCTGCTTGAGACACTCAAGACTCCAATGTACAGGTGCCTCTGAGCTGTCAGGCAGGATTCTGCTTCTCAAAGAGGCCAGAGGCCACTCCAGCCTCTGATGGGAGGCTCAGCACAGGCCTCAGATCACCAGACACAGATGGGCTGGGCTACAGGTACTGGCCATGGGAAGGCAACTGATGACTGATGAACCAGGACTGAGGGCCGTCCACCCACACAGATCACAACCCTTTCATAGCCTCCTCCTGGTTCCTGAGTCCTGGCATTTGACTTTGCCCTGATGCCTCCTCTGCACCCACACGGGTGTCTGAGAGCTTAGTCTAGAAATCTTATACTACTCTAACCCCTTCCTGCCCTGCCTGGGCCTAGGAGGACAAGGAAATTTCCCATCTCAGGAATCTCTAGTCAATTTGGAAAAGTGGAAATAAAAATAGAAAGAAAAGAGAGAATCATTCTCTGTTAGTTCTGGGCTGAGAGTTCCTTACCTTCCCGATGCTGCTTGTCTGCCCAGTCGGTGGTGAGGATGGATCACTCCCAAGGCAGGGGAGTAACAGAAGGAAGAGCCCCAGTCCACACAGGATGCCCAGGCTGATATCCATCACCCAGGAAGTGGAGCTGGGGTTTAGCCATGTGGCACTATCGCTATTCAGAGGAAATGGATGATTCTCCATCTTCTGAATCGCACTGTCGCCCTAAAGCAACTGAGCCCTGGGCGTTGCCTTTGGGCCTTTTGACTAGGGCCCAGGCCTGCATCACAGAGCTGTGGCTCCTCATCACAAAGGGCTCCTGAGGGTGGGGTTGATGATGTGGGGAGGAGGCTGAACCACAGTCCCTCCCCCACCACCCTGCTCTGCAGATCCCTCCACCCCCTGGGCCTTCTAGATCCTCCTTCAGACTCCACCTGCTCAGCCTGTCAGAGATAGACCTCAGTCAATTTTCTATTCTTTCCCTCTGCAACCCAGATGTTACCTGATTCCTTTGCTCTACTAGAGATCTTGACTTGAACCCACCAATTTCCTAGCCTTTGAAAGTCTGAAATTCTCCCAGGAATTTTGTTTATTTTCTAGGGATTTTTACTCTCAAAATCTCCTCTGTCTTCATAATTTTCCCACAAACTAAGCTTTCTTCTTTCATCAACTCAGAAGTAGAACTTAACTTTATACTTATTTCAATCTTGTAAATTTTGAATATTTTAGTTGTTATTGTTTATGTTAACCTTTGCTGTCTTCGCTCATGGGCTGACACAAAAAGTCAAACTAATGATTTGTTATTTAAACTTTACAAAACTAAATAAGTATAGTAAAAATATAAATCATTAAACTTCCAAATGATATTTATTTGGTTAGTAACACAATTCTGAGTTATAAAAGCTGCACAAGCACTTATGGAACTTGCTATAATACACACAGACACATACACATATTGTGGCAAACTAATTCATTATTTTCAAATCCATGGATTAATCATTTTCTCTAAATCTTTCATTTATTATATTGGTCCTATTTTTTCTTACTCTGCCCAAAATACAATTTCTGCTCTCCAAAGTTTCAGAACATGTGTAATACACATGAAAGGAAGAAATGGGTTATGAGGACTGAACTCTGATCTTTTGCTTTGCTTCCCGCAAAAAAAAAAAAATCCTTTCTAAGGAAGCCTGGTGAGTCATGCCTACAAATGATAAATCTCAGTAAACAGGTTGTTATGACGTTTATTTCCCAAAGTGAATCTGGTATAGCATCACATGAAAGATAGAAGACCCTTATCTTAATTCAAGCATTCCTTTCTGCAGATTCCTGGTCTTTTGGACAAAGCCTAACTCTTTCAGCCAATTGTCAACTAAAGCATCCCGAAACCCACCTATGACTTGTAAGTCCCTGCTTTGAGATGTCCCACCTTTTTGGGCCAAACCAATGTAGGCCTTCCATGTATTGATTTGTGACTTTCCCTGTAATTCCTGTCTCCCCGAAATGTATAAAACCAAACTGTAACCCAGCCACAGCAAGTCCACTTGCTCAAGGCTTCTTGGGTGTGGCTCCAGGTCATGGTTGTCAAATTTGGCTCAGAATAAACCTCCTTCAATTATCTTCCAGAATTTGTTTTTTTTTTTTTCATTGACAGGATGCACTGAAGTACTAATCCTCACAGTGGAGAGTGGGCCTGGGGAACCAAAGCCTGGGTTTGAGCCTAGTCCAAAGCAGCCTCTTCTGATATCTCTAATGTCTTCAGTACATATATTTTTCTTCAGAGTATGCCCCAGTCACTTATTTTGGGTTGACAACCACATGGCAACTACATGAGTGGATACCTTGGAGTAGAGCCCCTTTTGACTTACAGTGATTTCTCCCATCAGGGCTAAGGTAGCAGCAGCTAGAGATTCACTCCAAGAGATCATTTGTTTTTGTTTCTGCCAAGGCCAAAATGCAGCTCTCTCCTGAGTTTCCTCAATCTTCTCAACTTTTTGGCTTGATATTAAGGTTTATTTTGCTGGAAAACCCCTCTAAGGAGTTTTGCTCGCTTCCAAACAGGAAGGCGAGTTTCCCTGCTTCCGTGGTGATAGAGAGTAGGTTCAGCTTGGGCCCCATCTCCAGGTAAGGAGCTGATCTGAGATTTCCTTTTAGACTTTTCTAGCTGAAGGTAAGGTTTATTGTTAGCTGGCTGTAACTTCTATTTATACTTAAAGATCTCAACAATGTATTAATTATGTAGTAATTTCTTCTGTTTTTGGTTTTACTCTGTCTTACATTGGATTTGGCCAACTCTTGGTCAAAACTGACAGAAGGTCTAAATTATGGAAAATGAGGCCTCTAGAATTGACTAAACCTCCCACAGTTGCAATACATCAGCCAGTTAGAAAAATTATAGTATTTTACCCTGAAATATATTTCTTTGACATACTCTGAGGTGGCTGGCACAGAAATAATGCTACAAACCTCTCATCTGTGGGAGAAAATTTATATTTATAGAGGATCTCCATTAATACAGCCAGGACTTTATTTACCCAATCTAGGAAAGAATAAGTGAGAATCTGGCACCTTTAAAGGACTTAAAAAAAAATTATTACCTATTCTCTGTGAGGGCTACTAACTGTGAGGCTTTACTTGCATAACAAGACCACCTTGGCTAGCCTCTCTTCTCTCTTGCAAACCTGTTTTGCTACTTCTTTTTTTTTTTTTTTTTTTTTTTTGAGACAGAGTCTCACTCTGTTGCCCGGGCTAGAGTGAGTGCCCTGGCGTCAGTCTAGCTCACAGCAACCTCAAACTCCTGAGCTCAAGCGGTCCTCCTGTCTCAGCCTCCCGAGTAGCTGGGACTACAGGCATGCGCCACCATGCCCGGCTAATTTTTTCTATATATATTTTTAGTTGTCCATATAATTTCTTTCTATTTTTAGTAGAGACGGGGTCTCACTCTTGCTCAGGCTGGTCTCGAACTCCTGAGCTCGAGCGATCCACCCGCCTCGGCCTCCCAGAGTGCTAGGATTACAGGCGTGAGCCACCATGCCCGGCCCTGTTTTGCTACTTCTAAACCCCCATTCGTAAAAAACAAAAACAAAAGAAAAAACAAACAAAAAAACCCCTCTGTACTTCATTGAGGAATTAAGTTTCATTCTAAAGGCTCCTGTGTATACAGTTTAAAAATTAATTTAAATGCCTTTTTCTCCAATGAATGAATCTACCTCATGTCTGATTTTTCAGAGAAACTTATGGGGGAAAGGGCCTTGCTCCCTACAGTTTAAAGCCACTCTGTTTCTTCTGAAAAGCTACAGTAGTGAAAATCCAAAAACCTGGCTAGCTGGCAAAAGGGGCAAGAATTTCTTACCAGCCAGGCTCCTGGCCTTGTTCTCTGTTAAACAAAAGACAAAAATCACTATTTGCAAGGGTTTGACTAATGTAAGAAAAAGGATTTGTGTGATTAGTCTTGGTACAACAACTCTGGTGTAGTTTTTATAATTGTTTTTTTTAATATATATATTTTCTTTTTAATTATGGGTACATAATAATTGTATATCTTTATAGGGTACGTGTGATGTTTTGATACAGGCATACAATGTGAATTAATCAAATCAGGGTAATTGGGGTATCCTTCACCTCAGGATTAAGATGTTTTATCATTTCTTTGTGTTAGGAACTTACCAATTCCACTCCTTTAGTTATTTTAAAGCATATCTAACTTATTGTTGTTAACAGTCATTTTGTTGTGCTATCAAATCTAATTGTCTAGCTACCTTTTTGCACACATTAACCATACCCACTTTTTATTCCCCACTCCCTGCTACCCTTCCCAGCCTCTGGAACCGTCTTTCTATTCTCTGTGTCCTTGAGATCAATTGTTTTTAATATTTAGCTCCCACATATGAATGAGAACATGGGAGATTTGTCTTTCTGTGCTTGCCTTATTTCACTTAACATAACATACTCCAGTTCCATTCATATTGTTACAAATCGCAGGATTTCATTCCTTCTTTTGGCTATGTAATATTCCGTTGTGTATATGGACCACAATTTCTTTATCCATTCATCGGTTGATGGACACCTAGGTTGATCCCAAATCTTGGCTGTGGTGAATAGTGCCGCAATAAACATGAGAATACAGATAATCTTTTCAGCATACTGATTTCCTCTCCTTTGGATATTTACCCAGCAGTGAGATTGCTGGGTCATACGGTAGTTCTATTTTCAGTTTTATGAGGACCTTCCATACTGCTCTCCATAGTGGTTGCATTAATTTGCATTCCCGAAAAGAGCATACAAGGGTTTCCCTTTCTCCACATCCTCATCGGCATTTGTTACTGCCTGTCTTTTTGATAAAAGCCATTTTAACTGGAGTGAGATGATATCTAATTGTAGTTTTGATTTGTGTTTCTCTGATGACTAATGATATTGAGCATTTTTTCATAACATATTGGCCATTTGTATGTCTCTTTTGAGAAATGTCTATTCAGATTCTTTGGCTATATTTTAATCAGATTTTTTTATTTTTTCCTGTTGAGTTTTTGGAGCTCCTTATATATTCTAGTTATTAATCCCTTGTCAGAAGGGTAGTTTGCAAATATTTTCTGACATTCTGTGGGTTGTCTGTTCACTTTCTTGATTGTTTCCTTTGCTCTACAGAAGCTTTTTAGCTTGATGTGATCCCATTTGTCCAATTTTACTTTGGTTGCCTGTGCTTAGGGGATCTTACTCAAGAAATCCTTGCCAAGACCAATGCCTTGAAGCATTTCCCCAATGTTTTCTTTTAGTAGTTTCATAGTTTCAGGTCTTATATTTAAGTCTTTAATCCATTTTTATTTGATTTTTGTATGTGGCAAGAGATTAGTGTTTAGTTTCATATTTCTGCATAAGGACATCCAGTTTTCCCAGCACGATTTATTGAAGAGACTGTCCTTTCCCCACTGTACATTCTTGGTAACTTTGTCAAAGATAAGTTCACTATGTTCAGGCTACATACATTGCCTTTGCCACCCAAGTCAGAGCTTTAGGCATGTCTGTCCCCCAGACAGTGCACACTGCACCCATTAGATGTGTATACACCCATCTTTGTCTTTCATTACTTTTGTTGATTTGAAGACTAAGTTATCTGAAATCAGAACTGCCACCGCAGCTTTCTTTTGGCTTTGGCTTCCATTTGGTTGAAATATTGTGAAATATTGTTTTCCATCCCTTCAGCTTGAGTCTGAATGCATCCTTGTGGGTTAGATGTGTTTCCTGAAGACGGAAGATACTTGGCTTGTGTATGTTTATCCATTTGGCCAGCCTATGTCTCTTTCGTGGGAAGTTTAAGCCATTCACATTTGAGAGAATTGATAAGTGGGGCAGATTTCTGTTCACCCTGTTGAGTTGAACTTTGTTGCTCTGTTTTCTCCTTTGAGCCATTGTGGTATCTGGCCTTTGACCTTTAGCTTTTGGATGATTTTACATTGGTGAGTGTTTATTGTGGGGATCCATGTGTAACACAATTTCAGGGATGTGGAAACGGCCCAAGTGATCATCAATACAAGAGTGGATTAGTGAAGTGTGATGTATGTATACGATGGAGCTTTCTGCTAAGCCACAGAGGGCAGTGGTGATCTAGCGCCTCTTGTATTGTCCTGGATAGAGCTGGAGCCCATTCTACTGGGTGAAGTATCACAAGAATGGAGGGACAAGCACCACATGTCCTCACCACCAAGTTGGTATTGACTGATCAACACTTAGGTACACATTTAATGGTAAGATTCATCAGGTGTTGAGTGGATGGGGGGAGGTAGGGATGGGTGTATACACATCTAATGGGTGCAGTGTGCACTGTCTGGGGCACAGACATGCTTGAAGCTGTGACTCGGGTGGCAAGGGCAATGTATGTAGCCTGAACATTTGTACCCCCGTAACATGCTGAAATAAGAAAGAAAAAAAAAACTTAAAAAGAAGTCCTAAGCAAGAGTTCAATAGGCCAAACAAACCAAGCTAAGTTCTAAAAATATTCTAAAAACTTTCCAAAGTTATTTCCACTTTCCACTAACGTGATAACCTGCAGAGCAGTTCATTTACGTGGATTTACCACTAGAAAATGTTTCTGAAGTTTTTTACACTCTGCTGACATATAGAATGGGATGGTGTATTTCTCTTTTATTATGTTTGCTTACAGTTCCTTTGGGGAGGGAGCAAGGAAAGAAAAGTAGTGAGTCAAGTTTTAGGTTAAAAACAACAAAAAAATTACTGAAACCCCTAAACTGATATAATGTTAAAAATATAAACCCATGTAATTTTATGAAACTCTTTTTAGTTTTGTATAGTACATTGATGCAACTGTTTCCTACACCTTAAGGTTTGCCTTACCAAAGGGAAGGGTGCCAATGACCAGCAGAGAGAGGATCACCCCGAGGCTCCACACATCAACCTCAGGGCCATGACATCTCTTGCACTGGAAGAGCTCGGGGGCTGTGTGTGGAGCAGTGCCGCAAAGGTTTCCAGTTGAGTGCCCAAAGTACATTCGTTGCTGAGGCTGAAATCTGTTATTTTGGTGTTATACTTGTCATCTAATAACAGATTCTCCAGCTAGAGGGAAAACATCAAGACAAAAATAAAATTTAACTGAAATTAGGCATTTCATAAAAAAGCTTTTGTAATGATATAAAGTTAATATCTCCTAATTAATGAAATGAGAAAACATTTTTTTAGAGAGAAAAAAGGGGAGATAGATTGGAACTCCTAATTTTATAACATTAAGAATCAATAACAGATTTGAAGTGCTAGAATAATAATCATTAATTCTTATGCTAATTTAAACATCAAATGCCCCAAGATCAAGAAAAATTTTGACAGGCTTTTTTCATTTGTTTGTTTTTTAGAGACAGGATCTCACACTGTCACCCAGGCTGGAGTGCAATGGTACAAGCACAGCTCACACTGCAAAATCAACCTCCTGGGCTGAAGCAATCCTCCTGCCTCAGTCTCCTAAGTAGCTGGGACTACAGGTGCATGCCACCATGCCTGACTAATTTTTTATTTTATTTTTCTTGTACAGATAGGTTTTTTATGTTGCCCAGGCTGGTCTTGAACTCCTCACCTCAAGTGATCCTCCTGCCTTGGTCTCCCAAAGTGCTAGGATTACAGGCCTGAACCACCACTCCCCACCTATTCTCTTAATACAAAATCTTACTCATTTCCTGGATCAAGATGAGTACTATTTCTTTTAGAGGGAGATCTCCCCGTGTTTAAAATGAATGATCCAGAGAGTTTCTTTTATACCAAGCTCAACATTTTTATATGTTCTTTACACTAGATTTATATTAAATACTTATGGATTAAGCAAGAAAGACTAAAAGAACTCTTTCTTTTAAAAAATCTGAGTGTTTTGAACTTCCACATTTAGCTATGAAGGAGTGACTAGTTTTGTATTTTCTCTTTAACCATCAACAATTCAAATTCTGAACAAAATATATGAAGCAAACGTTTTCAGGCATTGGATGACAGAAAGCATGGGCCATAATCCTTTAAAGAAGGGGAACAAGTGAAGTGAACTCAACTTTTCCTCTGTGTTCTGCCCACAGGTGCTCCCTGGACTACAGAAGATAGAGCCCAAGTAGAGACTAAGAGGCTTCTGAAGCAGCTGAGAAGGTTGGAATTTGTAGGACAAGGAACCATTGAGGAGGCATTGTATTAACAGGAGAAAAGAGGAGAGAAATGCTTACGAGGTAATTCCTCTTGGAGCCTTGGCTGAGGATGGAATGTATGTACACAGGGCATGGATCTGCAAGACACAGCAAAAGCAAAAAGTGACAGGACTGAAAGGAGAAGTAGACAAGTGCAAATTATAGCTGGAGATTTTAATCACTCTTTCACCAACTGACAGAACAAAAAGACAAAATAAAATCATCATGGATATGAAACGTTTGAGCAGTACTATCAGCCAACTTGACCTACCTGATGTTTAGAGACACTAACCCAACAACTGAAGAGTCCACATTCAAGTACACATGGAATGTTCACCAAGATAGACTACATGCTGGGCCATAAAATATATCTCAAATTTCAAAACATTGAAATCATATAGAGTATGTTCTTTGACCACAGCAGAATGAAACTGGAAATGAGTCTAACAATAAAATATTTTTAAAAAATAAAGCCCAAATATTTTGAATATTAAACAACAGACCTCTAAGTAACCCATGGGTCAAAGAAAAAACCCCAAGAGAAATTTTAAAATATTTTACACTGAATGATAATGAAAATACAACATATCAAAATTTTTGAGATGTAACTAACACAATGCCTAGGGAGAAATTTAAAGCCTAAAATGATTATATTAGAAAGGAAGTAAAGTTTAAAATCAGTGATCTTAGTGTACACTTGAAGAGGTCGGGGGAGGGGGGGGAAAGCAACTTAGAAAGTGACTAGAAGAAAAGAACTAATAATAGTAATAAAAAAGGCCGGGCGTTGTGGCTCACGCCTGTAATCCTAGCACGCTGGGAGGCCGAGGTGGGTGGATCGTTTGAGCTCAGGAGTTCGAGACCAGCCTGAGCAAGAGCGAGACCCCATCTCTACTAAAAATAGAAAGAAATTATATGGACAGCTAAATATATATATAGAAAAAAAAATTAGCCGGGCATGGTGGTGCATGCCTGTAGTCCCAGCTACTTGGGAGGCTGAGACAGGAGGATCGCTTGAGCTCAGGAGTTTGAGGTTGCTGTGAGCTAGGCTGACGCCACGGCACTCACTCTAGCCTGGGCAACAGAGTGAGACTCTGTCTCAAAAAAAAAAAAAAAAAAAAAAAAGTAATAAAAAAGATAAATCATAGAAATAATAAATCAAGTTATTTAAAGCAAAACATCAATTCTTTGAAAAGATTAATAAAATTAAGACAAACTGATAAAGAAAAAAATAGAGAAGAGACAAATTACAATTATCAGGTATAAAAAAGGAGACATCACAAGAAATTCAATAGGATGAAAGATAGTAAGGAAATATTATAATAGGCTTTATGCCAATAAATTTGACAACTTAAGAAAAAATGTACAAATTCTTGAAAAAAACTACTTTTACCAAAACTGATACAACGAGAAATACAAAATCTGTACAACTCTATAATTGCTAAAGAAATTGAATTGGTAATTTTAAAAAACCTCTCAAGAAGAAAACTTAAGTCCGGGTGATTTCACTTGTGCATTCTGTCACAAATCTAAGGCAGAGGCCAGATGGTGGCTCACACCTGTAATCCTAGCACTTTGGGAGACTGAGGTGGAAGGATCACTTGAGGCCAGGAGTTCAATACCCTCCTGGGCAACAGAGCAAGATCCCATCTCTACAAAACAATGGAAAAATTAGCCAGGTGTGGTGGCGAGGGCCTGTAGTCCCTGCTACTCAGGCAGGTGAGGCAGGAGGATTGTTTAAGCCCAGAAGTTTGAGATTGCAGTGAGCTCTGATGACGCCACTGCCCCTTCAGCCCGGGGAACAGACTGAGGATTGTTTCCAAAAAAAAAAAAAAAAAAAAAACGAAAACAAAAAAACCAGTTGATTGGTTAAAAATCAATGTAATTCACCATATTAACAGAATGAAGGGAAAAAGTTATATCTCAATAGATACAGAAAAAGTATTTCACAAAATTCAATATCCACTTATGAAAAACTTCAGCAAACTATAAAAGAAGAGAATTCTCTCAATCTGATAAAGAAAATCTACAAAAAAATTATAGCTGACTTTATACTTAATGATTGAAAGACTGAATGCTTCCCCCTGTGACTGTGAACAAGACAAGTATCTTCACTCCTGCTGCTTCTATGCAGCATTGCATTGGATGTTCTAACTGGTTTAATAAAGGAAGAAAAAGGAATAAAAGTTTAAAGGTGGAACAGAAGAAGTAAAAATGTCACAAACAACATGATTGCCTGCATAGGGATTCCTAAGGAATCTAAAAAAAAATTAAAAAAAAAAAAAAAAAAACGATTGGAAATAGTAAGTGAATTAGCAAGGTTTCAGGACAAAAGAGAAATAATAAAAAAGTTCCTATTTCTATATTATGGCAAAGAACAATTGTAAGTTAAAAAAATCACTGTGATTTAAAATATTGTCAAAAACCATGAAATCGCAGCGATAAATTTAATGAAATAAGCGTAAGACCTGTATACTGACAACTAGAAAGCACTGCGGAGAGAAATTAAAGAAGACCTATTTAGGAGATGTATACATGTTCAGAGACTGACAGACTCAATGTTCTTAAGATGTTAATTATGCTCCCTCACTTCCAGTTATCTCTAGATTGAAAGCAATCCTTATCAAAATCCCAGCAGCATGTAGGTGAACAATGACCAGCTGATTCTCAAATTTATATAGAAACACAAAGGACCTAGAATAGCCAAAATTTTCTTGAAAAGGATGGTCAAAGTCGGAGGACTTACACTTCCTGATTGTAAGGTCTACAATATCACTGCAGTAATCAAGACAGTGATTATTCATATAATGATAACAATTGAACAGAATATCAAGTTCAGAATCAGATCCTCACATATATGGTCAATTGATTTTCAAGGATCAATGCAGGATAGTCCTAAAGGGTGCTGAATCAACATGAGAATATATGCATATAAAAAAAAACCCACAACCTTTCCCTTATACCATTTATTAATATTTCACTGAATTCTTTTTTGTTTGAGTCAGTTTTAGCATTGATTTTTCTGGGATTTTCCAGGTACTCTATGCCATCATCTGCAATTAGAGGGAGTTTTTTCTTTTATCTTGACTTACTCTTACACCTCTAATTAATTTCTCTTGTCAAACTGCCTGGCTATCACCTGTAGGAAAATGTTGCAAAGTAGCGGAGCTAGTAGGCATGTTTGCCTTGCTCCAGATCTTAGTCGAAAGTGCCTGTGTTGGTTCTCTATTAAATACGGTACTAGTTTTACAACTAAGCTATCTGTATTTTATCATGTTCAAATAGTATCCCTCCAATTTCTATTTCCTGAGTGTTTTTATCATGAATTGGTATTGAATTTTGGTAAGACTTTCCCTGTATCTCTGGAAATAATCAAATAAGTCATGTCTTAGATGTATTAATATGGCATATATTATTAGGTGTCCTCATATTGAACCAACCTTCCATTCCTAGAATAAATTCGACTTGGTAATGGTGTAGTACCTTCTTACTATGGTGTTGGATTTTCTGATAATATTTTCTTTTTTTTTTTTTTTTTTTTTTTGAGACAGAGTCTCACTCTGTTGCCCGGGCTAGAGTGAGTGCCGTGGCGTCAGTCTAGCTCACAGCAACCTCAAACTCCTGGGCTTAAGCGATCCTACTGCCTCAGCCTCCCGAGTAGCTGGGACTACAGGCATGCGCCACCATGCCCGGCTAATTTTTTGTATATATATATATTTTAGTTGTCCATATAATTTCTTTCTATTTTTAGTAGAGATGGGGTCTCACTCTTGCTCAGGCTGGTCTCGAACTCCTGAGCTCAAATGATCCGCCCACCTCGGCCTCCCAGAGTGCTAGGATTACAGGCGTGAGCCACCACGCCCGGCCTCTGATAATATTTTCTTTTGAGTGATACTGGTGTCAAGTTTTCTGTCTCTATACTGTCATTACCCAGTTTAAATATCAGTGTCACATTTGCTTCATAAAAATAATTAAGAAGTTTTTCTTCTTTCAAGGTTCTGGAGCATTGGGACTATCTAGTCTTTGAATGTTTGGTAGAATTCTGTGAAACCATATGGACTTGGAGATTTGTTGGGATAGTTCCTTAAATAACTTCCTCTGTTTTTCTATGGAAATTGTCTATTTAAGTTATCTAACTCTAATGTGCTTAATTTCAGTAATCTGGTTTTCCTTAGGAAATTATCCATTTCACTTAGGTTTTCAAATTTATTTCAGTACAGCGGGGATAACTCAACTCTATCACATTATTTTCTACTTATACATAATTTATTTGTGTAGAGCAGGGATCAGCAAACCTTTCCTTAATGGGCCACATAGTAAATATTTTAGGTTATAGGCCAGATGACCTCTCTCTTTGGTACTCAACTTGCCATTGTAGTCCAAAAGCAGCCACAGACAATATGTAAATAAATGGGCATGGCTGTATAACTTTACTTACAAAAACAGCCAGCCAGTCTATGGGCTGTAGTTGGCCAACCCTTGACAAAAGTGCAACAAAGTACTCTCTTATGATTTTTAAAATTTGTTTTAATAATGATTTCTCCCTCATTTTATAGGTTGTGCTTTCTCTTATTTTCTCTTGTCAAACTGTATGGCTATCACCTGTGGGAAAATGCTGCAAAGTAGTGGAGATAGTAGGCATGTTTGCCTTGTTCCTGATCTTAGTAGAAAATGTCTATGTTGGTTCTCTATTAAATAAGATACTAGTTTTACAACTAAGCTAGATATATTTCCTTTTTTTTTTTTTTTTTTGAGACAGGGTCACACTCTGTCACCTGGGCTAGAGTATAGTGGTGTCATCATAGCTCACTGCAACCTCAAGCTCCTAGGCTCAAGCAATCCTCCTGCCTCAGCCTTCCAAGTAGCTGGGACTACAGGCACTCGCCACCATGCCCAGCTAATTTTTTTCTATTTTTAGTAGAGACGAGGTCTCGCTCTTGCTCAGACTGGTCTCAAACTCCTGGCCTCAAGTGATCCTCCCTCCTCAACCTCCCAAAGTGCAAGGATTACAGGTGTCAGCCACCATGCCCAGCCTCTCATTTCTTCTTTATCAAGTTAGTTAATATTTTATCTCTTTTGTTGTTTCAAAAAGCAAATATTTTTATCAACTAGATATTGTTTTCCTATTCTTCTCTTCATTAATTTCTGCTTTTATTTTATTTCCTTCCTATTTTTTTTCATTTACTTTGTTATTTTTGTTTTCTAAACTGGAAATTTAACTCACTTATCTTCACTTTTATTAATAGATGTTTTTTGTGCACTGACTTCCTCTAATCAATGATTCAAAGACATCCCTTATATTCTGATATGTAGTGTTTTCAATATCATTATTTCTTAAAAATTCTGTAATTTCAGCATGTATTTCTCCCTTTGCCTAGAAGTTATTTAGAAGTTTTAAAATTTCCAAGTGACGGACCTTTCTGACTTTTATTTTTGTTAGTAAATCCTAGGTTTATGACATTGTATTACTAACAAGAGTGTTAGTTGTAATATTTCTATTTCATAAATGTTACTGTTGTGCCCTTTGTGACCTAATACTTAATCAGTTTTTGTGAATAAGCCATATAGTCTCCATAACCAGGGAGCAAATTTTATGTACATATACCTCCATAAGATAAAAATTTCACAGTGTCCTTTGTCACATTTAATGCTTTGGGGATTGAGTTCTATTTTTTTGATATCACAATTGCTACTCCTGCTCAATTTTTGTTTCCATTTATGTGATATGCTTTTGTCCAATAGTTTATGTTTAGCTTCTCTGAATCACTTTATTTTAGATATGTCTCTTGTCTCCTCAAAGTTTTTGTTTTTATAAGCCAAACTGAAACTAATGTACTTGGTCTCAAATTTTCTACTTACGCATATTGTTATATTACCTTATTATAAGATGTATATTACTTTCTCATTTATTTTTTAGAAGTTAGAGAGCAGGGATTGGTATTTCTATTTTTGTTCTACTGATTACTTCCACACTTAAATTTTCACAATACCCTTAGTTATTCCACTGTCTTATTTAACCTTTTACTATCTGGTTTGTCAGCATTTTTTTCCCCCTCAGTATTCTTTAAAACCCACCTATTACCAACACATTATCCTCTTTTCTCCTCCCATCTTTTTAGTTGCAATATTGTACTTTCTTACAATATGCAACAGTTAGACATTAGTCTTCTACACTGGTCCTCACCTTCTTAATCCTTTTGCTGAAACTTTCCCATCATCAATTGTTTGGATGAAGCTCACCCTCTAATATATTCCTCAGAAATGGCTGGTGGATACAGAAATTACCCAAGTTCTTGTATGTTGAAAACTTTTTTTCTACAGCTTTGCTATTTGAAGGATATCTCAATTGGCTATAAAATCCATAGTTCACACTTTCCTTGAGTTTTAAAAAAGATACACCTCCATTGTTGCCTTGCTTTGTATGTCAGTTTTGCAATGTCTGATGCTTTTTGTAAGTTTGCCTTTGCCTTTTTAAGTTATGTGTTCTTTTTGACTGGAAGACTTGATGATTTTATCTCTTAAATCTAACAGTTTTACTAAGACATATCTCAGAGTTGATAATTATGGGTTAATTTTTCCAGGTACCCAGTAAGTCCTTTCAGTTAGTAGATTTAGGTTTTTTTCCATTTCTGGAATTTTTTCCTAGATTATATTTTTAAATAGTAATTCTGTTCCATTGCTTTTTCTTCTTCAGGAACTCTGATAATATGAACATTATGTCTTCTTTGCCTGTCTTCCATTCCCAATACTTTCTCTGACTCATTTACCTTTTTATGTCATTTTCAATTCTCTTGGTTGTTTTCATACCTTTCTTCATTTCCCTTTATTAAATTTTTATTTAAACCTATACTCCCTTGACTATCTCATCTTTGTTGACTTATAATTTGTCTTTTCTTCCATTTCTTCCCTGCATTTCATTAATTTTTTTCATTTCTCTCTTTTTCATCATTTCCATTCTTAGTTTTAAAATTTCTAATCCAAAGTGTTTTTAAACCTTCAAATGCTTGTTTGAGTACACTCAATTCTGTGTGGAGTGTAGACTTACAGGTTTCCTTCTGTCTCCTGGTTGTTTTCTAGGGAGAAGGAGGTAGTCTCCCAGGGAGATTTGTATAAACAGTTGTTTGCTGATTTTCTGCAGTAAGTTCTCTTTGGATTTTATTTCCTCTTGTTCATTTTTGTGACACTTGGGAGGACGGGGGTGGTAGTTTACAAGATTATCCAGTTTAATGTCATCCTAGCAAAGCCCACATGAAGCCTTTCATAGTGCTGCAAGTGTTGCTACTGTAAATGTTAGCAATGAGGATCCGGGGGCACAGATTTGGCAGTTACCTCAAAAGGAAACCAAGGTAGAGTTGAAATAACTAACCAAATATTTGAAGGGGATACAAGGGTAGGATCAAGAATGGCAGAACACAGATGAGGTGGTGTGAAATATAGTGAATTTCACTATAATGTGCACAATTGTTCTATTGTATTATCGTGGAGCATTGCTTCTCAAAGTGTAGTAGGCAAGCAGGAATTGATCTGTGAGCTTTATGCTATCCAATCAGTATAGAAAATGGAAATTAAGTGTTTAGAAATGTTCATAAGTTGATAGTAATTTTATGTCTGTTGAATTTAATAAAAAAATTGAACTCACATTGTCTGTTTTAATTTCTTTTTTAATGATTCTTGTATAGTATTTTACAAAAGTATGAATCTGTCAAAGAGTAAAAATTTTAAAAACTGATCCTTTACCACAGATAGTTCAAGAACACTACCAGAGTATTTAGCTTGCACCCCAAATTTAAGTAGATTAACTCTACCTTTGTAAATACATGTTAAAAAATAAACACAAATTTGAATATGGACTGGAATATTAGAGATTAACTATTTATTGTTAATTTTCTTAGGTTTACTAATACCACACTAATTATGTAGGAGAATGATATTTTGTAGATATGTAGGAGCTACCTGCTGATATATCTGGGGGTAAGTTATCATGATGTCTGCAACTTGTTGAATGGTATAAGCAAAAGAAAAGACACACAGCAGGCAACTCATGCACATATGGCTAAAGCAAATATGGCCAAATTAACAGTGGTTGAATTTAAGGAGTGGGTATGTGGATAATGATACTATATTTTCAACTTTTCAAAACATAAAGTAGGAAAAAAATGTTTAAATAGTACATAACAAATGCAAAGTCCTCCATACCCCAAAGTCACCAGGTCAGGATCCTCCAGATGACTTCTGGATCCTCGCCTTCCTCAAAGCATTTCATTTTATCAAGGCTAAAACAAAAAGGGAAAGCAATACTTTAAGGTTGGCCATGCATCTTGTCCAAAGCGAGTCAGGGTTGTGTTCTAAATACATCGCTGTATTAAGCAGTCAAATAAAATCCAAAAAGCAACTCAGAGAAGAGGCCAGAACTCAAGGCAATGATTTCCATGCTGATTATTTTATGAAAAGCATAAATAGCCCATGAAGGCAACCAGTATCATTAAATAGAGCTGGGGCGGCTCTAGCGCGCTGCGGCAGGTCGGGCTGGGTTCCCGGAGCCGCTGAGTCCCCGGCCCCTTGCAGTTACCTAGCAACACCCCCCGCCCCGCCGGTAGGGCGGCCTCGCCTCACCCTTACCACATCGCCCTGTTGCTCTGGGCCCGAGGCTCCAGGACTTCTCTTTGGCTCCAGGGTTAGCAGGATGCTCTGCTACCGCCCTGCCCTAGAGCCTGAGAGACAAGGGGGCCCAGGGCTGACACCAGGGTCACGACCAGCCCTCCATATCCGGTCCTTTCAGAACCTCCCCAAAAGCCCGAAGTTTGCATGCATGTATGCACATATGCATTGCTGTATGCTGTATGCGTAGTGTTTCAGAAACTCTACTCTGTATCACACACTGTACATTATTAACCCTAATGTGTCTTTTTACAAATCACAACAACATTTCCAAGTAGGGATTATCATCCCCATATTGGTGTTGAAGGAGTTAACTGCCAGGAAATAGAAACAGGATTGGATCTGATCTCAACTGGCCTAGCTTCAAATGGAGCGCCCTCCATCTCTCAGAGACCCCAAAGGACGTGGCAGGACAAACAGAAGAAGCCTGTCTACTTACCTAGTAGGACATAGTCACATGCCATATAATTCACTCATTTGAAGTGTTCATTCAGTGGTTTGTAGTATATTCACAGAGTTGGGCAACCATCACCACAGTGTATTTGAGAACTTGTTTTCCCACTCCAAAAAAGAAATCTGGGTGGGGCTTGGTGGCCCACCTGTAATCCTAGCACTTCTGGAGGCCAAGGCTTGAGCCCAGGAGTTCAAGGCTGCGATAAGCTATATTTGCACTACTGCAACCAATCACCCACGGTTAGTGACTATATTTATGGTAACTCTGTGTTGAACCATTTGAGGAACTGCCAGATTGTTCTTCAAAGTGGCTGCTCCATTTTACACTCCTATCCTTCGGAGTCCTGATTTCTCCACATCCTTGCCAACACCTGTTATTATGTGAATTTTTTATTATAACAATCTTAATGTTGTAAGGATCTTGTATATTAAAAAGAAATGAAGACATGCACAAAAGGTTGTAAAATAAAGAAATATTTTATGTGTTTACATTAAAAAGTTTAACAGCTCTAATTGCAGGAATGCTGTGCAATAAAGCTATGCTATTCAGAAGATTAAAAACAAATCTTAGTGGATGTCAAATGGTATCTCATTGTGGGTTTGATTTGCATTTCCCTGATGTTATTGAGCATGTTTTTATGTTTATTGATCATCTTCATATTTCTTTTCAGAAATCACTATTCACGTTCCTTACCCATTTTTAAATAAAGTTATTTGTCTTGTTACAGGAGCCCTGGTTTTTATCGGTGCACTATTGTAGGAGAAATTTTTTTTTTTTTTTTTTTGTCTGCCTAGCATTGTTTCTTAGATCTGACCTTCCCTACTCATTTTGGTTCTCTGGGGGTTGGCAATAATAGAATCCTTCCCATTCTGGCCACAGTGATTGATTCAAGGATGAGCAAGTGACTCAATTAGAACTAATGAGAATCTTCCTGTGGGATTTTATCTATTGGCTAAGAAGCTCTTTATCAGTTCTGAGGACCTAAGGATGTGTCCTAGGCACAGACTGTGCCTGCCAGTGGAAAAGTTAGGAGGGGCAGAGGCAAGAGTTTGAGTAAACAAAGGCAGAGAATGGAGGAAAAAAAAAAAAGCCAAGTGACTTGGAGCTATTGGGACTGAGGCCATCTCCTCCCCTATACTGGACATTATGTAAGGGAGGCAACATTTTACCTCTACCCTCGTAGGGGTTTTCAACTGGGCCTGAAAATTAAATTTACAGAAGACAGAGCAACAGGACAAAAGCATACAAATTTATTTAATACAAAAGTTTTATGTGGCATAGGATTCTTCATCAGGAAAGGAAGACCCAAGGATGCAGTTAGAATTTAATACTTATTTGCTGAATTGGATGAAGAGTAGTAATTGTGAAAATGTGACAAGGGGCTTGGGATATGGTAGTTAATTGGATAGAGAAGTGACTAGGAAGATAAGGGTTAGATAATAAGGGGTTTCTGTACATATTTCCCTCAGCCTCAACTTTCTAACCTTGATGGTAAAAATGATACTTTCCTTCTGGTATAGGGAGGACATCTTTCACACGGGAATTTCATCTGCTTTTAAGAAAGAGAAAGAAGATCAGAGTGGTCTTCTTGTACCTGATGTTTTTCAAGGGCTTTTAAATCAAAATACTCAATATGCCACAGTGACATATTTTGGGGTGGCATGTTCTTAACTCCTTCACTAGTAATATTTTTAAATCATAAGCTAGTTTGAGTTGGATTCTCTTACAACCTGAAAACCAATAGTCTTCACAGGTCCTGAAAGATATGATCTAAATTCCTTGACAGGGGGAGCTCTCACTCCAGAGAATGAGGTCATGCTTCAGGCGGAACAAAAAATTGGGTCTAACATATATCTAGGATTTCATATTACAACATCGGCTTCAGGAGTGGAGACCACAGAGGTTCCTGAGCAGCAGTGGGGAAGGGCAGGAACAGGATGACCATAACAGGGGAAGGTTGCTCATTGTCACTGAGATGTAGGGTTGGGGAGCAGCAGCTGGCGAGGCGTGGATTGCAGGGATTAGCAAGGAAAGGAGGGTCAGCAGTGAGCAGCAGCGGCAGTCACAGCAACGTGGCAGGCACTCGGGTCTTATCAGAAGCTGCCCCTTCTTGGGATAAGGCCATGGCAATGGCAGCTTCTGGCTCTGTGGCAGATTTTATCAAAGATGGGGATGTTGGTAGGCCTGGCAATTGGACCAGACCACGGCAGAAAAGAGGTGAAAAGATTCCGAGGTCCTGGGATGAGTACAGTCCCTATAATTCTGGGTGAGCTTTATATGATCCTTGAGGGAGGGAAAAAACTAAGGTTTCCCAGTTGTGGGTACTGGAACCAACCACTGGGTTGGGGTAGTGATGTGGGATTTAGAGTCAGGAATCCTGAGTAGTGGCTCAAACCAAGAGGACTATGGAGCACTATCTGTCCCTTGATTTCCCAGCTTTGCTTATTGAAGAAAAGATTAAGAACTAGGGAGTGGGAACAGGACATGTGAGCTCTTGAAGTTGGCCTCTGAGCCTTAGTTTCTTTACCTAAGATGCTTATGTGGGCTCAGCAGGGGATGGAAATGGGACATGCTTGCTGGGGGGAGCTGTGGCCAACTGGGGAGAGCCTGCCTCTGTGTAAAAGGAGCCACCGTGGTGGTGCCATGCAAGAATGCAGGCCTCGTCTACAGGAGGTTCCAAAGAAGCCAGATAGCTATTTTGTTTTGTTTAATTTTTTGTTGTTTTAGAGATAGGGTTTCATTCTGTCAACCAGGCTGGTGTGCATCGGCATGATCATAAGTCACTGTAGCCTCCAACTCCTGGGCTAAAGCAACTTTCCCACCTCCGCCTCCCAAGTAGCTGGAACTACAGGCACCTGCCACCATGCCAGGCTAATTTTTAATGTTTCTTTGTAGAGATGGAGTCTCGCTATACTTCCCAGGCTAGTCTTGAACTCCTAGCCTCAAGTAATCTTTCCACCTCGGCTTCCCAAAGCATTGAGACTACAGGTGTGAGTGATGGTACCCAGCCTAGTTTTTCTTAAGTGTGAGATCTCCTGATTGTAACATGTTGGAAACTAATTTAAATAAAATTTAAAAACAATATTCAGTTTCAGGGCAATATAGCATACTCCATCTCTAAAAATAATTAATAATCATAATAATAATAAGCAGTATTTGGGCCAAACATAATGCACACAGGCATCTGGCCTATGGCCCACCAGTTTGTGATCTCTGATCTGTATTGTCATTTCTGATCTATTGTGTCTTTAAAAATCCATCCAGCTCCCACTGTGTAATTCCACATGTGAAATTGTTTCAGTTTGTTTTCCAAAGTATTCTGCCACGGCCCCAAGGCCTTCTTTCTCATAATTAGACTATAGGTACGTGGGAGCCTCACTGGGATTGAAATCATGTCTGTATCCCACCCATTTAAAAGTTGGCTGTCCAAGTTGTATTTCCATCTAGTTCTTTCTGATGTCTACATCTTTCCTAGAGATAAACAATTTATTTTATTATTGTCCTCTGGCTTCAGTTTTTTTTCCCCTGAGTGTAGAATTGATCTAGATTTTTTAAAAATAATTTTGAATAAGCAGTAGCCTCACATGGCACATAATCTAAAAGATACAAATATTATACAGTGAAAGATAATTCTCTCTTACTCCCTTTTTCCCCAGCCATGTAGAGGCCCTTCCTGGAGGTAACCGTAATCATATTAGCAGGTTTTTGTTTTGTATTCCAAATAAATCATACATATATATGTATATACACACAGAGACATACACATATATCTTTTGGTAGCATACTAGATACACTGTTCTATAGTCTATACCTCATGTCTTCTATTTAAGGGTACATCTTAGACATCCTTTTGTATTAATATGTAAAGAGTATCCCAAATTCTTCCACTGTATGGATCTCTCAACTTTCTTTAACTAGTTCTCTATTGAAACACAGTTAGGTTGTTGGTTGTCTTTTGATATTGCAAATAATGCAGCAATGAGTAATCTTATAGGAAGTCATTTTTCTCACATATATCTGTGCTCTGACCTCAATTAAAATTTTTATTTAAACATTCTTCTTCTTCTTTTTTTCTTTTTTCTTTTTTTTTTTTGAGCTAAGGTCTTACTCTGTCACCCAGGAGAGATCACAGTGTTACCAAAAGCTCAGCACTTGTCCCTGAGGCCACATCAGAAGAACGAGGACAAGTGGCTTGAGGAAAAGGAAAGAGAAGTTTATTAATTTGCCAGCAAATGAGAATGGCAAACTCTCATCTTAAAGTACCATTTCCCACCCCACCCCCCCACACCCTTTTAGCACAAATACAGAGCTTTTCAAAGGGGGTTTTCAACTTTGGGCTACTGCTGTTCCACTGTAGCATCTCTGGTGAAGATCATCTCCTCACTTCTGTTCCATTGAGCCAACTCCTGGGGTTTAAGATACTAGAAACAAAGAACTAAGAGCATTCCTCTGCCCTTCTGATTCTTGGCCTCAGTCAGGGGTGCAAGTTTTACTTCCCAAAAGAGTGGGTGGGGGTGTTAAAGAGACACCTTGTCAAACATTTTGCTCTTTTTCAGGACTTTACCTCTATTACAACAGCTCACTGTAACCTTGAACTCTTGAGCTCAAGTGGTACTCCAGCCTCAGCTTCCAAGTAGCTTGGACTGGAGAGATAGCTGATCAGCTCTTAGTCCTAAAGGCAATTGATAGAATAATAATAACCATTCAGTTATAACCATTCCAAGACCTGACATTAATTATAAGGAATTCTAACAACTCAGATGGAAACCTGAATCTAGTCTCTTTAATTCTAAGCAGTGTTCCTTTTAAAGGTTGAATAACTGTTAATAGACATATATTTGTGTGATAACTTGCTTTTTATTCTCTAAATTGCCTCCAATGTATTGCCTTAGGATATCTCTACTGTTTCTTGTTCTCCCACTACTGTAACAGAGGGAATGGCCTGAAAAACAAACAAACAAAAAACCGGAAAAAAAAACAGCAAAAATGTTTTCTGTCTCTTTAAAACCTCCAAAACCTCCCCAACTCCTTTTGGAAACTAAAACCTGCATCCCCTTCTCAGGCCAGTGGTCAGGAGGGGCAGGAGAGTGTCTTTTGCTCTTTGTGCCATAGGAGATGGCTCAGCTGAACTGCCAGGCAGAGGCCCAGGTTCAGGCAGGCAGAGGTCCTGGGCAAGGACCTGTCCTGAAGACAATCTTGTCTTCAGCTCTGTATTTCTGCTTATGATTAGGACAATGGCATTTTAGACAGGAATCTCCATCCTTCTCATTTTCCAGCAAATTAATAAACCTCTCTTTCCTTCTCCTCAGCCCACTTGTCCTTGTTCTTCTTAATGCGGCCTCAGGGACAAGTGCCAAGCTTTCAGTAACAGACTTGTCATCCCTGGGTGGGCCCATCATGCCAAAGTAAAGAGGTGTCCCATAGAAAAGAGAAGCCAAGTCCCCACTGAAGGCGCCAGACTTTAGACAATTTAAAATATCTGTTCAAGGAAAAGAGAAAAATGAAAATGTTTTCTGTCACTAATCTTTCTTTGGTTATTTGTTCTGTCTATAGGTTGGAGAGACAACTCCTTAGTGAGGATTTCCCCAGGCTACTGCCTCTTCTGTCCTGATCTGTCTTGCTCCTGGGTTTGTCATCGTAAACTTTGTTCTGTGCTTTATATGATTTTTAAATTTGTAGGAGTCAGTCTCTCAGATCACCTACAGGGTGTGACTAATAGCTCTGTACCCAAGCACCCCATGTTTCTTTCTAACCCAGGCCTATATCAGACCTGTGTACAAGGCAACAGTCCATTTCACCTTGTCAATCCTCAATGATTTTTTTGTTTTTTTGGCCTGGTAACCTGTTGTAAATATACTACCAAAGCTTTGCAATGGCATACATAATTATAAACCTTCCATCCAAAACATTGCCCCAATTCAGCAAGAAGCAGCTCGATGACTGCTTCACCCATCCTCCCATAGACATGGAAGAATAAAATCGACAGTTGGGAATATGTAACAGAAAAAATGTCAAAAATGTTTTCTGTCTCTTTAAAACCTCCAAAACCTCCCTCACTCCTTTTGGGAACTAAAACATGCTTCCCTGCCTCAGGCCACTGGTCAGAAGAGGCAGGGGAGTGTCCTTTGTTCTTTGTGCTACAGGACATGGCTCAACTGAACTGAGGGGCAGAGGCCCAAATTTGGGCCGGCAGAGGTCCTGGGTGGAGGTCATGGGATTGTCTTCAGCCGAGACGGGATGCTCAGAATCATCAACTGTACTTGAACAACAATAGCCTACAACTGAAAACTCTCCCTTTAAAAGCTCTGTATTTCTGCTTAGGATTAGGATGATGGTATTTTAGACAGGAGTCTCCATCCTCCTCATTTGCCAGCAAAGTAATAAACCTCTCTTTCCTTCTCCTCAGACCACTTGTCCTTGTTCTTCTGATGTGGCCTCAGGGACAAGTGCCAAGCTTTCAGTAACACTACCACCTTCCCAGCTCCATTAAAATGTAAAACTTAGGTAATTAGCTTTTTCTAAGAACAGTGCCAAATTTATGGTAAGGTGTTTTAAATCTTGGATTAGGAAAGAAAGCAAGAAAGTATAGTGGTAGAAAATATAGACTCAGAGAAAAAAGATCAAAAAATATTCTGACCCCTTTGGTTATAGGGATTGTAACAAGGAGGGGGAATTTGGGAGAAGTTTTGGCTTTTTGGTCAGAGGCTTGGAAAAGGATATTGTCTGACTCCTATCACATGAGGCTCGTCACAGCCTGCCAAAGAGGTAGCTTTGAATTACAGCTTATATAGCATCTTCAACAAAGAACAAGGTCAGGTGCAGTGGCTCACACCTGTAATACTTGCACTCTGGGAGGCTGAGGCAGGAGGATCGCTTGAGGTTAGGAGTTCGAAACCAGCCTGAGCAACAGTGAGACCCCATTTCTACTAAAACTAGAAAAAAAATTAGCCAGGCATGGTGGTGTGCACCTGTAGTTCCAACTACTCAGGAGGCAGAGGTGGGAGGATCATTTGAGTCCAGGAATTGGAGGTTGCAGTGAGCTATAATGGTTACAAAAGGTCTCACCTAATTCCCTGTGGTCATTTGATTTGTTCAGTTGGTTGCCTATAAGCCTAGGTTCATGGCTCAAATGAACCATTTGCAAATTGAGATTGTCACATTACTATTAATTTTACTTTTTCCCTTTTTAATCTGTTACTTGTTAAAACCTTTACAGAAGTATAACTCCCAACAGACAATGCTGGCCCAGCACTTTGAGATGATAGCAAAAGACATGGAACACACAAAATTGAACTTAATAATGGGCTCCAGGTAGACTTAGCCTGAGAGCCACTTCCTTCAAACCTCTGCTGTCACTCAAATGTGGCTATGAGGGCTTTGACACTGACTCTTAGTTGCCAACCACTCCCCAACATGGGACACAACCAGGAACTGGGACAGGTCCATCCTGGCATCAAGGGACAATCGATTAATCAGTGATGCTTTCAGAGAAAGATTTTTTTTTTTTTTTTTTTTTTTTGAGACAGAGTCTTGCTCTGTTGCTTGCTGGAGCTAGAGTGCTATGGCATCAGCCTAGTTCACAGCAATCTGAAATTCCTGGGCTCAAGCGATCCTCCTGCCTCAGCCTCCCGAGTAGCTGGGACTACAGGTGTGTACCACCACGCCTGGCTGGTTCCTGAGTTTTGCTAAATGCACCATGGCAACACAAGATATTAACAACAGAGAAAAGTAGATGAGGGGCATATGGGAACCCCATATATCTGCAACTTTTCTATAAATGTAAAACTATTCTAAAATTAAAAGTTGATTTAAATTAAATCACTTCCATAAATAACCAAGCATTCATCACATAAAAATCCAAGGAGTCGCCAAGGATTATGACACCTTTTAGGATGTTTTTGCATATAAGTTTGTGGTTTCAGACCAATTCCCAGAGAAATTTTAGAACAGATTAATAGATAGAGATAATAGCCAACATTTATTGCACTGTTATTATGAGCCAGGCACTGCATTAAGCAATTGTAAACACATTAACTCATTGAATTTTCAAAAAACTGTATGAAGTAGTCACTATTTCATTCTTACTTTCAAATAACAAAATAAAATAGTTTATGAGCTGTTAGACATATCAATGTTGATGATGAAGTAATTCATCCAAAAGCATCTCAATAAAAACCACTGGAAGGCATTTGTCTAGTTACTCCATAATTAAGTGTATATATTCTGATTCCTGATTTTGCCTTTTGCTTTCCAAAGTTAATTTCACCCTGAATTCGGACTTAGTGTCGGAAAACATCCTGTTGCATGGCAAGAGTGACACCATCTTGAAGCAAAACCACCATGATAACCAAAAGTTTGACTCCTGCAAACCAAGGTGTTCCCATGACATAGACAACCCCACATAAAGAAACAATGCCTGTAGCATAGGTAACCTTTCATCAAGATGTTTATCTAACCTCCCCAGTGGTCACAAGTTTCACTTGAAAGTCTGAGGCATGACCAGCTGCACATGTCTTTACGCTAAAAGCTTGCTATAGAAAGGATATTTTCTGGAGGGCGGGTTCAGGGATCCACTGTCTCTCAGCTTCCAGAGACATGGCTTCTGTTTGTAAGTCCCTATTGAATGTTTCTTTCTGAGAAACTGGAATGTCAGCCTCTTTTTTCAGCCTCATATTTCATATTTCTGCATAAGGACATCCAGTTTTCCCAGCACGATTTATTGAAGAGACTGTCCTTTCCCCACTGTACATTCTTGGTAACTTTGTCAAAGATAAGTTCACTATGTTCAGGCTACATACATTGCCTTTGCCACCCAAGTCAGAGCTTTAGGCATGTCTGTCCCCCAGACAGTGCACACTGCACCCATTAGATGTGTATACACCCATCCCGCCTCCCCCATCCACTCGACACTTGATGAATCTTACCACTAAATGTGTACCTAAGTGTTGATCAGTCAATACAAACTTGGTGGTGAGTACATGTGGTGCTTGTCCCTCCATTCTTGTGATACTTCACCCAGTAGAAGGAACTCCAGCTCTATCCAGGACAATACAAGAGGCGCTAGATCACCACTGCCCTCTGTGGCTTAGCAGAAAGCTCCATCGTATACATACATCACACTTCACTAATCCACTCTTGTATTGATGGTCACTTGGGCTGTTTCCACATCCCTGAAATTGTGTTACACATGGATCCCCACAATAAACACTCACCAATGTAAAATCATCCAAAAGCTAAAGGTCAAAGACCAGATACCACAATGGCTCAAAAGAGAAAACAAAGAAACAAAGTTCAACTCAACAGGGTGAACAGAAATCTGCCCCACTTAATTCTCTCAAATGTGAATGGCTTGAATTTCCTACTAAAGAGACATAGGCTGGCCAAATGGATAAATATACACAAGCCAAGTATATGCTGTCTTCAGGAAACACATCTAATACACAAGGATGCATTCAGACTCAAGGTGAAGAGATGGAAAACAATATTTCAAGCAAACGGAAGCCAAAAGAAAGCTGGGGTGGTAGTTCTGATTTCAGATAACTTAGTCTTCAAATCAACAAAAGTAATGAAAGACAAAGATGGTCACTATGTAATGGTGAAGGGTACAATTCAACAAGAAGACATAACAATTCTAAATATTTATGTACCTAACTCAGGGGCACCCAGATTCATAAAGCAAATCCTACTTGATCTAAACAAAATGATAAACAGCAACACTGTAATAGCCAGGGACTTCAACATCCCTCTGACAGAACAGGACAGATACTCCAAACAGAAAATAAACAAAGAAACAATGGACTTAAACAGAACTTTAGAACAAATGGGCCTGACTGATATTTACAGAACATTCTACCCCCAAACCACGGAATATACATTTTTCTCTTCAGCTCAGGGGATATTCTCTAAGATTGACCATATCCTAGGCCACAAGACATGTCTCAAAAAATTTTTAAAAAACCAGGAATTATACCATGTATCTTCTCAGACCACATTGGAATAAAATTAGAAGTCAACTCCAAAAGAAACTCTCATCTCTACACAAAGTCATGGAGACTAAACAACCTTCTGATGAACAATTATTGTGTTAAGGAGGAAATCAAGATAGAAATCAAAAGATTCTTGAACTGAATGGTATCAAAAGATTCTTGAAATGAAAAGATTTGAACTGAATGGTAAAGGAGACACAAGTTATCAAAATCAGTGGGACACAGCTAAAGCAGTCCTGAGAGGAAAATTTATAGCCATAAATGCCTACATCCAAAAGACAGAAAGATCACAAATCAACAATCTAATGAATTGTCTCAAAGAACTGGAAAAGGATGAGTAAACCAACCCCAAACCCAGCAGAAGAAAATAAATAGCAAAGATCAGAGCAGAACTAAAGGAAATTGATAATAAAAAAGCTATGCAGAAGATTAACAAAACAAAAAGTTCATTCTTTGAAAAAATAAAATTGACATGCCTCATGCTAGATTAAGAAGAAGAAGAAAAGAAAGAACTCTAATAAGCTCCATCAGGAATGAAAAAGGAAAAATTACAACTGATGCCACAGAAATACAAAATATAACCTATGAATACTATAAAAACCTCTATGCACATAAACTTGAAAATGTGGAGGAAATGGACAAATTCTTAGAAACACAGCCTCCCTAGGCGCAATCAGGAAGAAATAGAATTGCTTGGGACTTTTTAAGCAGGAATTGAGACACTCAAAACAATTTAAGTCATATTTTGACCTATAGTCTATGAAATGTTGCAAATAAATTTTCCTAAGTATTGTGATTATCAGTATATTTTATTTTATGCTGCTAATGAACAGTTCACCTTTTCACAAAATTATGAAAGACCAATGGCTGAATTAAGGGCATGTGGAGAAACTTACACCATATGTTGAAGAAGTAGACATCTGTGATCAGAAACACATTGGTAATTACTCTGTGCCGACATCCTTACATGTGCCTGTGTTTGTATAAGTAACATATTTCTGTTTTTATTCATTGTATATGCCTAAAATGTGAATAATGGAATGTTAAGCACAAGTTATATAATGAATTAACTTATCTGTTCTGTCATGTTTAGAAACTTAACTAAATGTGTTTTCGTACAATAGCTCCCAGTAACTCAGAAACAAGTGCTCATTTGTGTTAGAAAATGTGTGATCTTTGAGGTCAAATAAGAAAATTACTTTATCCTGTAACAGAATGATTTCTTACCCAAACAAAACACATAATCTGTATTTTACCCTTCTTTTTTAGACATTTTGTTGAGAATGGAGTATAGAGAAGAAGAAATTGAGCACTCTCTCAGAAAATGGCAACACGATGAAATTACTACGAACTATATGTTACTGAAGGGAAAAATCTCTTGAAGTAAGAGTAATCAGAGAGGAAGAGCTGAAATACCTTTTATGTAAATTATCAGTTTATGTTAAATTATTTTCTTAGTTTTGCTTTGATTCAAACCTTGCCCAAGCCCCAGCCCCAGTCTTTGACTCAAACCTTGCCCAAGCCCCAGCCCCAGCCCCCACCTTTGGATAAGATCCACAGCCAGGTCCCTCTGTCTCCTGCTCCCCCAGAAGTACCATATTGCTCTCCACCCCAGAGTAAAGGGGACCCTACAGGAAGCTGTAGAACAACTTGCCCTACATCCCAGGAGAAGGCACCATTCCTCATCCCAACTGCAGGAGAGCATCTGGAATGGCCCTTGCAGAAGCGAGTGAGGTGGAAGAAAATGTTATCCTCTCTGCTCAAAAACTCTCGGGCCTCCTGTAGCCAACCCACTCCAGACCTTCCCCAGGATAGCGAGGATTCTCAGAGCCACAAGTCTGGCTCCATTCTTCTCGGAGATTTGATCATCCCTGAGCACCAGAAGCAGCACAAGCAACATATTCAAAGGAGTTTCACCCCCGATAAAGACCAGTTGGGCCCTCCCTGCAGATCCCAAGCACCCATGATGCAGCCTCGGGGTGAATTCCCAGGGAGGGGTCAGCCTGGGGCAGAAGACAAGCCTGGGGCATTTGCAGGTAAAAGCAGCAAGGATGAGCAGAAGATGGGCTCCAGGCACTCTGAAAGATTCTCTCAGGAGGGTTCCATAAGTGTCAAAGAAGACAAGGACCCAACCAGGAACCTAGGGCAAGATCTGAAGAGGTTCCCAGAAGATCTATCTATACATAGGTTCAAGAAATACTTTGGTGAAAGTTCTGGAGGATAAGGAGGAGGAGGAGTCAGATAGTGACTGGATTAGCCTCCAGAGGTATAAATCAGGAAATTATCTACCCAGGGGCCCAGAGAAGCAGCAGGTTGACAAAACCCTGAATTTCCAATTGGACCAGAAGGTGGGGGAGATCAACGAAGGCACGGTCCCTGTGCGTGAGCATCAGTCCAGGATCACTGCCAGCCGTACTGTTCTCAAGTCTGACACCCACCATAAGCCCAGAAATCTAGCATCCTTGAGGGGTCAGAAATGCCATGTGAACACCTCCCAGGAGCTTTTTTCCTTGATCCCTGCACTCAACAGATGTGTGAAGCACATATTATAAGGTTTCGTGTGAGGCATAGATGGGGTTCCAATCTCCAGTCCCTGGAGCCCATAAATCTTGAGGGTCAAACCCCACCCTTTCCATTCTCCAGCCTTCCCTCCTGGGCCACTGGTGAATTTGGGGATGGCTCCATAGCTGAGGTTGCCAATTTTCTGGGAGAACATCCTTGGAAAGGATGTTGATTAGTACCATCCAATTGGTACTAATAGATCAACATTTATGTGCACATATGGAAGTAACATTCATCAGGGATTGGGCAGGTGTCGGGGGCGGGAGGAGGGGATGGGTAAATTCACACCTAATGGGTGCAGTACGTGCTGTCTGGAGAATGAGCATGCTTGCAGCTTTGACTCAGCTGGTGCAAAGGCAATTTATGTGACCAAAGCGTTTGTACCCCTGTCATATTCTGAAATTTAGAAAAATTATAGAGACAGAAAGTATAATGGTGGTTGCCAGGGTTGTGGGTTCAGAGGAATGGAAAGTTATTGTTTAATGGGTACAGAGTTTAAGTTTTGCAACATAAAAAGAGTTCTGGAGATGGATGACAGTGATGGTTGCGCAATATGAATGTACTTAATACCCCTGAACTGTACACTTAAATATTTTTAAGATGCTAAATTTTATGCTACATGTATTTTACTACGGTAAAAAAAATCGAAAACAAAAATGGGGCTAACAGTACTATTTATCTCCCTGGGTTACTTTGAGGCTGATATGAGATAATACAGGGGATCTGGACTTAGCACATAGCAAGTGCTCAATTAATGATAGCTTTGATTATTATTAACTCTGTGCTCATCTGAGTCACAGAAATAACAAGTCTTGTGATTGTTCCTTAGTTCTCTGCCATGGCCAGTCACTTTGGAGTTAAGAGGAATACATGTCCAGTTGTGCCCCAGGATTGCTTGGTCCTGAGCGAGGCAGACTCAGAATTCCCTAAAGGACTCTCTGATTAGCCAAACACCCTCATTGGATAGAATGCAGAGAGTTCTTTGGTGCTCACCAGACATTCCATCTATTTCCTCATATCTAGTTTTGTTTTGTTTTGTTTTGTCTTTTTTCAGATAGAGACCAGTTTATGGATAATAGTATGGGATGGACTGGAAAAGTTCCAGGGCCTGTAGTGATGAGTTTCTCAGGAACAGACAGACAGGAGTGGCCCAGACAGACCAGCAGACAGAGGAACAGGGAAACAAAACCAAATGGGGAAACAGTTGTGTCCAGGTATCAGATCTAGCTCTGCCCTGGGGACTGGGTGGAGCAGGGCTGACAGGGGCCTCCATCCTGGTAGGGGCCCCTCTCCTCACTCCCTGCTGCCCTCATCTGGCATGCTGGGACCTTTGGCAGGCAGAGTTTCCAGAGCTATGGAATAGTTGGTCTGAGTGGGCAGAGGATCAAGGCTCTTGGAGACTCCCTGGAGAGGTGGAAGCCTGGGTGGTGTGGGGTTAGCAGCACTGGGGGGAATGTGGCCAGACTCCAGGTGCCTGGGGTGGGGCCACTGCTCAGCAGGGCGCCTGTGTCCAGGGCAGGCCCCCCCACCCTGTCCACCACACCAACATGGTGCAATAAATAAAGTTTCAAGTTGTTAAGTCGGTGTTGAACAGAGAGCTGGAGGCTTGCAGACAGGCAGGGGCTTTGAAAGAGAAGCCCCAACCACCCACCATGGCCTCTCAGTGGGCTCTAACTGTATTAAGTCAATCTTGGGCACTGGAGTGGATGTCTGGCCCGGATGTCCACATGGGCACTCCGTGCAGGGGCTCAGCCCCTCAGACCAGGGCCAAAGCCTGCTCAGTGGGGCAAAAGCAGGGCAGCATGGTGCCCACAGCGTCCACAATGGCTGCCAGTTGCTCAGCCTGTGCCTGAGGCCCACAGAGCTGCATGCAGTCTGCCAGCCGCAGCAAGTACTCAAGGTTGTGGCCAGAGAAGCCTCGGCAGACCAGTATCTGCCTAGCGATGGCCTCCTCAGGCACAGGGCCCAGGTAGCCAGGGAGCTCTGGGCTGGCCACATAGGCCAACGCCTTGCGTGGTTGGTCAGGGGCATCTTGAAGATAGAAAGTGACCTCCTTGGTATCATAGCTGCCAGGCACTGCCTCCCGCACATTCAGGAACTTCAGGGCCTCGCTCACCTGCTTGCCTGGCACCTGGTACGTCACGCCCCGAGTGCAGCCCTCGTGATCTTCAAGGAGAGTCACCACACCGCCAGGCATCTTGTCGCTGCCCGGATGGAAGGTGTCTCCCTGCCAGAAATGGCGGCTGTAGCCGCGCACAAAGCCCACACGGCTGTCACTGTAGGTGAAGTCAGGCCTCCACACCAGGGAGCCGTACCTGAAAGTCCACAGTGCTTGAGCATCGCCGTCGTCCCGGGGGTGCTGAGCGGAGGGCGCAGGGGACCGCGAGCGGGGCACGGTGTTCGGGGCTGCGGATTCCTGCTTCACGGTGCAGGGCTCATGAGACCGCCACCTTCGCCAAGGTCAAGCAGGTACCTGAGTGCCGAGCTGAAGCAAAACCAGACGGAGCAAAGGTGACGCCCTGGACGAGTGTCAGGCTGAGCTGAAGAAACTCCGCAAGAAGAGCCAGGGGAGCAAGACCCCGCCGAAGTTCTCGGACAAGGAGCTGCAGTACATCGATGCCATCAGCAACAAGCAGGGCGAGCTGGAGGGCTACGTGTCCGAGGCCTACAAGAGGGCCCTCACCGAGGAGCGCCGGCGGTTCTGCTTCCTCGTGGAGAAGCGGTTGGCCGTGGCCAAGAACGCTGCCGCCTACCGCGCCAAGGGCAAGGAGCTGCTGGCCCAGAAGCTGTCGCTGTGGCAACAGGCTGTGCTGACCCCAACAAGATCCCCGACCGCGCGGTCCAGCTGATGCAGCAAGTGGCTAGCAGCAACGGTGCCACCCTCCCCGGCATTCTGTCGGCCTCCAAGTCCAACCCGGTCATCTCAGACTCCGTTCCGGGGGCTAAGCCCCTGCCGGTGCCCCCCGAGCTGGCACCGTTTGTTGGGTCCCAGAGGAAGCTGAGCTACTCTTGCTCTAACACGCTGCCCGTGCGCAAGAGCGTGACCCCCCAATACAGCTATGCCGCCACTGGGAACAAGACTCTGTCCCGCTCCAGCTCCATGGCTGCCGGCCTGCAGCGCAACAGGAGCATGCGGGTGAAGGCCATCTTCTCCCACGCAGCGGGGGACAACAGCACCCTGCTGAGCTTCAAGGAAGGGGACCTCATCACCCTGCTGGTGCCCGAGGCCCGTGGTGGCTGGCATTATGGCCAGAGCGAGACCAAGCTCCTGCAGCAGGGCAAGAGCAGCAGCTCCGGGAACCTCCTGGACAAGGACGACCTGGCCCTGCCACCCCCCCATCCCCGACTATGGCACGTCCTCCCGGGCCTTCCCCACCCAGATGGCCGCCACATTCAAGCAGCGGCCCTACAGCGTGGCGGTGCCCGCCTTCTCCCAGGGTATGGACGACTATGGCGCCAGGTCCGTGAGCAGGAATCGCTTCGCCCATGTACAGCCGAAACCCACGGTGACCAACGACAGGTCTGCTCCCCTCCTCAGCTGAGGGCCACGTCTGCTCTGCTGCCCCTGTGGCCACCACCCCACCACCACATGGAATCTATCTGTCACCATCTGCGTGTTCCTGCTTAGGGAACGGCCACGCCCCTGCCTGCCAGACTGCGCCCACTGCAATCTGGCCTGGATCCTGGCTGTACCTGGCTGAGGCCCCACGGAGTGAGGGCTGGTCCCTGAGAGGCCCTGGGGCAGAGGGACCCGCCTCCTTGAGGGCAGGCGCCTCTGGGTCATGGGCCACAGAGCCCTGGGGCACTCCTGGGTCTGGAGGACAGGGAGGACATCCAGTCAGCCGTAGCTGGAAGAGGAGCCCAGCTGCCCTCCACTCCCACACGTGCAGTCAATAAACAGGCTGCCCCCCACCCCAAAAAAGGCTTTATTCAGACTACTTTTAAATAAGTGGTTGCTTTTATTGTCAGTTTTATTTTCCCCAAGTGTATTTTTTCTCTGTTCTTCTATTTCTTTGTTTCCCTTTATATATATATAATATATATATATGTATAAGATTCTTATACATATATACATATATATATATATAATTTCCAATCCTGGATATTGCCCTGCCACCCATGAAAACTATTCTGGCACCAAAAGTAATGATAAATGTTAAGTGTAATAGAAAAGTAAAGCAAAGAGCCATTCAGCTTCAGTCTTTACATACCATGAATAAAAGATTAAAACATCACATGGAGAAGTTTACCTGGTGATTGTTCACCTGCAGTACTGTGGACTTTTAACTTTTTGTCCCCTTTTTGGTGAAACAGAGTAAAAATAGTCATCTACCATTACTGTTATTTGCTGATTTTATTTTATTTTGATGGTAATATTCTTATGACACTATTGCAACCAAATTGGCTTTACCATCTTGGCTTAGTAGGTATAGAAGACAATGGATTACCATCTTTATTGCTGTAATGTGTTAAGCATTATATGTTAGTAGAATCTAGTTTAATTGTTTCAGGTAGAAAGTATTCTTTGAGTTTCCATTTTGAATGTGTTTGGACTAAACAAACAATAAACTACTGATGACTGCAAAAAAAAAAAAAAAAAAGGCCCGAAGATGTCAAAGGGAATGTTTAGCTGGAAACCAGAGATAAAATAAACTATGTAATTGATAACAATAAACATACTGGTGCTGTAAGTGCTCGTAACATTATGCTGTTTAAAAAGAAACAAGCCGGCTGTCAGGGAGTAGTTCGTGCCGTGAAGGAGGCATTTGGCGTTATTGAAAGAGGTGATATTCTGCCTTAGCATTCACTTGCATTCTTTCCCTGCTCTTTCCTGTTCATTATGCTTTAATTCTGAAGACCATATGAGGGTAGACTATATTACCTTTTAAAAACTACAAACATTTGTATAGGCAAACTATTTTCTTAAAGTTGATGGTCAAATGTTAAAATGTTATTTTTCATACCATTTATAATCTTGTCACAATCCACTTAACAAAGTTTGGTTAGATTTCAGTGAAAATTATCTTCCAGGGTAGTTTTTTTTCCTCTTCCTGGGATGGGGGGGGTAACTTTACTACAGTTAGTATGTATGGTGCAGAATTTCATGCAAATGAGCTTTGCCAGCAGTGTGAACATTTAAACGTATTTAAACAAAACCAAAAAAAATTAATGCACAAACTTGCTGCTGCTTAGATCACTGAAGCTTCTAGGACCCAGTTTCTTTTGCTGATTTAAAAATAAAATGAAAAAAATAAAAAAGTTGTTCCTGAAAAAAAAACCTTTAAATTTATATTTTCAAATGAAACATGTAAGTTTCTAGTAATCATGTTTAAATGAATGCTAAGGCATATAGTCTTTTTCTTTTTTTTTTTTTTTTTTTGTGGCTGAGGTAGGATGGCATATAGTCTTATCTGTAAATTAGAATCTTAAGATTATTTGAACCTTTGAGATAATGTTAAAACACTAGACTAAAATCATTCAATTGATTTTATAGATAAACATAAATCAATATGTATAAAGTTATCCTAAGAAGAAATAGAACATTTTTCTTTAAAAAACCTTCCTTTTATGGCAAAATAAAAACTTCAAAAAAAAAAAAAAAAACCCGTCATGATATCATCTTACCGTTTTATTTGCTAAACACAAACAGTTATTTGGCATTTGTCAGACTGGATTCTCCAGTGCCCAGTGTCTGTTACAGCTACTTTCCAGTTGCTACTGTTTATGCTCATTTCTTTAAGGCAGTGCAAGATCTTGAAGTATTTTATTAGATGAAGAAATTTTGAATTGTATTGATTTTATTTTACTGTATTTCAGTTCTGACATTACTGACCAGTGGGCAGTATACATGTGTTGATGTCTGTCTTGGGTCTTCTGGAACAATTATGATTTAGAAGATTCTGTCCCCCCATTTATGTAGACCAAAAAATACTTTCCTAATTCCTGAATGTGACACAATTCTATTGTCACATTTTGTGTTGTGATTTTAGGTTATGAAAACATGATCATTATATGTACATCAAGTAATTTTTATTTATTGTGAATGTTTGAGTAGCTCACTAGCCCAGCCCTCCTCTATGTTGGCTAAGAGAGTTATTACATTTTTTAACTATGTATTTGAGAGTAACATGGATTTTGCTATTGTTTTTGGAATATTCAGTCTATTGCTATAACATGTTAAATGAGACCACGAAATTTAAGGGCTTCTGATTCTGATTAAGTTAATGAATAGGGTTCCAGGCTCTTTCCTCTGGGTTCTTGAAAGAGAATAAAATTATGTTTATCTTATCTTTGTTATCAGGTTTGCTTAATTCTTTTGAACTATGATCTTAAAGGCACAAACAGTGCCAATCATCTTGCTCATTTGTTAATAGCAGATCTATATTGCAACAAGAAAATTATTTTTCAGAATAAAGCTCAGTTAAAATCAACTTAAGTCACTGCTGAATTTCTAAACCAGAATTTGGACTTATATCAACATCAACATGTATATGTGTTAGATGATCCTCAACTATTGTCCGAATTTAATAAATAGTCAATTTTTAAAACATTTTAATATTAAAAGTTATGAAAGAATGTGGTAATAGCAGTCTTACCTCTGCATTTTCTTTCAATTGTAAATTGCAATTATTTGTTGGGTATTTTGGGCTACAAAGCACAGAAACTTTAAAAATGAAAATGTACACATTTTACTGCAATGATCCCTGTGCATTTTTTCTAGTGTCTGAGGCTTCCAGTTGGACTTGAACTCCCATGTTGTCTAGTTTCCTACCTAGAGGTGTATCTTCTAGGAAGGAAACAGAAAAGAGTGAACAACAATTTGAATGGAAATGAGCTTTGACCTACCTTGTAAAACAAAAGCACAAACAAAAGAGAAAGTGGTCGGTGAGAGCTCCCCAAACAGAATAATATAACAAGAAAGATTTTCCAGGTATCTCCACAATCAAATCCAATCCACTAAACAAACAAAAAATAAATAAAAATAAAAAAGAAAGCTTCTCACAGGACAACGGAGGGGATGCGGCCTCCAATCTTCTTTAGAGGTATGACCCCCGCGGATCAAGGTGGCCTCCATGAACCAGCGCCACGTGGATTTCTACCTCGCCTCCATTGAAGACATGCTGGTGGCCGTCGGGGGCCGGAATGAGAACGGAGCTCTCTCGTCGGTAGAGAGGGACAGTCCCAAGGCCGACTCCTGGTCCTATGTGGCCGGTCTGCCAAGGTTCACGTACGGCCACGCGGGCACCATCTACAAAGACTTCGTGCACATCTCGGGGGGCCACGACTACCCTTGTTTGTCAGATGGGCCCTTACCGCAAGAACCTGCTGCGCTTCGCACACCGGATGGACGTGTGGGAGGAGCGGCGGCCCCTGACCACCCCCCGCGGCTGGCACGGCATGTGCAGCCTGAGCGTCTACTCCATCCGGGGCAGCGACGACAACATCGAGTCCGTGGAGCGCTGTGACGTGCTGGGCATGGAGGCCTATATCCCGCAGCGCACCCAGTGGACCCGCGTGGCGCCGCGGCTGCACGCCAACAGCGAGTCGGGCGTGGCCGGGTGGGAGGGCCGCGTCTACATCCTGGGCGGGTACAGCTGGGAGAACACCGCCTTCTCCAAGCAAGTGCACGACCGCGAGGCCAACAAGTGGAGCAAAGCCATCGACCTGCCCAAGGCCATTGCCGGCGTGTCGGCCTGCGTCTGTGCCCTGAAGCCGCGGCTAGAGGACAAGAAGAAGAAGGGCAAGGACAAGAGGCAGCAGGACTGGGGCCACTGACCCACCGGCGCCCTCCCGGGCCTCGGCCACTGCCAGCTCCCGAGTGTCTGCAGACCAGGAGCAACTGCTCCGATCCTGGCAACCTCCTGTACAACTTAGCAGCTTTTTTTACTTTTATGATTCCTGGTATTTCTATGATATCACGGTAACCGATTAAATATTATATGTAACTTTAAAAAAAAAAAAAAAACAACTAGATAGGACCTTGTGAGACAGGACCATGTGTTAATAACTGATTCTGGCCCATGGGCTGTGGGTGACAGTGACATGTGTGACTTCGGGCCAGCTGTATGCCCTCCAACTCTCTCTCCTCTTTCCTCAATGACTGAGGAGACCTCGTGCTCCAGATGCAGTAGCCACATGATGATAATGCGTCAGTCAGCCTGGATCCCTGAGCCAGAGTGTGGAGCAGGGGCCCTGCCCACCTACACTGGACATTTTACATGAAGAAGAAATAAACCTTTGTGATGTTAGTCCTCTGAGACTTTGCAGTTGTTTGTTGCAGCAGCAACAAACCAAGCTTAATAAATAAACACATTTTTGTCAGCCAAAACCTGGCATTTTACATGAATACATTGCAGTGTGCAGTTCTTCACAGTAAATTGTAGAGTAGGCTCACACACACCATCTTTTTTGGTCCTTAGAACAATTGTGTACATGGAAATTCCCCCTGGTAAGAGGTTAGCAAGTTTTTTTCCTTACATAAGGACTTCTCTAAAGTCCCCATTTCTATATATATCCATGATTCAGTCAGTCTGTCTCCTCACTGTACCCAAATTCTACCACCATGATTTCTGAACTGTATTGCATGTATTTGTTCATAATCTGCCTCCCCATACCAGGCTGGAAGCTCCTGGATTCTGTCTTATTGAAGCCACAGGCAATATCTTATAGATTTTGTGTCTATTCCAGCACCTGGAGCATAGTAGGTGTTTTAATGTAGACTGAATGCGTCATCAATTATGTGAAGTAGGCAGGGCAGGTGTTATTATTTCTGTTTTACTGAGCTGCAGTGAAGTTTAGGGATTTGTCCCAGGTCAGACAGCTAGGAAGTGGCAGAGTCTGGGGTGAGCCCCGTCTTCTGGCTAGAGAGCCCTGTGTGGCAATCACTGAGTGTTTCTTGCACAGGCAGTTTTGAGGATCAAATGAGGTCGTGTGTTCAATGGCACTGCTTACTTGGTGAGGAGGTGAGACATGTAAGGCATTCTCAATACTTTTACATTTCCTGTCTCCAAACAGCAGGTCAGGAGTCCCATGTGGTGGTGTCAGAAACTGGAGAAGGGCCTGGCTGGACTTGGGCACACGTTGAAGAAAGGACCAGGATGGAAGTTCCCTGGAGGAGGAGACCTGTGTGCCCCACCCTCGGCTGCACGACAGTGCCTGGAGCATGGTAGGTGTCCAATACATTGTTCCATTGAACACACAGGAAACAAGAAAGGAGGCTCCAATGTGAACTCTGAAGGGACGGGCCTGTGAAGGGAGTGGGTGTGTGGGGATCCTGCCGAGGCTCCTTCCTTCCCTCCCTCTGGCTGTGTGAATACCCTGGGCCCATATGTTGTTTGTCAAAGATGTCGAGCTGGGCTGGTGGGATAGTTTCACTCTTCTGAAAAGCCTTGTAGACACCCCTGTTGGACTCTCACAGCACGGCTGTGCATAACATGGGTCCATCTATGGTGTGGATGGAAGGGCGAAGGGAGCCTCTCTGCCACCTCACAGAACCCCAGCTCCCGGAACTGGGGGGGATTCAGAATTCATGGCAGCAGCACTTGCAGATGCGTTAGCTGAATCTGTGTGCCTACTCCAGGAGGCTGGTTGTGGCTGCCTGGAGCAGTGCATCGACATGTCTTAGCTGGGATCAATTAAAAATAACTGCTGTGGCGAGGAGAGGGAGTGGCGTGTGAATGCCGCAGATTCGCCTTCTCGGATCTCATTTGAATGCCTTTCTCATGGTGCCCGACTTCTACAATTAGAGAGCCATTACTTTGCATTAAGGCCTTGTCTGTCTGTTAACATTTGTGGTATCCACATGGGGAAAGAATAGGTCAAACTATCGCTCTTTGCTGATGGTATGATATTATATCTAGAAAACTTCAAAGATTCAACCAAGATACTCCTGGGATTGATAGATAAATTCAGCAAAGTCTTAGGCTACAAAATCAACGTACACAAATCAGTAGCTTTCATATACACCAATAACAGTCAAGCTGAGAATCAAATCAAAGATGCAATACCTTTCACAATAGTGACAAAGAAAATAAAATACCTAGGAATATATTTAACTAAGGAGGTAAAAGACCTCCACAGGGAGACCTATGAAACACTAAGGAAAGAAATTGCAGAGGATGTAAACAGATGGAAAAATATATCATGCTTATGGATTGGCAGAATCAACATTGTTGAAATGTCTATACTACCCCAAGTGATTTACAGATTCAATGCAATCCTCATTAAAATACCAATGTTATTTTTCACAGACCTATAAAAATAGTTCTCTGTTTTGTGTGGAATCAGAAAAGACCCCAAATAGCTAATGCAACCTTACTTGATAAGAACAAATTGGGAGGCATCAGTTTGCCAGACTTTAAGCTATACTTACAAGGGTATAGTAACCAAAACAGCATGGTACTAGCACAAAAACAGAGACAGAGATCTATGGATAAGAACAAAGAACCCATATATGAATCCATGCTCATATCACCGTCTGATCTTTGACAAAGCAGGCAAAAACATACACTGGGGAAAAGAATCCCTATTCAATAAATGGTGCTGGGAAAATTGGATAGCCACATGTAGCAGGCTGAAACAGGATCCACACCTCTCACCTCTCACAAAAATTAATGCACAATTGATAACAGACTTAAACCTAAGGCATGAAACTGTAAGAATTCTAGAAGAAAATGTTGGAAAAACCCTGATAGATATTGTAGACCGATATCTATAGGCCCTCCAGTTATATAATGGATGTACACTTGTCCATGTCAACCTCAGAGAATATAACATGCTGTGGCACGCTGGAAAGTTCTGGTTGATTGACATTAGTCAGTCTGTAGAACCAACCCATCCTCATGGCCTGGAGTTCTTGTTCCGTGACTGTAGTAATGTCTCACAGTTTTTCCAGAAAGGGGGAGTTAAGGAAACCCTTAATGAATGAGACCTCTTCAATGCTGTTTCTGGCTTAAACATCTCAGCAGATAATGAAGCTGACTTTTTAGCTGAGATAGAAGCTTTGGTGAAAATGAATGAAGATCACGTTCAGAAGAATGGAAGGAAAGCGGCTTCATTTTTGAAAGATGACAGAGGCCCGCTGGTACTGTATGATGAATAGCACCAACACCCATGGCTTTCAGTGTTCACACAGCGGTGATTGTCAGCTGCTAACAGTAAATTAAGTTATCGGTGACTTGAAATACCAAAACATGAGGCATATCCAATGGTGCTTCTGTGCTTTTTTCCTCCTTGGAACCCATGTGCCAGACGTGTGGAATTCTGAGCTCAGCATTGAGAGAATAAAATGTTACTACCTCTCATCTGACAAACAGGATAATGCAATTCTTTAACAGCTATAGTTTATCTGGCTGAAATAGGCCTAATTTTACATGACTCATGTTACAAAATGTTTTGATGAGAATTTTTAAAACTTAGGTAACATTTCCAAATGTGGGAGGAAAAGACACATGTGTTTACAAGGGAGTATTTTATTACAACATATTTGCTTTATTCATCTCCCTGTTTTGTGTTGTGTCTTTCCTCAAATATTTTATTGATTTAAAATTAGCCCTTCTCAATTCTTTTTCCAGTGTGTGGCCATGACTCTAAAGGAAAATTTATTCTCTTTAGTGAGTTTTACAAATGGAAATTTGGTTTCAGAATGTTTGATGGAAATATTCATAAGCATTGTACTTTTTATTAGTACATTTCATTTTCATGAAAATGAACTGAATTCTACTTTTGTCATACTCATTGAAGAAAAGGCATCATAGGTTTCTGAAAGAGTTAATGTGTAAGAACTTCTTAACTATCCGGATTTTTAAATTTAACTTTCAACTTCTCTACATTTAGGTAAAATGATTAGGATATAACTCATGGTGTGACTGCTCTATACTCATAATGAAAATATAAATTATCTGGAAGGACAGAAAATAAGCCTTAACCATGTCTGACATATTTTAATGAAATCAATGAAACAAAATTCAGTTTACCTTCTACTAAAACCATATATTTATTGGTTGATTTTGAGAGGAATGTAACAAGTTAATTAGAAATATTAAGCAATCAAGGTATATATAAAACCACTTGTGTACCAAATTAACTAATTTAAGCTATCTGGCCTCACTATTAATAGTTTTTAGTACTGGCTATATAACATATCTTTAAAAAAGTAAGCACTGTACTGGAAAAGTACATTGGCTTTGTTAGGATTGAAGTTCATTAAGCACAATGTAATCATTCCTCCTGTGACTGAAGTCAGATTGGAACCACTAAAGATCCAAACCTTCTGTCTGGCAATAGAAAGTAAAAATCTAGACATCTTTTACATTGGAAAGCTTCTCTTTTAACATTATTTCAGAATGCCAAATATTTTCTTTCTAGAATAATATTTATTTTTGTTTTGTTGTACAGCTTTTAATTACATTTCAGAGAAGTGTGATTTTGGGTAGTTACTTATTACATTTTTGAAATGTTTAGTACTCTGAAATAAAGATTTAAATGACTGGTGAAAAAAATTTTTTTTTCTGATTTAACATATATATATATATATATATATTTTACATGCGATACTTTTATTTTAGACATGCAAGGAAAGCTATTTCAGAATCTACTAATTTAAAGCAAGCAGCTGTATACAGATAACAAAAGAAGCAACATTTGGTTACAGCTCAACACACAGCATCCAAAGCAAACAGGCATGAGACAATGCATATTTGTGTAGCATTAAAACCAGACGGATAACAAATTGTGGGGCAGAGGAAGGGATGGAGGAAACAAATGGAAATGAAAGACCAATGTTTCTCAACTTCAAATGTATAATGCTAAATTTCTCATTTGATAGCACATCCAGGTGCTTCAAATGTAGTATATTACAGCAAGAATGGTTAGAATGGAAATAACTCATCTGTATACCTGCCCAACACTAAGTTTGGTCAAAACACATTTTCATAGGTCTTCTTTCAGTGGTAAACCCGTTTGATCCTGTTCTGAAGTTATTGTTTAATAACTTACTAAACTCAGGCTTTAAGCTCTCTAGATATAAACAATGAATTATTTGGTACTTTTGCTTTTATAATAAAACATGCTGTATGTTTTATTAAAATATACAATAGTGATCAATATTAAAAGTTTTAATATTCAGAAATATAAAGCAACAGTTAATAAAGCATTAAGTATTTAAATGCAGACTTAATATATTAGAAAGCCATAACTAGTAAAATATAAGTCTTTAGGTATTAAAACTTAACATTAGGATGTTTTCTTTTTCCCTTTCTTTAGAATAGATTCCTTTCAACATAGGATTTTTTAACTATAAAATAAACTTAGCATTAATATTTTGAAAAAGCTACTATTAAGCAATAGATATTGCAGAAGAGACTTTTCAGACATAGCTTTCTATAAATTCTTAAAGGGATTGTTCGATATTATTACATAGCACAAATGTGATTCAATAAATGTGGTGCTCAATGTTTCCTAAAAACTGAAAGTTTTAATTTTAAGTATTATACAATAGTACAGATTAATTTTGCTTTCTTGTATTATTTCGACATACACTTTTACATGATACATTAGAACACATTAGCTCATATAGATTGTAAGATAATCACACAAAATCATTCCCCCTTGCCTCTCAATATTTGAAGACCAAACTACACTATATATTATGGCACTGCTTATTTTGAACTAGCACTTCAGCTATATTTTCTTTGGTAAACATTTTAATGATTGTTAGGTTTTCTTCCTATATGATTAGTCACAGATGGTTCATTAATGATAACATGCATGTGTTTAAAATGAAATATTACTGAAAACACTCATAGGCCATATTTTGTCAAAATGAGATAAAATCAGTTTCAGACAGGAATAAGCTATATCAAGATCACATATAGAATGAAAATAAAATGGAAAAGAATTAGGAATGAGAATAGGAAAAAAATACAATCATAAGGGTACTGGTTCTGAAATGTTCTGTTATTATCATACAAGATAATCAGTCACTAAGCTGAGGACATTTTCTCACTCTATTTCCTCTGTGAAATTCTGCATACTCGATGAGTAGTCATTTAGTACACAGGGACATTAAACTATTCCTGACGTGGCTACAAAAGAAATACATATATTTTTATACACAGTGTACAAACTGACATAGATACAATCAGATTTCTAGAACATTTAGTTCACAGTACCTAAAGTTACCTAAAGCTTAAGTTTTTGTTTGCTTTTGTTCTTTGGTTTATAACTGAGTATTTAACTTCTAGACATTGCCAAGGAGTTCAGATTCATCTTTTATAACTTTACTGTATATGATGGTAAGCAAAATGATGATCCATGTCCTCCAAAAATCCTACAAAATCCTGAAACACTGTATTTACTAAAAATATTCTTTTTTTTTTTTTTTTTTTGAGACAGAGTCTCACTCTGTTGCCCAGGCTAGAGTGAGTGCCGTGGCGTCAGCCTAGCTCACAGCAACCTCAAACTCCTGAGCTCAAGCGATCCTCCTGTCTCAGCCTCCCGAGTAGCTGGGACTACAGGCATGCACCACCATGCCCGGCTAATTTTTTTTTTTCTATATATATTTTTAGCTGTCCATATAATTTCTTTCTATTTTTAGTAGAGGTGGGGTCTCGCTCTTGCTCAGGCTGGTCTCGAACTCCTGAGCTCAAACGATCTGCCCACCTCGGCCTCCCAGAGTGCTAGGATTACAGGCGTGATACTAAAAATATTCTGAAAAGATTTTCAGTGTAAGTTATCTGGTCAGTACTGAGTTAACTGAAAATTCAGTTAGAATACTCCCTTCCACCAGTGTTTACATTCATCAGGATTTTATTACATGAAATAGAGATGCTAGAAAAAAAGTGGAAAAGTGGTCACCCATCTGGTACTTGAAGTAGCAATGAAAGTTTTTAACTGGTCACTTAGAGCTACAAAAACCAAAAATCCAAAGAGTGTGACTTTGAGTCTAAGGATATTAGTTTTTAAAAAATCCTCCAGATAGATTTTAAAGAACTCTCCAGATTTGTCAAATGTATATGACTACAAATATATCTAACAAGATGTTTCTCACATCACGAGGAAGAAAATGTAACCTGAGGTGAGGTTAGTAAAGTGACCCTAGAGTGTCTACAGATGGACTTCTATGGGCTCCAAGAATTCCCTGAAATCTGAGGCAAAATTACGTACAAATTTTCCTGGGGAGAGGGCTCATCACTCTTGAGACTCTCAAAGGGATTATATGCCCCACCAGAAGGTTTATGACTCCAAAAGTTTAAAACTGCTTATTTGAGTGTTTTAAAAGTATCCTCCTTTTCATATTTATTCAAGTTGGAACTTTTAAATTTTGAGCTATAAAATCATATAAACTGTTCCAAAAAAAAAAACAAAAACCTAATAGATCCCTAAACTTATACAACCATTAAATACAAAAGTATCTGAGGAGGAAAGTCAGTTAAATTTTAATCCTCAGATAATTGTTAGGGTGAGTACCCTTTCAATAATTCCCAAACATTTTAAAGAGACAGTTGCCCTTTTTCTTCCCTACTCAGTATAAATTATAGTGGAATGAAGAAGCAAATTAAAATAATGCTATTCATAATAAATTAAACTCCCAAATGCTTCATTTTCTTACAGAAGCTCTCATTTTCATAGGAAAAGTCTACTTCTGTATCAATGGTATTAGCAATTCACAGTACTTAATGAGTACTTTTTTGTCAATGAACGTCTGAACATATTTCAATTGCATGCAAAAAATAAATTATAAGCCCTGATGATGGATCATTATCAGAGCAAAATTCCCTAAGAAAATATAAGTTTAATGAAGTAATTGGGATAATCCCTTGGAATTTAATATAATTATAGACTTTCCAGGTAATGCTAAAACATAAATAACAAACTTGCCAAAATAATAATTACAAACTGAATTCATATATCCTACTACGTTTTGATGCATGTCAGTACTCCAGCACGTATTCTGGTACGCTTTCTTACACCCAGTGAAACTCCTGCTGTGAAACATATTCTCTGTTTTCTCCTGCAGTAGGTCGGCCTGCTCAATTGCTTTAAGGACATTTTTCTTGGATGTTTCCTGAACTTCTCTTCCCAAAAGAAACTCATCTAAAATAAAATAAGCCTTCTCAAAATTAAAGATGATATCAAGTTCACACACACTGCCAAAATACTTGGCAAGTAATTCCACATAACGATGAATTATTTCCAGGGTAATTAATTCATTGTCCTGATCCTCAATAGCACAGCAAAAATACAGACTAGCATATCTTTTGTAAACAATCTTCAGATCGTGCCACTCCAGGAAGCTGCACATTTTCGGTTTCCTTGCTAAAACGGTTTGAACAAGTTCTCTTGTAATCTTTTTCTTTTCTTTGTCTGATAGCAGGACATACCATTTCTGCAGTCGAAGCTTTCCCTGACGACTAAACAACATAAACTGCATCAAGCCCCGGCGAGGTGACAGGCAAGGAGCGGAGCAGACAATGGCATCCGCCGCCACGCAGGGGGCGCCCAGAGTCCTCGGCGGCCGCCCCCTCCCCGGCCGCCGGCCCCTCCCGAAAACGCCCCGCAAAACTTGAGGCGATTCCCGAACCACAGGTGCCGCGGGGCTGTCGCGGAGCCCGGGACTGGACCTCACATCCCGGGGCGTGGCGCGGAGTGGTGCGCAGGGCGCGGACGCCGAGAGGTCTTTAACATATTTTTTATTTCTCTTTTTTCCATTTCTTTATAAAACAGTGGTGTCCTCACTAGCAGCTCTCTCCCCTAGAGTGGGGGAGGGGTGGAGGAGGTTGGGCACCTCCAAAGAAAAAGGGGGAGGGGAAGGGCCCGAGGTTACCTCTGGAGGTTCTTTTGGGCCTGTTTCAACAATGTGTCAAAATCAAGAGAATCCAATTTGCTCTTTACAGGTCAGTTGCAGGGTCAAAGTCTTCCCGGCTGGAGTCAAGATCAGAATAGCTCCTCTTGCAGAACTGCCTATGGCCCCCAAAGCAGAGATCAGAGGGCTGCTCATCTGCCTGCCGCAGCTTGTGGCCACTCTCGATGGCTGCAAACGCCTCCTCAGCATAGCGGTAAGTGACGAAGCCATAGTTGTCACCCTGGACACGGAAGTGGATGGTGCATTCCTCAATTTCTCCAAAAACTGAGAACCTCTGTTTCAGCTCTGATCAAGTCATGCGGCTAGGTATCTTCCCAGTGAGGACCACCCTTCTCCCTTCTGTTGCACGCTCCTTCTGCAGCACTCTCTGCCTTTGGTAATGGTTGGGTGAATGGTAAGAGCTGTACCGCCCCCTCCTGTCACTTCTCCGCAGGGGGGGATGGGAAGCGCAAACGGCTTCGGGAACTGGATGATGAGGATGAGGAAGATGAAGAAGATGATGATGAAGAGGAAGAGCATCTTTGGGAATGTCTGGAGGAACTGCAGCTGGACCTTCGCCACCTCCTGTGGTTGGGGGCAGAGGGACCTGGGGTGAGATCAGGATGAGGAAGATGATGAAGAGGATGAGGAGAAAGATGCTTCGCCGGTCTAGTTGGACCCACAGCTGACAGAACGACTGCTGTGAAACCAGCAGTGAAACGCCACACAGTGAAACCAGTCACCACCCCAGAGACAAACCGCAGAGCGTGGGCAGGGGAAGCCCTGGGCTCCGGCTCCCTGGCAACCTCCCCTCGCCTGGCTCGTCCTCCCGGTAACCCCGGTGGCCTGTCGTGGGACATGGGCGTCGGTGAGACACCTTCCTCCAGGGACTTGGCTCAGCCCGGCTCGAAGCGCCCGTGGCGCAGCGCGAGGGACCCGGGCAGCAGCCTGGGCCTCGGTCTCTGCCGGCTCTGTCCGGGCGCCCTTGAGACTGGCTGTGCCCCCGGCCTCCCTCATCCACTCAGCTGGCATCAGGGCCCAGGATCCGGATTCCCGTCCTGTGCTCGGAAGACCAAGCTGTGGGGACCAGTTAGGCCCCCGACAAGGATAGGCCACCGTCTGCCCGTGGCCCTGGGCTCGGCAGGGCCTCCCCGACACTGCGACCAAACAGGGCGTTCAGGTCCAATGAATGACTTGTCTGCTGTGGCCGGCTTAGCCCCTCCAGGCACCGGGCCGAGGAAGAAATGACCTTTGAGACAGCCCAGGCCCCCTTAGGAGTTGTTAGCAAGTCTCAGGAAATAAACCAGAGTTCACCCCCAACTCCTGGGGGCCTGGGATGTGGTATGAACCCCCCCAACTTCCACTCAGGGGGGTCCCCGCTGTTGCTTTCAGGAGCATCGGGCCCATTTAGGAATGGAGCTTCTGTCTGAATCTTTTCCCGGAATCATCTCTGACCGCCGTGTAGCCTGATCCAGTTCCCGTGCCAGGACAGTGGCCTCGTGGGGGTAGGAGCGTTGCCGTGTCCGAAACTGTTTTTCCACCTCCGCCTGCCATTTCACCCAGAAACCATGCCCGAGAACCAGAAGGTTCCACCACTGGCCTTTGCCCTGGGCGGATGGGTCCACGTGAAGCCTGGACCCCTGCCAGGGAAGGTCTGCAGTCTTCACGCAAATCCCACGGAGCCCCCGTGGGGGCAGAGCATGGTCTGCTAGGGTCCCCACCTCTGCCAAAAGCAGGAAATGGGGTCTTGCCCTCCCACCAGCCCTCTGCTTTCCAAGGTACCCCAGTGAGCCTGCCGACCCTGGCCTGAGGGCCTCAAGCTGCCTCCTACCCTTCTCCCCAGAGGAGCCTCTGAGACCATGTTGTTGCCCCAAGGGCACCACCAAGCCGCCAAGGTCCCACAGTGTGGAAGGGCCCCAAGCGCCCACCCCGCCAGTCTCCTGCACACCTACAGGGCCACAATTAGAAACCATGGGACCCGGGCAGAGCCACCCTGGGGGCCTCAGCCCAGCAGTCTGGCCTCCCTGGCCCGGCCCCACCCCCCACCCCCCACCCCCCACCCCCCACCCCCGGGTGCCTGCCGCCTGCTACTTCCCCAGTCTGCAGGGCTGCCTTTCTCTCCTTAGGGTCCGGCGGGCCCCAGCAAAGCCACTTCCAGGCCCTGCTGAGAACTCTGGGACCCCCGAGAGGTCTGGGAGAAGGTTACGCTGGTGTAGCAGGGCCACAGCCTGCCAGACCCCCACCCCTGTGTCCTCCCTCCCTGCTGCTGTGCTCAGAGGAGCAGGGCAGCCCTGAGCTCTTGCCCCCTGGGAGCTGCAGGGGACAGGGCAGACTTGGCCAGCCACCGAGGGCACAGGGTGTCTCAGGCTGGTTTTGGTCCACTTTCCCCACTTTTAATGAGGAAATCAGAGCTGCTCCATGTTGGGGTGAGAAGAAGTAGGGTGGTCAGCTCTCCCACCCGACAGGCGGAGAAGCAGGGCCACTCCTGAGACTCAGAGCTGGGTCTCTCAGGCTGCCCAGCAGCTGTGACCACAGCACAATGTCACCTGGAAACAGGAGCTTCTGATTGAGGCGTGCTGTGGATTTGTCACTGCCTGTAGCCACGGATCGGCCCCTGCTTGGAAACTGGATGTCACAAGCACTGCCAGCGGGGCCAGCACCCTCCACGGAAGGCCTCATCCACCTCTGTGGCTCTGTGGCACTTTGGAAGTGTCCCATGGCTTGCAGGAGCCCAGAGGCCTCCTTCTCTGGGGTGTCTCTCACTGACTGTGATTCTCAGTCGGGGCGATTCAGGATTCTGCCCCCCAGGGGACACTGGGCTGTGTCTGGGGACATCTATAGTTGTCATAACAGGGGCAGCTCCTGGCATGGTGGGTGGATGCAGGGACACTGCTCAGCACCCAGCTGCGCCCAGGACGCCCCATTGCTGAGAATGCTCCGGCCCCCAAATGTCCACAGTGCCCTGGGGCAGAGACCAACCCCAGCTCATAGGAAGACCTATGGCAAGTGACAATGGATTGTGCACAAGGGCCAGATGGTGACAGAGACAGAGTCGAACTGACAGAAGGGAGGGCGCAAGAGGCGCTCGCTGTTTGACCTGCAGGCAAGGACCAGGAGCAGCCACCAGAGCTCGGACATCTGGCTCCCTAATAGCACAAACAGATTTCTGTTTAAAAAAAAAATAGCAAAACTCCAAAAAGAAAAAAAAATGGAGGCTGGGGCTCAGTATGTGGACCCTGCCCCATGCGCTGTGTGTGCACACTGCAAGGACCAGCAAGCTCTTGGCACCTTAGTACAGGCCTGCCACCTTTATGTCCACTCTGCTGATCAATCAGCCCCAGTATGCCTGGCTGAAAGAGCTGGGGCTCCCCGAGGAAAATGAGGGTGTGTATAATGGAAGCTGAGGAGGCCTGAGAGAGGTTATTATCACCTATTGTCCTGCTAACAATGAACCAATAGCAAGAGTTCGACAGGCCAGCATGGCCGACTGTGAAGAAACTGTAAAGAAAGCAATGGAAGCATGGAAAGTCTGGGCAGATATTCCTGCTCCAAAGTGAGGAGAAATAGTAAGACAGATTGGTGATGCCTTGCGGGAGAAGATCGAAATCCTAGGAAACTTGGTATCTCTGGAGATGGGGAAAATCTTAGTGGAAGGTGTGGGAGAAGTTCAAGAGTACGTGGATATTTGTGATTACACTGTCGGTTTGACACAGATTCGGGGACCTATCTTGCCTTCTGAAAGATCTGGCCATGCCCTCATTGGACAGTGGAATCCCATAGGCCTGGTTGGAATCATCACTTTGTTCGATTTCCCTGTGGCAGTCGGTGTATGGCTGGAACAATGCCATTGCCATGATCTGCCAGAACGTCTGCCTTTGGAAAGGAGCTCCAACAACTTCCCTAATTACTGTAGCTGTCACAAAGATAATAGCTAAGGTTCTGGAGGACAAAAAGCTGCCTGGTGCAGTTTGTTCCTTGACTTGTGGTGGAGCAGATATCGGCACAGCAATGGCCAAAGATGAGCGAGTGAACCTGCTATCCTTTACCGGGAGCACCCAGGTGGGAAAATAGGTGGCCCTTATGGTGCAGAAGAGGTTTGGGAGAAGCTTGTTAGAACTTGGAGGAAACAATGCCGTTATTGCTTTTGAGGATGTGGACCTCAGCTTAGTAGTTCCATCAGCTCTCCTTGCCACCGTGGGGACAGCGGCCAGAGGTGTACCGCTGTGAGGCGACTGTTTTTACATGAAAGCATCCATGATGAGGTTGTAAATAGACTTAAAAAGGCCTATGCACAAATTCGCATTGGGAAGCCATGGGACTCTAATGTTCTCTTTGGGCCACACCTCACCAAACTGGCAGTGAGCATGTTTCTTGGAGCAGTGGAGGAAGCAAAGAAAGAAGGTGGCACAGTGGGTCTCACCCATGATGCATCCATTGCACACACAGAGACTTTTGCTCCAATTCTCTACGTCTTTAAATTCAAGAATGAAGAAGAGGTCTTTGCATGGAATAATGAAGTAAAACAGGTACTTTCAAGTAGCATTTTCACCAAAGATTTGGGTCAAATCCAACGCTGACTTGGACCTAAAGGATCTGACTGTGGCATTGTAAATGTCAATATTCCAGTGAGTGGTGCTGAGATTGGAGGTGCATTTGGAGGAGTGAAGCATATGGCAGTGATGCCTGGAAACAGTACGTGAGAAGATCCACTTGTACCATCAACTACAGTAAGGACCTTCCTCTAGCCCAAGGAATCAAGTTTCAGTAAAGGTGTTTTAGATGGACATTATTCAAAGTCTTCTAGGCATTCTTACAGCTGCTTCTGAAGAAGATAAAGAAAATTAAGTTTTGCCTGGAATAAATGCATCATTTTGAATATGAAAAAAAAAGATTAGGTGCATTGGAGATTCACACTAGGAGCCTTCTAAGGCCAGAGGTTGAAGCTTCTCTTCCAGCTCTGGGATCAGTCCCAGAGCAGGCCCTGCCCCCAGGAGTCTGTGTGTCTGCTCTGTTCTTCCCATCCATACTCCTTTGGGGGAATCACGAGAGAGTTCGGAGGTTTGACGAGATCCTGAAGGCCAGTGATGGGATCATGGTGGCTTGTGGTGATCTGGGCATCACGATTCCTGCAGGGAAGGTCCTCCTTTCTCAGAAGATGATGATTGGGTGGTGCAACCGAGCTGGGAAGCCTGTCATCTGTGCCACGCAGATCTGGAGAGCATGATCAAGAAGCCCCGCCGCACCCGGGCTGAGGGCAGTGATGTTGCCAATGCAGTTCTGGACAGAGCCGACTGCTCATGCTGTCTGGAGAAACAGCCAAGGTGGACTACCCTCTGGAAGCTGTTCACATGCAGTGCATGATTGTGCGTGAGGCAGAGGCCGTCATTGCAATTATTTGAGTAGCTCTGTCACCTGGTGCCCATTACCAGTGACCCCACAGAAGCCACCATGGTGGGCGCCATGGAGGCCTCCTTCAAGTGCTGCAGTGGGGCCATAATCGTCCTCACCAAGTCCAGCAGGTCTGCTCACCAGGTGGCTAGATAACACCCACGTGCCCCCATCATTGCTGTGACACGGAATCCCCAGACAGCTTGCTAGGCCCACCTGTACCATGGCATCTTCCTTGTGCTGTGCAAGGATGCAGTCCAGGAGGCCTGGGCTGAGGATGTGGACCTCCGGGTGAACTTGGCCATGAATGTTGGCAAGGCCCGAGGCTTCTTCAAGAAGGGAGATGTGGTCATTGTGCTGACTGGGTGGCACCTTGGCTTTGGCTTTACCAATACCATGCATGTAGTACCTGTGCTGTGAGGGACCCCAGAGCCCCTCCTCCAGCCCCTGTCCCATCCCCTTCCCCCGACCCATCCATTAGGCCAGCAATGCTTATAGAGCTCACTCTGGGCTGTAGTGTGGCACTAGTGGGCTGGGACACCAGGGAGAAGATTAATGCCGCTGTGAAACATGGCTATTTGTAGACTCTGCTCAGCTGGGGTAGCTCAGAGCCTGCTTGCCCATCATTTGGTCCCACAAGCAAGGGACAAAGGGGGAATGCAAGACTGTAGGCCCCCAGAGTCTGTGGCAAGAGGGCAACAACTCCTTCTCTTTTGTATACCTGCTTTGGTTTCTGTAGAAAATGGATGTGCAGAGAAGTCCCAACCCTGACCTGGGGTCAGGAGACAGCTAGCAAGAGTAGGGGCCTTAGGGTGTGGGGCAGTGGTTCCAGTTTAAGCAGACTCTGGCCCTGGCCCTAACTTGCTTTCCCAACCCCACGGCCTCCCTTGTGCACTGTGCTCTTCTGTCCTGCACTCCACTGACCTGTTGCTGCAAACACTCCACCCTCACCTTCCTTTTTCCCTACTACTGCAGCTGTCTCCGGGCATGTTGTTATAGAGCCTACCTGTATGTCAATAAACAACAGCTGACGCAAAAAAAAAAAAAAAAAAAAAGAAAGAAAAGAAAAGAATTTAAGAAGACCCCAAAAGCAATCACAGCAACAAATAAAAGGGGCCTGATCAAATTAAAAAGCTTCTGCACAGCCGAGGACACAATCGATAGAGCAAATAGACAACCTACAGAATGGGAGAAAATATTCACGTGTTATACATCTGATAAAGGGCTGATAACCAGAATCTACAAAGAACTCAAGTAAATCAGCAAGAAAAAAATCAAACAACTCCATTAAAAAGTGGAAAAAAGACATGAAAAGAAACTTTTCAAATGAAGATAGACTAATGGCCAACAAACACATGAAAAAAATGTTCAACATCTCTAACCATCAAGGAAATGGAAATCAAAATCACAATGAGATATCACCTAACTCCAGTGAGAATGGCTTTTATCGAAAAGTTCCAAAACAGCAGATGCTGGTGAGGATGCTGAGAGAAAGGTACACTTATATACTGTTGGTGGGGTTGCAAACTAGTACAATCTCTATGGAAAGTAGTATGAGGATACTTCAAAGAACTAAAAGTAGACCTACCATTTTATCCAGCAATCCCACTACTAGGTATTTACCCAAAGGGAAAAAAGACATTTTATAAAAAAGAAACTTGCATTCAAATGTTTACAGTAGCACAATTCACAATCACAAAGATGTGGAACTAACCCAAGTGCCCATCAATACATGAGTGTATTAATAAAATGTGGTATATGTATACCATGGAGCAATGCTCAGCCATAAAAAAAAAATGGTGATCTAGTTTCTTTTGTAATAACCTGGATAGAACTGGATACCATTCTTCTTAATGAAGTATCTATCACAAGAATGGAAAAACAAACACCACATGTTATCAACACTAAATTGTAACTAACTGATCAACACTTACATGCACATATGGAAGTAAAACTCAAGGGAAATAAAGTAGGTGGGAGGAAGGAGGAGGGGATGGATAAATTTACACCTAACGCGTACAATGTACACTAACTGGGTGAAAGGCACACTTCAAACTTTGACTCAAACTGTACAAAAGCAAATTATGTAACCAAAATGTATGTAGTCTGGTAAAATTCTGAAATTAAAAAAAGAGGTGAAAGAAAGAAAGAGAGAGAGAGAGATAAAAAGAAAGAAAGAAAGGAAGGAAGAAAGAAAAGGAAGGATGGAGAGAGAGAGAAAGAAAGAGAGAGAGAGAGAGAAAGAAAGAAACAAACAGAGAAAATAAATCATGGAATCTGAATTTATCTTACAAGAACCATTTATTAAAATATATGTGTGTCAGAGAGGAGCTGCAAAAAAGTATTCAACAATTCAGTGATTGCAAAAAAAGACCATTAACAGTTTTGCTTGTTCTGGAAAATGCCACACACCAGTAACTCTTAAAATAAACAGATTTTACCACCTCACGTAGGATATGTTTAGCAGACTGTCTTCCAAAGTGGCAGCTGCTGAGAGGCAATTGGAGAGCATGTCAGTTTGGTGGAAGGTGGGGTTGGAAACTCGAGTTGTCCCCTGCAATGGGAACACCAGGGGGCTGCACGTATGGAGGAGCCAATACCTGTGGGAGGGCACAAACCAGCTCTACTCTTTCTTTTGGTTAGAAGCCACCAACTCTTGATACCCCACCTCCAGTGGCATGGTTGGTTTGTCTGTAGAGGACCGAGGCTCCTTTTCGGGAGAGCCCTGTGCTCCTGGCCCTGTTGCTCGTTCTCTGTGGGCTATGCCACTGTCACCCACTTCAGGGGGTTGACCTGGGGGTAGAACCGAGGTTGCAACTCCCTCATTTCTTCAGACTAAAAACTTGTTGGGTTCACTGGGCTGGAGTGCAGGGAGGTGGGTGAGGATCACACTGCTAAGAAGAATGAGGTAGTTCACTGTGTTGATAACAAGTCTGACTCCCAGGACTGTATTGAGTTGTTATGTCAAGAGCATAAGCCAATCTAGTTTGGATTAAAAGAATTTAAATGGTAAAAAAATACTCCAGTCAGTTTTATCAGTTTTTCCTAAGGAGAACAGAATGAGAGGGAAGAGAAGTGTTTAGTATATGGGACACTCAGACCCCAGAGAGTCCAGAACAGTGGATAAGTGGTTTGAACAGGGCCAGTGATCCTGGGCTAAGTTTATATTGGGTAAGAGGCATCATTTGCTCATTTATTCATTCAACAAACATGTATCGAGCACTTATTATGTGCCAGTCTCTAAGGATATGGTGATGAAGAAGATGTAGGTCGTGTGCAAATAGAGCTTTGAGTTGAGTGAGGAGTACAGGCAAGAACCGGGACGTTTTCAACAGGCTGTGAGAAGTTGCTAAGAGGGGCATTCGCAGTGGGACTTGGAGGTGTCGGCTTTCCCACCTATGGAAAGGGAATATTCCTCTTTACCACAGAGCTCCAAGTCACTAGAGTCGTAAGAGCTGTCCCAAGTAATGCTCTGGGCATGGGGAATTCGTTTCAGGAACAGATGGTGAAGGGTGGTCCCCAGAACTCACCATGGGATGTGCGCTGCCTAAAGATGTCATAGCAGTTTCTTGCATCTGCAGCGTGTCTCATACATTTCAAAGCACTGTCATGTTCAGCGTTTCATTTGTTTTGTCCTTCTCCCTTGTGAGTTTGGCAGGGTAGGGGGCCCCTAAGGTCACACAGTCAGCTGGTGGCAAAGCTGGTGGTTAGAACCCAAGTGTACTTTGCTGCTCATTCTAGGAGCTGAATTGGATGGAAGATGAACTTGGGGAGTTAGGATGGAGCAGAGACAAAGAGAACACAGAGATTCCAGAAGTACACAAGTCCCTCCCTCCCTTCCTTTCCTTTTCTTTCTTTCAACTGAGAAATCCTTACTGACCATCAGCCATGCGCACTGTGCTACAGGTGGCCACGGGCACGGTGCCATCCTCAGACAGTACTGAACTCTTTTCTGGGCTGTCAGCAAGTCCAGGTCAAAGCCAGCACTCAAACCCTTGTTGAGACCTCTTTCCATAGTGCCACAATTTGCTGGTTGGGGTGTCCTCTCCAGGGCCAGGTAGCAAGAGTGTGAAAGGATGGACCACCCATGGCAAGGAAGGATTGGAGAATCCTGAGCTTCCATAGCCGTCAGGACTGCAGACCACCTAGTCCAGCCCACCTCCGCCCCTCCTGGGGAGAAGGGTCTCCCCACTTTGGAGCAGGGTGGCAGCAGATGCCTGCCCCTGGGAATGCTGCATCCTGGAGCCCACTTTGTGGAGGTGATGACTTACCTTGGTAACTTGGGCTGGGGAGTAGGAGGGGGAAATTTTACCCGATCCCTGTGGTGGATAAACTTAGGGGTATAGGCCTTGGTTAGAGTCATGAAATTGTTTAGTGTTTTGCTATAGGAGTTTCCAGGTATAAAGAGCACTTTTCAGAAGTTGTGGTTTCAACTCAGTTCTAGGAAAAAGACATAAAGAATTAGCAACCTAAATATTATTTGTTCTGGAGAGGAAGGGAAAGCTTGGGTTTTACAGCAAAAGTTCCCACCCGGGTTCCCAATCAAGTCTGTCTATGCAAATGAAAACTTGAAACTCACTTAGTCCTGGTTGGTCAACACAGCTACTCTCTGATTGATTGGTTGAAGAGAGCCCTGAAAGTCCCCTCGATAAAAACATGTGGGCTTTGAGGGAACCCAGAGTACCTGTGTGACCCCCTAGTCAGCAAATAGCCACGTGGCTCTATTTAAAATTTGGGCCCAGCTAGCCACTTAGGATCATTTTGAAAGATTGGCTCAAACCTGTTGACAGACAGCATTGCATTCCATCAGAGTGCCAGGAACCTGCTCTGGGTCCATCTAGTCCCACATGGGGATCCTAGTGGCCTGGCAGTGGCCAATTGAACAACCAGAGCCATTTACTTACATGAGACACTCAAGTACCTGTTAAATTGGAATCAAAGTCTCTCAGGTTAAGTTGGTTCTAGTTTCCAGCTAGAGTGAGTTGAAAGTCTCAATGGTTGGGTCAACATGATCTTTGTGGGGGATTAAAAACAAGCTAGGACTACCTTAAAGGGGAGCCAAAGGCTTAGCCCAAGTATGACGAGGATCATTAATACTTGTAGGGTGAAACACAGCAGGGATCCTATACCAAGGGAGAGTCAACATTTAACCCAGCAAGCCCAGCCAGGGGGCTTTCTGAAGACGTCCCTTTCAGAGATTTGGCTAGCTTTAAGACCTTAGAGTTTTCCAGTTTGAGCTGATTGGAGCCAGATGCAACAGCAAATGTGGGCAGCAGCACAAACACCATCCTGTTCAGTGTGGTGATAGTTTAAAGCAATGTGGTTTTCTAGAACCAGGCAAACAGGAAAGTCTAGGGACCTCTCTTGTGCACTGATGGCTTGGGTGGACCAACTTAGGGCAGGCGACTCTATTAATGGTGCAGGAAAGGTTTATGACCGTATATTCATTCCAAGCAGAATCTAGTTCAAACCAGACCCCAGAAGCCATCCTAATCTAGCTCCTTCACTGGAGTCAATACCTCTGGGCAAATGGCATCCTTGAGAATGTCCTCAACTATAATCTAAGGGATTACTATCAGCATGGCATTGTGCCCCAAGACTCTATGTAGCTCTTAGGGAGTAGGGTGGCTAGCACTGGCAAGGCTAACTGAATAGATGGGAATTTGAGTAAAAGCTGTTTCTGTGGAAAAATCTCCTGGTGTTGATAACTCAAGCATTATTTAGCCTTTTTGGGAGAAGAAAATATATACCTGACAGGTTTCTAGAAAGTCCCTTTTTAGGATGTGTGGGAACCCACAGGTCTAGCAAAACAATGACTGCCTTTGAGGGGTCCTAGTCGAAAGGGGATAGGCAAGGATTTAAGGACCATCGTATGTTGGTTGGCTACCCTGACCACCCGGGAAAATTCAGAACTTCAGGCAGGTGTGTTAACAATATGCCAGGATTAGAGAGGACTGAAGAAAGGTCCTTGGGCAATGGCAGGCTGATTGTCACACCAGTCTTTGTCAATTGGGCTTTTGTTATTTCATTGGTCTGCTCCACAGGCACAGAGGACTGGGGGAGGTAAGCACAATGGAGATGTTGATAAGTTGGCCAAATTTTGCCAACATTTTTAATAATTTGCCCTGTAAAATGAGTTGCTCAGTTCTCTATGAAGCTCCTGAGAGACTGGATTTAGGAGAGCCTATCTATACACAGTGAGAAGCACAGACATTGGGAGGTGACTCAATAAGTATCTTCTCCATGGCTTTTACAAAGGAAGAGACAGCATCTGCTGCTTTGAGACAAGAGGGATGTCCCTGAGCAATAAGATCTAACTGCTGACCGTAGTATCCTATGAGCCTAGTTTGTCCCCAATTCTGATACATAATTTCTCTAATTGGTTAGATTTAAGAAGGGGAAATACCCTGAATGTCCCTGGAGCATGCCTAGCCTGGATTGGGGGAAGAGGGCTGGGAAATTGCATTGGGATTTAGTTATAACCAAATATTGGAAGGAATTAAGAGAATCCAGGAACTAGTCCATTATACAGGCAGATAACAAGGACTTGAATAGAATACATAGGGTCACAACCTAATAGCAGATGTACTTTTGCTTTCCTTAGAAGTATAACTTTTTCTCTCTACATTGGTCATATAGAAAATCTGAGATTTAGAACCTCTTATGGCTAGGAAGCCAAACCAAGGCAGGCTTTACATTTTATTAACAGTTTTAAAGTTCTTGGGCCTACCAAGAAGTGACCGTCTTTATTCACTCACTGTTAATCTGGGAACTCTTGAAGCCAGGAATTTTGTGCACATTTTTAAATATGACATTTCAGTCCAAACCTTGGTAACATAACCAATGTTTTCAATTCTATCCCACATATAAATAAAGAACAGAAGAGCAGATTTTTACTGAACTTATATGAATAAAAATTAGAATACTGGTAGTTTCTGAATTATAGAAGAATCAAGTAGGGAGAAAAAGCAACTGCTTCCACTTTTGTTCACAAAATCATACTTTACCAAATTATTGCAAACTAGTGACAGCTTATAAAAGAAAATTTTCTTGAATTTGGAAAATAAAACATTAAAGTCATAAAAACATTGTCATTGTCAATTACTTGATTTTATGTAATAAATTTTGTTCTTCTCAATCCTGATTAGCAATTTAGGAATATATCCAATTGCAAATACTTCCAGAGAAGGATTTAAAACAGTAACTGTGGATAACAAAAACTCAGAATAGCCATCATCAGAGATCTGATGAGAGCTTACAATTGACAGGGAAATGTAGGTATTTCTGTGGCATATGACCATTTAACATAATAATCATAATCATGACAGGTAATACACATCACAGCATATCAGAATGTCATACAATATCCCAGGTTTTAAAAATAAACTTACACAAATGTAACTTAAAGGAAGTTAAACACCATGCCTTATTTGACAGTGCTTCTTGTATTATTTACCAAATAAGCCTAATCATTTAATATCTTTACAGAATGAGAGGTACATCTTTTGAGGCTCTCCAGGGTGCCCACCTGGGAAATCTGAAAAGTAATCTTAGGCCAAAAGCCTTATTATTGGACTTCGATTTCAGGAAAACCTGCCAAAGATGTTAAAATATCCAAAGTATTTCCTTTAATAGAATCATGGGTCACTGCTAAATAACACTTACTCATTCAACCAGAGTAACCATAACAATCAAAAGACTTCAAAAGCAATATAGACGCTGAGCACGTGGGCTCACACCTGTAATCCTAGCCCTCTGGGAGGCCAAGGCAGGAGGATCACTTGAGGTCAGGAGTTTGAGACCAGCCTGAGCAAGAGTGAGACTGTCTCTACTAAAAATAGAAAAAATTTAGCCAGTTAACTAAAAATAGAAACAAAAAAAAAAAAAAATTAAGCTGGGCATGGTGGCTCGTGCCTGTAGTCTCAGCTACTCGGTAGGCTAAGGCAGGTGGATCACCTGAGCCTAGGAGTATGAGGTTGCTGTGAGCTAGGCTGATGCCATAGCACTCACTCTAACCTGGGCAATGAAGCGAGACTCTGTCTCAAAAAAAAAAAAAAAAAAAAAAAAGCAATATAGAAAGTTACATGGGTATAAAAACTTTAACCCTTCTAAAGCTCATTTTTCCTAAGCAATCTTTGTTTCCTAGGCCAGTTACTTTGAACAATAAATGCATGATTCTTAGTAACAGCATATGACGTCCCGGTTAACATAAAACAATTCAAACACATCAAGAAAAGCCCAGAGTACAAAATCAAGTTATATTGGCATTAAACATTGCTTTTCTAGACTTTCAAGATAAATCTGAAACCAGGGAAACTAGACAGTTCTCAGAAAGAAATATGGCGGAAATAGAAACTTGTTCATGATTCAGAGAATAGCTGTTAAACAGATTTCAGAATTAAAAATCAAAACCTGTTGTAATCTCACTAAGAGCAAATTAATATTTTAAGAAAACCCTTGTTTTAACATGGGGGACAAATTTTTATGATCTGTCAGCACATTCTAACGTCCAAGTTCATTCTTTAGAAATACCCATAAACGATTTCCTTCCATTTGCTTCCAACTTGATCACACATAAAATTCCTTTCATAAAATTCACACTCTACAGACAACTTGTTTAAACCTTCATTTTTGCACTATAATTCCTGTTTCTTAAATAACCAGTCATTTTACTGTAGGACAAATATTTACCACACAAGACTCTTTCTCATACAAAATTATACCTCTTCACATCCATAATTTTCTTCACATCTCTCTCTTTCTTACTTACCAGTTTTCTTCTGTCTTATTTCTATTTCCTTCCCAAATCCATATTTTAAACCTCCATTTAAATAACCTCCAAATTAGACATAATTATTTTTTTCCTCACTAAAAAACACATTTTGTGCCTCTTATAATTTTGTCTTATTAAATATACCTTATCTTTTGGCATACTTTATATATATAATTATGTATTAATTAGAATTTTTAACTCAGTAACCTTAAATTTTATTAAGAAACAGCATAAAATTGTGAATTGTCTTTCACATATAGGAATTTTATAGATAAGAAATATTTCATAATTATTTTAAAAAACATGTTTCCCTAAAAGATAATTTTATGCATATTTATAGACCCAAATACATTTAGTCTCTCTATTAAATTTAAGAAGCTAAGGACAACCATATTTATGTTAAACAATTTGTTTTATTTTTCACCTGATTTGGAAAAGACCCACACATTAAGGAGTATCTATTATTTAAGATTTCAAATCACATAAAAATTATTTACAGATATTTATCCCATTTACATTTTACCTCATTTATTTATTTTAAGCATTTTACCAAGATTACCAAGATGACTAAGACATTAGACAATGCTAGTCACCATTCCAAATTATTTATCTGCTAATCATTTCATATAACTGCATGTCAGGAAACTATCATAAAAATGAGAACCTAAAAGAGAAGACACAGCCATTCCTATCAAACCAACAGGTTTAGACTAGTCTTATTCACCAAAAGATTACTAAATTATGTGCACTTGAAAACACTGTGGCAAATAATGCTTAATTTATGAGTACTCATTTATTTATAAGCCAGTTCGGTACTGTAGACAAATACAACCAAATACAACCAAACTTGTATGTACTGCAGGATGCAAATAATGACCTTGTAGCTTTAATTTTTAAAGCTTTAGCCAGGGGTGAGGTAAGGCTCACTAGTTAAAATGACAGATTCATAGTGCATCTCTGTCAAACTAATAATTTTCACTGAAATTTATCTGTCCCCAAGACCTGAAGCTTTTCTTCAAATTTGAGAAAAAACATGATAGCAAAGTAGACAGGCAGAATAGCAGGAAGCGAGGAGAGGGAGGGCTGGTGGAGGAAGCTTAGCTGTAGTGTTGGTTAGAAAGACTGCAAGTCTCTCTCCATAATTGTAACGCAGGGTTTCTACATTGTAGAGAGCCCCAGGTCCCATCATTTATGTTCACTCTAACAATCTGCGGCATCTGGGGCACTGACTGATGGGGTGGGGATGGTCAGGACATTCCTATTGCCAATGGACCTCTTGCTTACAATATGCAAATTGATCCCAAGGGCAGATGACTCTTTTTGCCAGCCAGTGAGGACCCCAGGGATCTTAACCATGGCCATTTGTTTCCTCTAGCACACACTTTTCTGTGTCCAGGCTGATCATGGCCAAGAGCTGTGGTGAGCAGCATAGATTGTTATCTCCAGTCCCATTATTGTGGCCTTCCTGGACTTCATCACAGCTGTTAAACACCTGGAAGGCAATCTCAATTAATAGAGATATGGGCATCTCCAAGCCTCCTTCTATTTTTTGTAGGTTTTCTTTTACATCAGGGACACTCTGACTGATGAAAATCAGAGTAACCAGTCTCCTGTGACTTGGATGTTCAGGGTCCATGTCAATATAATCCCTATAGGCTTCTAAACCCTCTGGAGAAAGGCAGAGGGATTTTCATTTGGCCCTCATTGAACTAGTATGGCTTCTGCTGCTGGAGTCCTATTGACATTGCCCATTTTGTGTGCAACACTATCTGAGTTTCACAGAACAAAGTCCTGTACTGGGGAGGTGTTTTGGTTCTGCAACGGGGTGCTTAGGGGGATTGCTTCCCAGAGGATCACCAACAGGCTAGATTCCCCCTAGTCACCTGGGAGTGTCCTAACAGGGTCAGAGAGAGCAAGGTAGTATGAGGACCCTCATTTAAATAATTTTCTGATTAGGCTGTTACTGCAAACATCAAAGTTTTTACCTTCCACTTAAGCCAAATATCATAACATTTATCAAAACATGAACACATAGACAATCAGACCTGGACCAGAAATAGTTAAAAAAAACACCTTGGGACTATAACCCAAGATTTGGGCCTGCAGTGAGCACCTCAGCAGTTACAACCTTTTAGCATTCATCTGATTTGGGACTCTAGCCCAAATTGGATTTGAGACTATAACCCAAACCTGGTTTGGGACTCTAACCCGAACTTGATCCCTCCTCTTTAAGGTAGGATCTGAGTCACTATTTTAGGGAGAGGTTGGGACTCCAACCCATAATCTTAGTCCAAAGATTGGGACTCTAGGACAGTTTTAATTTGTAAGTGCATGTTAACGAGGTTACTTACGCGTGGAGCAGTTTCTTTTCTCAAAAGAAGAAATATGACAAGAGCTTCGAAGTGCCTTGTTGGAAAAGCAGTGACCTCTCATTCAAACCTCTAGATAAACTGGTTTAAGTGGCCACTTAAGGTTAGTGAGAGGGCCTGTAAGCCCCACAAGGGACAGTAGGGCCTTGGGCAGGCCATGGTCCCTTCATGACAGTAGTCCCTTGGGCAGACCTCAGTCCCACCAGAATTGTTACTGAGCAATCAGTGGAGTTGCTGCCCCGCTGTAAATACCATGGCACTGGCCTTTGAGAAAAGAAAAGCTTTACGCAAACCAACTGGCACGGAGACAGAAGAGAATGCTCAAATCCATCTCTCCGGGCTGGGGGCTAGGTTGGTTTTCATAAGCAGAGGGTAATGAGGCATGAACTGATGTTATCTTGCAATGAGGTGACGCCAGCAGGTAGGATCTGACTGGATTCTGCCATGAGGTGGTGCCAGGTCTTGATCTGAATGGATCCTGGGTCTTGCCATGCAGTATCTGCTTCTTAGTTCAATCTCTGCTCCTCAGTCTGAGCATGTACATTCTGCCCATGGTTGCATGCTTGGTTCATCTGGGCATGCTCAGTTTATGTGACCTTCAACCTGGGGATCTGTGGCAACTGAAAAACATTTCACAAGTTTGTTGCATGAAAATTGAGCCAGATGGGTCTGGTGTGGTTAAAATATCAACAGCAATGAAAAATGAATATTTTTTAAATGGGCATACCTCCCAGGATCTTAATTATTAAAAATTATTATTTTTCATGTATTCGGGACTCAAAAAGTTTAAAGGTTGGAGCAGGTCAGAGATACCTGCTCAGAGTACACATAATACCATAGCATAGATTCAAGCAATTACCTGGGGAAAAAACTCCATGGCCTAATTCACCTCATATATGCTGAGAAAGATGTATGGAAATGCATCATGTATGATAAAACACCATAAAAATGTATTCTGACAGGAGAACAGTGACATTTAATCTCTTAAAAACCTCTTTCATCTTCCTCTTCAGAGAACATTAATTAGAAAGAGATTCATTCCTGTAGAACATATTACCCAAATAAATAGGATGGTCTGTCAACTCCCGGAATTAATAAGAAACTTACGGTAGTTGAAGACTCAAAGTGTTTGTCAAAGACTAGAGAACTTAAGTGAAAGAGACAGCCTTGCAAAAATAACAGGAAAATACCTAGTCCCACCATTTCCCCAGTAACAGTTAAAGATCAATGCTATGAGTTCTCTCACTAACAGACACCCTGCAGGAGTTCTGTTTTGCACAACTTCTGAAGAAAGCTGAATGGGCAGAAAAGAGATGCAAATCTCTCTCTTTCAAAATTGTTTTTTTGCGAATCTGCTTTTACAGAGTTTCTGAGTAAGGAAAATTGACCTGGTGGAATGTTTCACCCAACAGCTACAGAATACATGTCCTTCTCCTCAGCTCATAGATCATTCTCAGGGATAGATCATATGTTAGGCCACAAAACAAGTCTCAAAAACTTCAAAAAACTGAAATCATACCAAGTATTTTCTCTGTCCATAATGGATTAAAACTAGAACATAAGGAACATTGGAAAATATACAAACAATAAATGGAAATTAAACAATATGCTCCTGAATGACCACTAGGCCAATGAAGAGATTAAGGAGAAAATTTAAAAATTTCTTGCAGCAAATGAAAATGAAAACACAACATATCAAAAGCTCTGGGATACAGTGAAAGTAGTAATAAGAGGAATTTCATATCAATAAGTGCCTGCATCAAAAAAGTAGAAAAGCTTCAAATAAACAATTTAACAATGCATCTCAAAGAACTAGAAAAATAAGCGCAAACCAAACCCAAAATTAATAGAAGAAATTATACAGATTAGAGCAGAAATATATGAAACTGAAACAAAAAAATACAAAAGATCAAAGAAACGAAGATTGGTTTTTTGAAAAGATAAACAAAATTGACTCACCTTTAGTCAGACTAAGAAAAAAGAGAGAAGACCCAAATAAATGAAATCAGAGATGAAAAAGGAAACATTACAACTGATACAGCAGAAATCCAAAGGATCATCAGAGACTACTATGAGCAACTATATGCAATAAATTGGAAAACCCAAAAGATATGGACAAATTCCTAGACACATAAAACCACCAATATTGAACTAGGAAGAAATACAAAACTAGAATAAACTAATAACAGGTAATGAGATAGAAGTAGTGATAAAATTTTTCCCATCAAAGAAAAAAATCCAGGACCTGATGGTTTCACTGCTGAATTCTAACAAACATTCAAGAAGAACTAATACCAATCCTACTTAAACTATTCCAAAAAATTGAAGAGAAGGGGATATTCCCAAACTCATCCTACAAGGCCCATATCACCCTAATAGCAAAACCAGACAAAGACACACACAAAAAGAAAACTATAGGCCAATATCTCTGATGAACATAGATTCAAACATCCTCAACAAAATACTAGCAAAACAAATGCAACAACACATTAAAAAGATTATTCATCATGATCAAGTGGAATTCATCCCAGGGACACAAGGATGCCCCAACATACAAATTAATCCATGTGATACATCATATCAACAGAAAGAAGAACAAAAACCATATGATCCTTTCAACTGATGCTGAAAAAGTATTCAATAAAATTCAACATCTTTTCCTGAGAAAAACTCTGAAAAAACTGGGTATAGAAGGAGCTTACTTCAACACAATAAAAGCCATATATGACAGACCCCCAGCTAGTATCATACTGAATGGAAAAAAAAAAAAAAAAAAAAAAAAAAAAACAACCTGAAAGCCTTTCCTCTAAGATCTGGAACAAGAAAAGGGTGCCCACTTTCACCACTGTTATTCAATATAGTACTGGAAGTTCTAGCTAGAGCAATCAGACAAGAGAAAGAAATAAAGGGCATCCAAATTGGAAAGGAAGAAATCAAATTATCCTTGTTTGCAGATGACATGCTCTTATATTAATATCTAGAAAAACCTAAAGACTCCACAAAAAAAAAAACCCATTAGAACTGATAAACAAATTCAGTAAAGTTGCAAGATACAAAATCAACATACAAAAGTCAGTAGCATTTCTATATGCCAACAGTTAGCAATCTGCAAAAGAAATGAAGAAAGTAATCCCATTCACAGTAGCTACAAATGAAATAAAATACGTAGGAATAAACCTAACCAATGAAGTGAAATATCTCTATGGTGAAAATTATAAAATATTGATAAACAAAATTGAACAGGACACACACACAAAAAATGGAAAGATATTCCATGCTCCTGGATTGGAGAAATCAATATCATTAAAATGTCCACATTACCCAAAGCAATCTACAGATTCAATGCAATCCCTATCAAAATACCGATGACATTCTTCACAGAATTATAAAAAATAATCCTAAAATTTATATGGAACCACAAAAGACCCAGAATATCCAAAACCATCCTGAGCAAAAAGAACAAAACTGGAAGAATCACATTACTTGACTTCAAATTATACTACAAAGCTGTAGTGACCAAAACAGCACAGTACTTGCATAAAAACAGGCACATAGACCAATGTGCCTCAGTAGAGAACCTAGAAATAAATCTACACATCCATAGTGAACTTATCTTTGACAAAGTTACCAAGAATGTACAGTGGGGAAAGGACAGTCTCTTCAATAAATCGTGCTGGGAAAACTGGATGTCCTTATGCAGAAATATGAAACTAGACACTAATCTCTTGCCACATACAAAAATCAAATAAAAATGGATTAAAGACTTAAATATAAGACCTGAAACTATGAAACTACTAAAAGAAAACATTGGGGAAATGCTTCAAGGCATTGGTCTTGGCAAGGATTTCTTGAGTAAGATCCCCTAAGCACAGGCAACCAAAGTAAAATTGGACAAATGGGATCACATCAAGCTAAAAAGCTTCTGTAGAGCAAAGGAAACAATCAAGAAAGTGAACAGACAACCCACAGAATGTCAGAAAATATTTGCAAACTACCCTTCTGACAAGGGATTAATAACTAGAATATATAAGGAGCTCCAAAAACTCAACAGGAAAAAATAAAAAAATCTGATTAAAATATGGCAAAAGAATCTGAATAGACATTTCTCAAAAGAAGACATACAAATGGCCAATATGTTATGAAAAATGCTCAAAATCATTAGTCATCAGAGAAACACAAATCAAAACTACAATTAGATATCATCTCACTCCAGTTAAAATGGCTTTTATCAAAAAGACAGGCAGTAACAAATGCCGATGAGGATGTGGAGAAAGGGAAACCCTTGTATGCTCTTTTCGGGAATGCAAATTAATGCAACCACTATGGAGAGCAGTATGGAAGGTCCTCATAAAACTGACAATAGAACTACCGTATGACCCAGCAATCTCACTGCTGGGTAAATATCCAAAGGAGAGGAAATGAGTATGCTGAAAAGATTATCTGTATTCTCATGTTTATTGGGGCACTATTCACCACAGCCAAGATTTGGGATCAACCTAAGTGTCCATCAACAGATGAATGGATAAAGAAATTGTGGTACATATACACAACGGAATATTACATAGCCAAAAGAAGGAATGAAATCCTGTGATTTGTAACAATATGAATGGAACTGGAGTACGTTATGTTAAGTGAAATAAGGCAAGCACAGAAAGACAAATCTCCCATGTTCTCTTCATATGTGGGAGCTAAATATTAAAAACAATTGATCTCAAGGACACAGAGAATAGAAAGACGGTTCCAGAGGCTGGGAAGGGTAGCAGGGAGTGGGGAATAAAAAGTGGGTATGGTTAATGTGTGCAAAAATATAGCTAGACAATTAGATTTGATAGCACAACAAAATGACTGTTAACAACAATAAGTTAGATATGCTTTAAAATAACTAAAGGAGTGGAATTGGTAAATTCCTAACACAAAGAAATGATAAAACATCTTAATCCTGAGGTGAAGGATACCCCAATTACCCTGATTTGATTAATTCACATTGTATGCCTGTATCAAAACATCACACGTACCCTATAAAGATATACAATTATTATGTACCCATAATAATTAAAAAGAAAATATATATATGTATAAAAAAAACAACTATAAAAACTACACCAGAGTTGTTGTACCAAGACTAATCACACAAATCCTTTTTCTTACATTAATCAAAGCCTTGCAAATACTGATTTTTGTCTTTTGTTTAACAGAGAACAAGGCCAGGAGCCTGGCTGGTAAGAAATTCTTGCCCCTTTTGCCAGCTGGCCAGGTTTTTGGATTTTCACTACTGTAGCTTTTCAGAAGAAACAGAGTGGCTTTAAACTGTAGGGAGCAAGGCCCCTTCCCCCATAAGTTTCTCTGAAAAATCAGATATGAGGTAGATTCATTCATTGGAGAAAAAGGCATTTAAATTAATTTTTAACATGTATACACAGGAGCCTTTAGAATGAAACTAAATTCCTCAATGAAGTACAGAGGGTTTTTTTGTTTGTTTTCTCTTTTGTTTTTGTTTTTTAAGAATGGGGGTTTAGAAGTTGCAAAACAGGTTTGCAAGAGAGAAGAGAGGCTAGCCAAGGTGGTCTTGTTATGCAAGTAAAGCCTCACAGTTAGTAGCCCTCACAGAGAATAGGTAATAAATTTTTTTTAAGTCCTTTAAAGGTGCCAGATTCTCACTTATTCTTTCCTAGATTGGGTAAATAAAGTCCTGGCTGTGTTAATGGAGATCCTCTATAAATGTAAATTTTCTCCCACAGATGAGAGCTTTGTAACATTATTTCTGTGCCAGCCACCTCAGAGTATGTCAAAGAAATATATTTCAGGGTAAAATACTATAATTTTTCTAACTGGCTGATGTATTGCAACTGTGGGAGGTTTAGTCAATTGTAGAGGCCTCATTTTCCATAATTTAGACCTTCTGTCAGTTTTGACCAAGAGTTGGCCAAATCCAATGTAAGACAGAGTAAAACCAAAAACAGAAGAAATTACTACATAATTAATACATTGTTGAGATCTTTAAGTATAAATAGAAGTTACAGCCAGCTAACAATAAACCTTACCTTCAGCTAGAAAAGTCTAAAAGGAAATCTCAGATCAGCTCCTTACCTGGAGATGGGGCCCAAGCTGAACCTACTCTCTATCACCACGGAAGCAGGGAAACTCGCCTTCCTGTTTGGAAGCGAGCAAAACTCCTTAGAGGGGTTTTCCAGCAAAATAAACCTTGAATATCAAGCCAAAAAGTTGAGAAGATTGAGGAAACTCAGGAGAGAGCTGTATTTTGGCCTTGGCAAAAACAAAAACAAATGATCTCTTGGAGTGAATCTCTAGCTGCTGCTACCTTAGCCCTGATGGGAGAAATCACTGTAAGTCAAAAGGGGCTCTACTCCAAGGTATCCACTCATGTAGTTGCCATGTGGTTGTCAACCCAAAATAAGTGACTGGGGCATACTCTGAAGAAAAATATATGTACTGAAGACATTAGAGATATCAGAAGAGGCTGCTTTGGACTAGACTCAAACCCAGGCTTTGGTTCCCCAGGCCCACTCTCCACTGTGAGAATCAGTACTTCAGTGCATCCTGTCAATGGAAAAAAAGACAAACTGGAAGATAATTGAAGGAGGTTTATTCTGAGCCAAATTTGACAACCATGACCTGGAGCCACACCCAAGAAGCCTTGAGCAAGTGGACTTGCTGTGGCTGGGTTACGGTTTGGTTTTATACATTTCGGGGAGACAGGAATTACAGGAAAAGTCACAAATCAATACATGGAAGGCCTACATTGGTTTGGCCCAAAAAGGTGGGACATCTCAAAGCAGGGACTTATAAGTCATAGGTGGGTTTCGGGATGCTTTAGTTGACAATTGGCTGAAAGAGTTAGGCTTTGTCCAAAAGACCAGGAATCTGCAGAAAGGAATGCTTGAATTAAGATAAGGGTCTTCTATCTTTCATGTGATGCTATACCAGATTCACTTTGGGAAATAAACGTCATAACAACCTGTTTACTGAGATTTATCATTTGTAGGCATGACTCACCAGGCTTCCTTAGAAAGGATTTTTTTTTTTTTGCGGGAAGCAAAGAAAAAGATCAGAGTTCAGTCCTCATAACCCATTTCTTCCTTTCATGTGTATTACACATGTTCTGAAACTTTGGAGAGCAGAAATTGTATTTTGGGCAGAGTAAGAAAAAATAGGACCAATATAATAAATGAAAGATTTAGAGAAAATGATTAATCCATGGATTTGAAAATAATGAATTAGTTTGCCACAATATGTGTATGTGTCTGTGTGTATTATAGCAAGTTCCATAAGTGCTTGTGCAGCTTTTATAACTCAGAATTGTGTTACTAACCAAATAAATATCATTTGGAAGTTTAATGATTTATATTTTTACTATACTTATTTAGTTTTGTAAAGTTTAAATAACAAATCATTAGTTTGACTTTTTGTGTCAGCCCATGAGCGAAGACAGCAAAGGTTAACATAAACAATAACAACTAAAATATTCAAAATTTACAAGATTGAAATAAGTATAAAGTTAAGTTCTACTTCTGAGTTGATGAAAGAAGAAAGCTTAGTTTGTGGGAAAATTATGAAGACAGAGGAGATTTTGAGAGTAAAAATCCGTAGAAAATAAACAAAATTCCTGGGAGAATTTCGGACTTTCAAAGGCTAGGAAATTGGTGGGTTCAAGCCAAGATCTCCAGAAGATCAAAGGAACCAGGTAATATCTGGGTTGCAGAGAGAAAGAATAGAAAATCGACAGAGGTCTATCTCTGACAGGTTGAGCAGGTGGAGTCTGAAGGAGGATCCAGAAGGCCCAGGGGGTAGAGGGATCTGCAGAGCAGGGTGGTGGGGGAGGGACTGTGGTTCAGCCTCCTCCCCACATCATCAACCCCACCCTCAGGAGCCCTTTGTGATGAGGGGCCACAGCTCTGTGATGCAGGCCTGGGCCCTAGTCAAAAGGCCCAAAGGCAACGCCCAGGGTTCAGCTGCTTTAGGGGGACAGTGGGATTCAGAAGATGGAGGATCATCCATTTCCTCTGAATAGCGATAGTGCCACATGGCTAAACCCCAGCTCCTCTTCCTGGATGATGGATATCAGCCTGGGCATCCTGTGTGGACTGGGGCTCTTCCTTCTGTTACTCCCCTGCCTTGGGAGTGATCCATCCTCACCACCGACTGGGCAGACAAGCAGCATCGGGAAGGTAAGGAACTCTCAGCCCAGAACTAACAGAGAATGATTCTCTCTTTTCTTTCTATTTTTATTTCCACTTTTCCAAATTGACTAGAGATTCCTGAGATGGGAAATTTCCTTGTCCTCCTAGGCCCAGGCAGGGCAGGAAGGGGTTAGAGTAGTATAAGATTTCTAGACTAAGCTCTCAGACACCCGTGTGGGTGCAGAGGAGGCATCAGGGCAAAGTCAAATGCCAGGACTCAGGAACCAGGAGGAGGCTATGAAAGGGTTGTGATCTGTGTGGGTGGACGGCCCTCAGTCCTGGTTCATCAGTCATCAGTTGCCTTCCCATGGCCAGTACCTGTAGCCCAGCCCATCTGTGTCTGGTGATCTGAGGCCTGTGCTGAGCCTCCCATCAGAGGCTGGAGTGGCCTCTGGCCTCTTTGAGAAGCAGAATCCTGCCTGACAGCTCAGAGGCACCTGTACATTGGAGTCTTGAGTGTCTCAAGCAGAGGAACAGTGACAGAAGACACTCATGGTGGATCTCATGTCGAAAATCCCTCTTTGCATTTTTTCAAAGAAGGAAAACAGACAATATTTTTACCCACTTTAAAAATGAGTGAAAGCAAAGAAAGGAAGGCAGAGATCGATTAACTAGATGTAGAAGGTCATGTCTTCCATAAGGACTAAATGTCTGCAGCTTGTCTGGGGAGAGGTGAGTGAGGACTGGTCCCAGCCTCTCAATCTTTCCTGTCTCTCAGCCTCCAGTGGGGAAGAGGGGGAGGCCCAGGCGCAGGAAGAAGAACTGCCCTCTAAAAGGTAAGGTTCTGCCTGTCTACCCAGAGCCCCCAGGGGGGAATTTAGCTTCACTGTCCTGAGGAATGAGTCTCCCAGGAGGTCCATTGAAGGCCTGAGGTGGGTGGAGGTGGCATCCAGGGAAGGATATCAGAACCCAGGATTCTTCTCAGATCCCAGGCTGGGCATGAAGCCAGGTGGGCCGAGAATGGGTGCTGCCCAGTAGGGGCCTGGATGTGGCGGTGTGGCCTCCAGGCCCAACTGTGGACAGCTGCTTAGCCTGGCTGAGGCTGGTTCTTCTTTGAGGAATCCCTGTCTGCTCCCCCACAGGGAGGGTGTGAGGCCCCTGTGGGATGGATGTGGGAGCACTCTGTACATGATAAAGTGCTGCACACCAAGCTTCCTGCTGTCCCTCTCAGGGTCACATGGCCTTGAGCCCTGATGCTTGTGCCCTAGGGTCTAATCCCCCCAGTCTGCTCTAGAGGGACACTCAGCCTCCTGCAAGATCCTCAGGCCCATCCCTTCCCCATCCTAACCTGGCTCCTGATTTTCAGCTTGTAGAGATTGCCTGGGGGAACTGGAGGGGGCTCAGGACCTGGTTTTGCTTCTGCAGAGGTGAGGCACTCTCCCCTTCTCTCCTTGTTCTCCTTCCTACCAGGGCCTGGAACAGGACTCAGGGGCCCGGGGCTGACCTGGGAGGGGGAGACCATGGGATGGGGACAGGATGTGGCTACAGCCCTGGGTCCAGGGAGAGGCAGAGCTTTGTGAAGTCAGCATGGGGGCAGTGGAGGGCCCTGGGCCCCACCCTGGCCCCACCCACCCCCGCTGCAGCTTGTGCCTCCTGTCTTCTGCAGCCACCTGGAAAAGTTTCCGGACAAAAGGGACTTTTATCAGCTCTCATGTCCAGATCCCCCAGGGAAAGTGTGCAAACCAGCACCTGCCAGAGCCCATCAGCCACCTGGGGAGCGTGCGGAAGATGCTTCTCCTGCCACCTCATCCCCATTGGCTTCCCCGGCTCCCCTGGCCCAGCGCCCTTCACTTCTGGCCTCCACCCTGCCAGTACAACCTCAAGAGGACCAGTCTGACTTGATGAGAATCCCCCCAGGCACTGTCCCAGAGAGCTCACCTCCAGGTTACTCTTGTTCGGTGCCTCCTGTCTTGGCCACCTTAGGCCTTGAACGCACCATTTTCTTCCTCTCCTGGTGGTGGGCAGCTGCCAAGGCCCTTTTCTTTCCCACCTCGCCACATAGCAAATCCCAGAAAGAGCCTCTTCTCCATCATCCACCTGAGGCTTGGCTCTGGGGAGACCCCACACACAGGCAGAGAGAGGGTGGTGGCCCTGCTTTCCTCAACTGTGATGTCCGGAAGCTACTGGAAATGCTCATTACTAAGAGAGCAGGACTGAAGCTGTGGAAGGAAAAAGAAAAGGATAGGTCATTTCTGAAACAAGTGAGTCCCGATTACCCGCAGGGTTCTCTGGGGAATATGATAAAGTCACCGAGCTGGGAGTGGGACACCACAACTCCACACTCCTTCTGGAACATGAAAGAGAAACCAGAGCAGCTGCCGGGTCCTCAGCAGCTCTCCCATCCGAAGGCCATGGGGGACCACTTACAGCAGAAATGCGGCCAGCTCTTCTGGGGCCTCCCAACTCTGCACAGCGAGTCCCTGGTAGCTGCTGCCTGGGTCTCTAGGAAGCCTTCTACAAAACCACCACGTCGCTTTGTTTCCTTCAATGAAGTCCCTGACTTTTTTCCTTCAGAAAATTGGAGGGAAGAACCTTCACAACCTCCCCAGGACCAGCCTGGGCCCCACCACGAGGCCCAGCCCCAGGCTTTGATTGAAATCTTCCCGAAGCCCCAGCCCCAGCCTTTGACCGAAACCTTGCCCAAGCCCCAGCCTCAGCCTTTGACTCAAACCTTGCCCAAGCCCCAGCCCCAGCCCCCACCTTTGGATGAGATCCACAGCCAGGTCCCTCTGTCTCCTGCTCCCCCAGACATACCATATTGCTCTCCACCCCAGAGTAAAGGGGACCCTACAGGAAGCTGTAGAACAACTTGCCCTACATCCCAGGAGAAGGCACAATTCCTCATCCCAACTGCAGGTGACCATCTGGAATGGCCCTTGCAGAAGCGACTGAGGTGGAAGAAAATGTTATCCTCTCTGCTCAAAAACTCTCGAGCACCCTGTAGCCAACCCACTCCAGACCTTCCCCAGGATAGCGAGGACTCCCAGAGCCACAAGTCTGGCTTGATTCTTCTCGGAGATTCGATCATCCCTGAGCACCAGGAGCAGCACAGGCAACATATTCAAAGGAGTTTCACCCCCGATAAAGACCAATTGGGCCCTCCCTGCAGATCCCAAGCACCTGGGGAACTGATGCAGCCTCGGGGTCAATTCCCAGGGAGGGGTCAGCCTGGGGCAGAAGACAAGCATGGGGCATTTGTAGGTAAAAGCAGCAAGGATGAACAGAAGATGGGCTCCAGGCACTCTGAAAGATTCTCTCAGGAGGGTTCCATAAGTGTCAAAGAAGACAAAGACCCAACCAGGAACCTAGGGCAAGATCTGAAGAGGTTCCCAGAAGATCTATACATAGGTTCAAGAAATACCTTCGTGAAAGTTCTGGAGGATAAGGAGGAGGAGGAGTCAGATAGTGACTGGATTAGGCTCCAGAGGTATAAATCAGGAAATTACCAACCCAGGGGCCCAGAGAAGCAGCAGGTTGACAAAACCCTGAATTTCCAATTGGACCAGAAGGTGGGGGAGATCAACGAAGGCACGGTCCCTGTGCGTGAGCATCAGTCCAGGATCACTGCCAGCCGTACTGTTCTCAAGTCTGACACCCACCATAAGCCCAGAAATCTAGCATCCTTGAGGGGTCAGAAATGCCATGTGAACACCTCCCAGGAGCTTTTTTTCCTCGATCCCTGCACTCAAGAGATGCTAGAAGCACATATTATAAGGTTTCGTGTGAGGCATCGGTGGGGTTCAAATCTCCAGTCCCTGGAGCGCATAAATCTTGAGCGTCAAACCCCACCCTTTCCATTCTCCAGCCTTGCCTCCTGGGCCACTGGTGAATTTGGGGATGGCTCCATAGCTGAGGCTGCCAATTTTCTGGGAAAACATCCTTGGAAAGGTCCAGGAGAGAAGGTGATAACAAAAAAGTCAGTCCTCACCCTGACTGGTTTTCTCTCTGCCCCCTCACTTGTGAGTGAGAAAGTCCAGAGGGACCAGAGAGGTGACCAATCTGGTGACAACCGTGGGCACTCAGAGGCCTCTCCCAATGGACAGGAGGGAAGGTGGCCTTCTCAGCCTCTCATATGCAGCCTTGGAAGCAGAATGTGGAAGAGTAGTACTGTCCTGGGGGCCGGGAGAGGCAGCCCAGAGCCAAGTCCAAGTCCAGCAATGGCCAGGCATGATCTACAGGAGGAGAAGGAGAGCATGGCCTCAGGAGTCCCTTGCAGTAGCATAGCAATGCTGGGGCTCAGCGTAGGGTCCCAATGTTCAAGGGCCGAGAAGACCATGGAGCCAGTAGAGGGCAAGGAGGAAAAGCCCCCTGCTTGGGAAGTCATGCTGGGAGCCAGTGTGATGGCAGACTCCCAAACCATTAATGTGAATCTGGGTTCAGGCTCTCTGGGGCCCAGGAAAAGCTCCTCATTCTCTAGAATTTCTGGTACCCAGCATCCAGGAGACCCATGCCTGAAAACAAAGGTTATGAGTAAGTTTTCATTCAAAGTGGAGGTAGAATCAGAGAAGCAGTTTCAAGGCCCTGCCACTGGTGTCCTCCTCCAAGACTGTGCCACTGGCCTCCATTTTCAAGGCCGTCACACCGACATACTCCCCACAGCAGACATGTTGGTTTCTCAGGAACCTCAGTCCAATTCCCAGGCCTCTCTGTCTGGTACCCAGAGTGTGCCCAGTAAGGATGCATCAACTTCTCAGGGGCTATGTGACCCCACTTGGCATGGAGGGAGCAGCCAGGGACAGCAGGAGCCCAGAAGCCCAAAAGTGAGGGCCTCCTGGAAGACTCAGAGCAATATGTGTGGCCCTACTGACAAGAGAGAGAGCAGTAGGAGGCCCAAACCAAGGGAGCATGAACCAAGGTCTGCAGGACCAAGGCCCTTCCAATCCAGTGGGATGAGTCGCCCTGTTCAGGTCAGGGAAAGAGAAACCCCTGGGAACAAATACTCTCAGTTACCACAAGAGAAGGGACAGGCACCTCCAGAAAGCTACTTCGGAGAAAAGATCAATCGTTTTCTGCAGCGCCTCAAGCCCAGTAAGAAGGGCAAAGAGCAGGAAGATCCCCTGCCGAAAGGCAAGCCTGTGCCAGCCACTGCCCAGAGCCCAGGGCAAGCCACAAGGTCATCTATGAACATCAGGGCTGATGAGGTCCGGGCAATCATCACATGTGTCGGACAGATTTTAGTGGACAAATTGGGGCTGAGGCAAGAACATCGTCCCCTGGCGTTCAATTTCCGCAAAGAGGAACCCCAGGCCCCAGTGGATGGGTGTTCCTACTACCCTAAAGGTCCCTACCACAGAGGGCAAAGGAGAGTGATGAGAGATATAGCCTCCAGTCACCCCACCCCCACGGGCCACAGCTATCTTGTCAAGAACAAGTGGGTCACAGAGAGGGACAGCAATTGGGCCTCCCCACCCAGGGAGCCTGTGCTCCCGGCCAGTCCCTGCCAGCATAGGCCAAGGGTGGCAAGAGCTTCGGGCCACCTTCTCCGTTAGACAACACACTTGTCCGGTCAGCAAGATCCTGCCTTTTATGCCTTTCCTTATGGGAAAATTTTCTCACAGAATAAATTTTATTCAGGCAGAGAAAACCTGTTTTGCCTCATGTTAGCACATCTGGTATATGCTAATGGCTTCTTCTTATCAAGAACATGGGCCAAATAAATGTGTTTTTCTCATCAGAGGTAGTGGCTTCCGTGTGGGATGCTGGGTTGCAGGGAAGGGGTCAGCATTCGCTCTGCCTGGGTGTGGCTTCTGGGCGGGACAGGCATGGGGAGGCTGACCAGCTGGCAGATGCTATGTCACCCCAGGTCCCGCACTGCACCTTCTTTTCATAACTCGGTCATTACAGAGAGACTTCAGGATTGTCAGGACTGGCAAACCCTGTGGACACCCCACCCCGGGATCTGACTCACACTGTTTTTGCCCAGGCTTTCCCTCTACATGAACTTTGTGCAGTGGTGGGGGATGGGTTTACAGAGGCCTCTAAGTGGGGAAATTCCCCTCAGGCTGCAGGAATGTGGGAGCCAGGCAGCCTCACACTGCCTGAAGTGGGTCAGGAAGTTTCAGGGTGGAGGTGCTGGCCCTGGGTGCAGGGGCAGAGAGATCTGGCCCCCGTGACTTTCCTGGTGAGGAACAGACGACCCTGCCCAGAGCCTGCTGAAGGATTGGAGAGGCAGCCCAGAGCCAAGTCCAAGAGATGGTCCCTGCTGGCCCCTCTGGGCTCAGCCTTGGTGACAGGAGCGTGCCCCTCCCATCCTCCACCTTCCTCCCTTTGAAAGCAGCGGCCAAGACAGGGCCAGTCTGGGTGGGCGCAGCAGGAGGTGCGAGGGCCTCGTCTGCCCTCCTGGCCACCCGCTTTCCCCTCCGGTGTGACCAGAATGGGGAACCATCTGATGGTGGCAGACAGAGGATGAGAGTGGAGTGTGGGAGAAGAATTGAAGAGGTGGCAACAAGGAAGATGGCAGAGCTCACCTGGCACTCTAAACAGTGACTGCCCAGTGCACCCATAGGCCAAGGGGGTCAGGCAGCAGCCCCACGGCAGAGGGCTAGACCAAGGGGCACAAAGCCTTTGTAGGAAGGTGGCTTTTCTCACTGCATATGTGACCAGCCTGTGCACTATCACCTCTGGAATTCCAGAGAGGACTGGTAGAAAAGACAGGACTCAGGTGCCTGTGGTATCACAGTCTGGTGACCTTCACAGACATGTGGCCTCAATGCTGCTCCCAGAGCTGGGGTACTTGGAGGGCCAGTGCTTGTGCCTGGGCTGCTCCTAGAGCCTGTCCCGTGTCCGCTGGGGACAGGGAAGCCAACAGGGGCATAGCAGCAAGGGGAGCCAGGACCTGGGAATGCTGGAGCTGAGCAGTGACCTTACAGAGAGACCCCCACAGAGACCCCTGACATAGACCCCCACAGGGACCTCAAGAGACCTCTGACAGAGACCTCCACAGAAAGACCCCCACAAAGATGGCAGAGACATTGACAGAGACCCCCAGAGAGAACTGTGACAGATATGCCCATAGAGAACTCTGACAGAGACACCTATAAAGACCTCTAACAGAGACTCCAAAAGAGACCTCTGACAGAGACCTACGCTAAGAGATCCTTATAGAAATCTCTGAGAGAGACCCAAATAGAGACCTCTGACAGAGACCCCAAGTGGGAAACCTCCACAGAGACCTCTCACAGAGATGTTGGGAAGAGATCCCCACACACAGCTCTGACAGACCTCCATTGAGACCTCTCACAGAGACCTCACAGAGACCCACACAGAGACCTCTGACAGAGATACTCAGTGATAGACCTCTTAATAACAACTCTGATGACACAGAGACGAATCAGAGACCTCCATCGAGACCAACCAAGAGCTCTATTAGATACACAAATTAAGAACTCTGACAGAGATATCTGCAGAGACTTCCCGAGACCTCTGACCAAGAATCCACAACAGACCTCTGACAGAGATATCCACAGAGAATTTTGACAATCACAGTGAAAATCTCCCACAAGGACCTATGACAAAGAGGGACCCTGAAGACCACCACAGAGACCTCTGACACAGACCTCTCACTGAGACCCCCACAGAGAGCTCTGTCAGAAACTCCCACAGAGATCTCCAGAGAGACCTCTGATAGCCATTCACACAAAGACTTGCAGAGACCTCTGACAGAGACCCACCTAAGAGACCTTCATAGAAATCTCTGAGAGAGACCCAAATAGAGACCTTTGACAGTGACTCAAACTTAGAGACCCCCAGAGATACCTCTGACAGAGACCCTCATAGGTGCCTGTGACAGACAGCCCCAGAGACTCCTGACAGAACCCCACACAGAGACCTCTGACAGAAACCCACATAGAGAACTCTGACAGAGAAACACACAGAGATGTCTGACAGAGACTCTGTGGGGAGGGGCCTCTGCGGCCAGCAAAGGTACTAGAGCAAATTTCTGGGAATTGAAAGAACAGACAAGCAGTAGCGGGTAAAGGAAACATGTTCGTTTATTGCCGGGGGGATGTAGCCCACTGCAGGAACATGGTGAGCGCTTATATATGGCTCAGAACAATCATGGCAACATGCCAAGCAAAGGCGTGATTACATGGGTTCATGTAGGAGGTGACATCATGGTTACGTAACCATGCTAACTTATGGCTTACCGGAAGAGAAGGCCGGCAGAAGACACACCAGCAATCATTTTAGTTTGGCTTAAGAACCTATTGCCTATACAAATGGATTTGCCTTACAGACCCACACTGAGATTCCTCCACAGAGACTTCTGACAGACGCTTCCACAGAGAACACTGACAGGGATCCCCACATAGACTTCTGACAGAGACCCACACAGAGACCTCTGACACCCCTACACTGAGAGACCTCCACAGACCCTTCTGGTAGGGACTCCCACAGAGACCTCTGACAGAGACTCACACTGAGACACCCCACATCCTCTGTCAGAGACCAACACTGAGAGACCTTACACTGAGACCTCTGACAGAGACCTCATATCTACCCTTAGGATCCTGATCAGCCACCCGGTGACAGGTCCTTCTTCATGGCTCTGACAGCACTTGGCAAACTGGCAGCACAGGAGAGAATCTCAGAGATTTGCCGTGCTCCCTGGAGAGAATGCTTGTGTATTTTTTTCTTTTCTAATCTTATTACTTTTCTTTCTTCTGAAAAAAATCACAGATTCCACATATAAATCTGGAAAATCTTTTCCTTCACAAAATTTCATTAGCTTGAGCTCTGACCCACAGTTTAGAAAAATCCCAAACTTTGAAAGCAAGCAAAACTCTGTCACTATCTAGTGAGGGAAAATTATCTTCTTGGTCTACTTTTAGTAATCATCCAGTCAAATGACATTAGGGGCCACATTATTTTATTGGGCACAAATCCCTGCACTCAAAATGACTGATTTTACTCTGGAAACGTGAAGAAAGGAGCCCTCGGCAAACGGACTCCAGAGGAGATAAACCTGCAAAGAAACATTTGCCTCCCACTCGCTCCTGTGGGGCTGTGCAGCTGGCATGATATTTTGCACATGACAGGTTGTGTCAGGTTTGTGAAGTTTGCCTTATTTTTACAATGAAACAAGCCACATTAGCAAGCATAGGAAGATTTTTCATAAATGAGACATATTTCTAGCGCTATTTCTATTAGAACTTCTAACAAATTGATAGTAAATATTAAATAATTAACTGACATTGTTTATTTTTGCTCCTTAAAATGTGACAGTGCCCTCAGATGGTACTACACGGTCCCATGTGTAGTAGCAGAATATGATAAAATCCTAATCCTAATGTTCAGCTAAATCATCTTAACCTGCTGAACTATTTAGAAGAATTCATTTTTTTTATTTCTGCATATTATGGGGATACAAAGGTTTAGGTTACGTATATTGCCTTTGCCGCCCCCCGCCCCGCAGTCAGAACTTCAATTGTGTCCATTCCCCAAACGTGTGCATCGGGTATATGTGTGTATATTCCCACCCCTCCTCCCCCTTCAAACCTGCCTGACACCCGATAAATGTTATTCCTACATGTCCACTTAGGTGTTGATCAGAGAAACCAGTTTGATGGTGAGTACATGTGGTGCTTATTTTTCCATTCTTGAGATACTTCACTTAGTAGAATGGGTTCTAGCTCTATCCAGGAAAATATAAGAGGTGCTATATCACCATTGTTTCTTACAGCTGAAGAGTACTTCATGGTATACATATACCACATTTTATTATCCATTCATGTATTGATGGGCACTTGGGTTGTTTCCACATCTTTGCAATTGTGAATTGTGCTGCTATAAACATTTGAGTGCAGATGACTTTTTTATAGAATGTCTTTTGTTCTTTTGGGTAGATGCCCAGCAATAGGATTGCTGGATCAAACAGTAGATCTACTTGTATCTCTTTAAGGTATCACCATATTGTTTTCTACAGAGGTTGCACTAGTTTGCAGTCCCACCAGCAGTGTATGAGTGTTCCTATCTCTCTGCATCCACGCCAACATTTATTGTTTTGGGACTTTTTGATAAAGGCCATTCTTACTGAAGATAAGTGATATCTCATTGTGGTTTTGATTTGCATTTCCCTGATGATTAAAGATGTTGAGCATTTTTTCATATGTTTCTTGGCCATTATTCTGTCTTCTTTTTAAAATAATTCCAAGAAATATACATTTCCCAAGATTCAGGTAGTCAGGCTCTGTTTTATATTCATTGCAGGGTGACAAAAAGGACACATTGATTAAAATAATTTTGAAATCTTAGAAAATATATAATTGAATTTGTCCTTCAGATATACATTGTCCCAAATTACTTGGGAATTGACATTTTAACATTTGTTAAATTAAAAAATATATATATTTAACCAACATTTTTATGATAATAATGATAAAGGTCTCAGTATATCCCTAACACTTGTCAAATTGTGAACTTAGTTGAGACTATATATTTCTCACTGTTCATAGAATCCTGTTATCTTAAGATAAAAACAGATGTCAAGTGTCTATCTCTAATGAAGTGTCTTAGATTACTCATTGGGATGACAGGGTCATGGTGCCTTCTCTAACAAGGTAGGATTGAGCTAATGGGAGGACTCTGAGGTTGTACATCTATTTTTTAAATTAAGAATAACACAGTCAAATAGTAATGTATCTTACACAATTATAGCTAATAGCTTTTTGAAATTTGCTCCCTGTGTGAGATTTTCTTATTATGTTCATAGAATTATGCAAAGTGGCCATTCCAGTGACCTGTAATGTCCAGTCAATAATATCAAGTGACCAGAATAACTCAACATTCCCCTATGAACAACCACATCCACAGTGTCCCACAATCATGGGAATGATATTTTCTTTTTGGAAGTATCAGCCCGTATGCCTAAATCATGTCTTTAAATAAGATGAAACCATATTCTAGAAAAAGATATAAAATAATGGAACTTCTGGGAAAATAGATGAGGATTTAGGAAATGCTAGTGTCTTTCATAGGAAAACATGACCACCTCATCTCATCCTGGTACCATGACAAAGGAAACATAGGCGACACAGGTCTGTCATCTAAGATTTTTCTTCCTATTTTTTTTTTTTTTTTGGTAAGACCTGTGGGCCAAAATATTTTTACAGAAGTGATTTATGGGAAATGTGGCTTGTAAAGTTCTATAGTCACTCTTATCCTCCTTGGAATGGAGCATGAAGCCAAACTGAATAACCAGGAAAAATATCTTCTGGAAAAATGATTACATTCTCTTGAACTTTTGTAAGTAAAAGAGAAGATGGAGGCTTCAGGTAGGAAGCTGAGCTATTCTCCCCTGTCAAGTAACTACATATTTTATTGGCTGTTAAATGGAAGGACTCCCAGGAGGCTGTCTGATGGGAGGGTCCGCAGAAGGCAGATCAAGGACACACTGGTGCAGGTTCACGATGGTCAGCACATCTGACAGACGTGTGTGTAAGCCAAGCAGGAAGTAGACCTTGGCAGAAGAAGCACTGGGTGGTGGTCCCATTTGCTCAGTGGCGACACCACCCTTTACCCCCAGGTCACTCCATACCATCCCTCATTGTATAGGGACTTAGGGGTGACTTTAGATGAAGAAGAAGGAGGGGAGGAAGATGAAAAGCCACTGTCAAAACAGTAACTATGGCCTACCCTCTATCCCAGAACCTGATTGACAAATGGGGACCCTGAGATATCCCCCAACCACACATGCGCTTGGTTCCCACATCTTCTGACTCAAACCGATGCTTCCCCCACATCATCCAGCCCATGGGGGAGAAGCCCCTTCATCTGTGAGGCAGGTGATAGCCTGACAGGAAATTATTTCTACCACCACCAGGTCAGGATGCATATCATTATTTCAGCAAAAAAAAAAAAAAAAGAAAAGAAAAAGCCACTTTGTCATTTAGATAATGACTTATTTCATAGTGTGGTGACTCTCTTAATAGCAGTCTTATTTTTAATCATGGTATGGTTTAAGAGGAAACTAAAGATAAGCCAAGGAAATTTGACTTTACAACTTCCATGAAAAACAGTGCATTAGTGCGTTCCACTTCTCCCTGTGGGACAGACTCCATCTTGGAAAGGATACCTTTCCCTGAATTCTGAACACACCTGCAATTTAAGATGGTTATCACAGATAAGGAGTGGAGGCAAAAGCAGACAAAATCATTTCTGGAGCAGTCGTCCCCATGTTGTCCCACCCTGCCTTCACTTAACAGGCATGAGGTACCTTGGTGGTGGGGCCCGGGGTGGGCTTTCCCCAGTAGGAAGGGCAACACAGCATGCTGAGGTGCAGAGAGAAAACATTAGAGCTCCATTTAGGTTCTTTTTCATCTCATTCTTCTGAGGTTTACATATATATATAATACAGTTCATAATATATATACAGAAGTATTGTCATACATATCAATTACAGAACCACAATGCATGCATATCATTGGCAAATAAATGAATATATTAATAAACATACTGGAGCCGCAGAAAAAATGCTCATAAAGCATTTTACTGACTGGGAGAATGACAGAAATCTTGCAGAAACACTGGTATTTTTAAGGGAACGGACCCAGAATGCAACACAACCATGGGCTCTGGGCTCCATCAGGCAAACCACATTTATTTGTCCAGAAAGTGAGAGCCACAAACTCCAGAAGAGCCATTTCCCCAGACTCTGAAACAGTGACCTCTGATCAGTGTCCCTTTCACAGGCAGAAGGTGGGAAACACAGAAGGGAGTGGACCATTTCCCAATTGCCCGCAGAAACCACAGAGCTGTGGTGCAGGAGGGACACGTGAAAGGTTGGGTGGGTTGGGGAAGATGGGAGCTCAGGGCCAGGTAGAATGCAGGACTTCAGGGCCCGCCAGGGCCAGCAGGGCTGAGGGGTGTGGGAACCAGCAGCAGGGACCTCAGGCAGGGCCTGGGGAACTGCAGCACACACCTTACCCAAGAACCACTGTGGTTAAGAATGCAGTGGTTTACCTTTCCACCTAATGGTTGCATGTATCCTGTTGCTTTTGAAAGACAGGCGCCAAAATTCTGAAGTATAATAGTAGTGGTAGGCAGTAGTTTGATTTACTATTTTTTAAACTTCAGTTTCGTATATGAAAGGCCCAATGGAAAATATTTGTTTTGAATCATGTAAGCAGTTCTGGGGACAGAAAAGAAAAAAAAAATAGACTGTTGTTTAGTAATGCAGGGGTGTTAAAAATATTGAGCAGAATTAAATATAAGATAAATATTCTTAGCATCCAAATCCATTGATCATGCTCACAAACTGGCAAATGTTGAGAAAGAGTCCTAGTCGCCAGGCCAAGCAATTACAGTGAGTGCAGCCCTCCCCAAGCACGGGTAGATCTGAAGCTCTTCCTCCCACTGCATTACTTCAGGGGGTACAAGATAAGATTATTTGATCAATAATCAAGTTTTAGTGAAGGCAGCATCTGTAGTTGTCAGCACTTGCTACTGAAGGGTAATGTCTGAAGAACAAGTTCAGGAAGAGAAGTATTTTGGTTTTGATGCCAAAATCAATCCCTTGGACACATCACTTGACATAGAAAATGGATTTAAATAAGAGTCTACACTCGTCAATCCACTGCACACTATCTACATTCCCAAGCAACCTTCTGCAGGAAGGATACCATTATTTCACACAGCCTGTCATCTCTAACACAGTGGGGTGGTCAGATATACTTGTCAAGGTGAAGTGGGATGTCACTGGAAGACTCAGTGCAAGTGTGAAAATCTTGCAACCTCCTCTCAGAGATATGGTTATCAAATGAGATAGTGCATTGATGTATCCATGCACAGAGGGGTGGTAGGAAGTACTGTAAATTACAAAATAGAAAAAAGCGACACCTGGCGATCTCTGAAGCGGGACTCTCTGTTTAACAGCACCCTACTGGTTTCATGGGCTACCATGTGTATGTTCCTTTTACTAGGGTAACATTGTCCCCCTTAATCAGCATATGGATAATTTAACAGTGGTTAAATTCTTGATTATTGAAGCACTCTGTATTCAAAGTATGAATTGACTTAAAAGTGTTTCTGTGAATGTCTTCTCATTTTTATGTCATTCCTCATTGATATTTCACTGGTTTTCTGAGAGGCTAGAGCTGGGAAGCCAAATCAATGTGTAGTCCAAAGCTTGTACTGGGAATTCAGCACTGGCAGAGGTGGAAACTCTGAGCAAAGGGAATCAAGGGACGTGAGCTGAGCCAGTATTTGAGGGAGGGTGAATGAACCAAAATCTTCCTGGTGATTGTAACATTTATGAGTTTATATAACATCAAAATAGAACAAATAAAGAATTTGGTAGTTAAGCCAATTTTGGAAAACGCATTCAAATCCATGTTGGGGCTCAGAAAAAGCTAGCCCAAAATGAAGGCCTCAGAAGAAAATGTTTCTCCCTGACCTTCTGTCTCTGGCCCTTCATTATCCCTCAAGGATAGCTGTACATGCTAGAACCCCTCTTCCTCAAGGTGGGTCATAAAAACCAGAACTCCTTTTCCCCAAAGCCAGCTATAAAACTTAAAAATATTACTCTTTCCTCCATCTTTCTGTGTAAAAACTGGTCATAAAGAAACTATCCTTAGATTTGTGTTATCTGTTCTAGTTTTTGCTGGAAAACACTGTTTTCTTTATTCTACAAAGCATGGCACATTACAATTAATCAGTAGACTTGAAGCCTGAGTGACTTTTCTGTCTCCTTCCAGCAGTTTCTGCCAGGTTTGCCTGTGCTTGGGTTGGGAACTTTCCTCCCTTCTCACCCCCACCGGCAGCATCTCCCACTCACCCTGACCCCCTGGTTCCCCTTTTAATCCTCCAAATATTTTATTACCATATACAGAATTTTTCTGTTAGGAAAATATTCTACTATAGATGGCTCTGCTACTGATCAACTAACTATAGGTTTACAATGAATGATCAATCCATGTGATTTGCCTATAAACCTGAAAGAGCACATTGAATACTTCTCTGTTTTCTCAGAATAAGTGAAGGTACCCATTGATCCATTATTGAAAATAAAAATTTATGAAAAGGCACTTATGAATAAGAACTAAGAACTTTTGTCTAGCCCAAGATCCCAAAGATTTTCTTCCACGATTTTTTTTCTAAAAACTTGTAGTATTATGTTTTACAGTTAAGTTTGTGATCCATTTCAGGTTAATTTGTGTGTATAAGGTGTAAGGTTTAAGTTGAGATTTCTTAGGCTATGGATGTCCATTTTCTCTGGCACCATTTGTTGAAAAGACAACTCCTTCCTCTTTCATTGCTTTTGTACCCTTGTCAAAAATGAGTTGGGCAATATTTGCATGAGTCAATTTCTGGGTTCTTTATTTTGTTCCACTGATCTATGTATTCATCTCTCTATCAATATCACACTGTCTGATTATTGTAACTATATACTCAACCTAATATCTAGTAAAATCATTCATGTATTTTATTCTTCTTTTTCAATAATTAACTATGCTAGGGTCTACTTTTTCATATAAATTTAAAAATAAGCTTATCTATGTGCACAAAAAAATCTCATTGAGGTTTTGATAAGAATTTTATTAACTCTACAGATCAATTTGGAGAGAACTGACATCTTTGCTAGGGTGAATCTTTCAAACCATGATCAAGGCATGTGTATGAATTTATTTAGTTCGTCCTTCATTTTCTTTCATCAATATTTTGTAATTTTCACCCTACAGATTATGCACAAGTTTTTTCAGATATATGCTTAAGTATTTCATTTTCTTTGGAACAATTGTAAAGGTGTTGTGTTTTTAATTTTAGTTTCTACATATTCATTATTACATAGTAATGTGATGAGTTTTGGAGTATAGAGCTTTTATCCTGAGAACTTGCTGAAGTAATTTATTATTTCTACAAGATTTTTGTAGATTCTCTGAGATTTTTCATAGACAATCATGTAATATGCAAACAGGGCCAGTTTTATTTCTTCCTTTCTAATCCGTATGCCTTACTTTTTTTCTTGCCTGCTTGTGTTGGCTAGAACTTTCAGTTCTTTGTTGAATAGGCATGGTGAGAGCAGATATCTCTGCCTCGTTTCTAACCCAAGGGGGAAAACATTGTCTTTAACCACAAAATATGAGTTAGCTGTAGGTTTCTGGTAAGAGTTGGCTATAGGTTTTTGGTAAATGCTCTTGATAAAGTTTGGGAAGTCCCCTTCTCTTCCTCGTTGTCTGAGAGTTTTTATTATAAAATGGTGTTATATTTTGTCAAATGTTTTTTCCTGCATCAATTTACATAAACAAAAATGATTTTTTCTTCTTTGGCTTATTAATATAGTATGTAACATTAACCAAGTCTTGAATACTGCACCAGCCATGCAAAATACCTAAAATAAATCTGTATTAGGGAGGGCTGCACTGAGAGAACTTTTGTTACCTGAGAGACTATCTGCATAACAAGACAAGCTTTATTCATCATTTATTTTCTCCCCTCACTTTCCCAGAACTTATGTGGCTACAACCCCCACCCCACCAACCCAAAGTCCCAAACCCCTGCCCCCATTCCTTCTATAGCTGAAGATGCTGTAATATTAATATATAAGCGTCAGTCATCTGACCCGTGTGAGAGTCCCTTGCCTATGTAGTTAAATATGTTTTTTTCCTGTTAACCTGTCTTTTGTCAGCTTAATTTGTAGCCCAACCAAAAAACTTAGGACAGTGGAAGGAAGCCTTTTTTCCCTTCCCTACACCTCAGTACCCACTGCCAACTGAAGCAAAAGAATATTGCTAAAGCCACCTGTACACCTTTTTCCTTTTGAATTACCTTCCCTCTGCAGAAGTAATGGATTTTCTGAATTTACTGTTAACCTTTACCATGCAAATTTTTATATAGTAACAACATGAATAAATCCCTGAATTAGTAAAAAACAAACAAAAAACAAACAAAATGAGAAGAGGAGGTGGGACTCAAGGTGGTCTGTAGGTTGAACTCTATGATGATGTCATCCGTATTCAACCAAGTTGATTCACCCCATGGAAATTTCATGATTCAACTTAGTAGGTCATTACTAATTCCCTAATGTATCTTAAAATTCATTATCAGTAAATATATTTACCTTGTTTTTTTAAATTTCTTAATCTTTTCCTCATGCTAGTATTGCACAGGAATACACACTGAGTAAGAGTCCTGCTACAATATCTTGAAAGAAGGAAATCCAAAAAAGGCTTGCATAGTAGCTCACTTAGCCAAGTTTATGAAGAATCCTTTAGATACTATGGAAGAGCTAAATCTTAAGATTTAGGGGTCAGGAAACTTACCCAGAAGTAGCTGTGACCATAAAACGAGCAAAATGGGCAAGGAAGATACCAGAACAAAGCCTCAGGGCTGTGCCTATAAAACAGAAGTTCAGAAAAACCTAATTTGATTTTTGTGCCAGGGAAAATTTCATTTGCTTTTCAACTTCTGTCTTCTCTTTTCTGTTCTGTAATATTCTTATTAATCATTCAGACTGAAGAACTTATCTTCCTTTCAGCACTTCAAATTCAGTATGATTTTTTTAAAAAAAAAAGTTAGACAAAACAATTGCCTGAGAAATGGGAACAATCCCGAGGGAGCTATAATGCTACTCTCCAGCAAAAGTTTGATTACTAAAGTTCCTACCAAGGAAAAATTCAGATACAGGAAAAGGCTCACATTTAGTTTGAGAAAGTTTGAGGGAAGTTGCCAAAAACTCAATAGAAAGTTTCTGTGGCAATACTTTCCCCATTCTTACGTTCTATACTAATGATAAACAAAGTGGTCAATGAATTACAGTTTCTATCCTTAAGTAAGTAAATACACTTAACCAATTGCTCAGAGAAGCTCACAGTGACATCCAGGCCATCATGAATGGCCTATGTGTTATAGACGCCATGCATCTCTAAACTGAAAGGAATTAGGTCTATGCCAGCTCAGTCATTTCTTAGAGTTATATTAATAATAAATCTTTGCACACACACATATTGAATTTCTCTCCAGCTATTTTAGGATGTGCAGTGGTTGTTAGGTTGTTACTGCCATTGTTCTCAAGTCTCTGAGATTATTCCCTGACTCAAAAATCTTTTAAGGACAACTTTACTGGGAAAGATTTTTTGGTGAGCTGTGAACCAGCGTGGCATGCTCTAGGCAACATCTGCATTTAGGGAAGTACACTGATTTCTTCTCTCTCTTCCTAAATGCCTCTGTGATACCTGCCCGGGCACTGCCTAGGGGTTCCAGTTGTCAGAGGCTCTGTTGGACCATGTATTAAGCAGAGCTCCTTGGAAGACAGTGCTGGGCTGCCCATTTCCTCCACCCCCAGCCTTGTTCCTTGCTGTCCACGCTTTTGGACAGAGGCCAGTATGTGCTCAGGAGGCGATGAGAAGTGTGGAGTATAAAAACACATGGGCTCTAAAGTAGCCTTCAGGCCATAGAGACACAAGTGCCCAGACGTGATACTGACAGAAAACTAATAATCACCATGAGGATCCAGCACTGAAGGTGAATTCCTTTAATAGACTCATGTAAAGTCCCTGTTGACCCACCCAGGCCCTGTCTCGTCCTGGGTCCCTCTGTCACTGGCTCTGCAGATCCCCTAGGCACCCCTCCCCCAGCCTTTCTTCCCCCACACCGGTTTTCAGAGACCTACACTCACCATTTTCTATCAGACTTCCCTGAGGGTCATCCAGTTGTGCCCCTAACCCAGAGCTGAGTGATGCCTCCTTGTGGAGTCTCTAAATGACCCACTTCTGCTGGGTGGTGTCCCCACAGCCCAGTCCTAACAAACACTGGGCACAGGCCACAGCAAACACCGGGAGCTAGTCATAGGGTCTCCAGGCTGGCCTGGGGCAGCCTCTCCAGCCCAGGAAAGACTCCTGGAGTCGGGAGGCAGGGCTCCCCTGAGGAAAGAGGACGTGCTCACACTCTGCACTCAGGCTGGGGAAGGTTGGGGCTCAGGACCCACGGAGGCCCTGCAGGGCACTCATCTTCCCTCCCGGGAATCCATGATGAGAGAGTCCAGGCAGGAGCTGGAGGCCTTGCTCACACACACCCTTCCCACACAGCCGGGTCACTGCTCCTGCGAAATCACCACGTTGACTTAATTGTAGCTGCTGAGAAAAGAAGGAAAAACAAACAAAAACAAAAATAAAATCTGATTGTTTACCAGGAGATGAACAAACTTGCCATTGCAGCACCTTCAAGAATTGATTGAATTCTGAATGAAATGGTCTCTTTCATCTCGCTTGTGATGGTTACCTCCATTTCAGACACAGTATGCTGAAATAGATTCCCATTCTGTGTTCTGAAACAAATCGTGCCCCACCTCCCTGCAAGGCCCTCGTCCTTTCCGCACTCCTGCCGGGTCATCCTCACACAGAACAGGTCACCTTTGTTCCTCCTGTGGCCCCACCTTGCCTGTGGAACACAGTCTCTGTGCCTTATTCTGATATCTGAGGCCCCTTACAACGTGTCCCTAACCACCTGCCCAGACTTGGCTCTCTCTTCTCACTGTCTGGTTTCCTAAGCTACAGCCAAGTTCCATCCTGTATCCTGTCTGTCCCGTGAGTGAGCACATCACATCCTTTATGCCTCAGTGCCCTGCCCGGAGATTCACTCTGCCCACAGTGCCCCCCTCCTCTCAGGACTGTTTAAACTCCTGAGTGCTAAGGTCTCCAATCTGCAGCTGGGTCCTCTGCGGAGCCTTGCCTGTCTTGACAGCAATCGTCCTCTGCAGCGTCCCTGGAGGTGCCAGGGCAAGGCATGGATTCCAGCGTTACACCAGTAAAAGCAAAGCTTTAGCCTATGAAGCAACACCTTGATACATATTTTGGGCAACTGACTAAGGCACGATAGATTTTTTTTGAAGATCACAGTGTTGAATGGAAGACCGATGGCTGTGCTGTGAGAATGCATCTCAGTTGCCTGTAATCGGGCACAAGGAGTCCGGCTCCAGAGATGCACACAAAGGAAAATGCTCTTTCTCCAGCATCAATCTCCAGTATCCTCAATAACATCTTGTATTATATTTATTTTTTAATATAGTTGATAGTGTATCCAGGTGAGAATAAATAATCATAAGCTTTCTGTAAGTTCTCAAAAATACTTCTCCCAAAACTTTTTTAGGTAAACGTATACTATCCTCTTATTATTATCATGTAACTGTAGCTTTACATCTTCTAAAAACATGTGGAATCACGTATGACGTCAAAGATTTCAATTATGTAAAAATAAGAATAGTTGCTTTTGTCCAGAAAAAATGAGGTGGGGCTGGCCTTTCTGTGGCCCGGCCTGACTGTCACTGTGCTGGCCACTCTCTTCCATGGGCCGGGCCACACGCTCTCACCACACATGTCCCTTTGGATACTTGAACAGCAGTGATGTTGATTGCCTCTTACCTCCCTTCTTCCTGATCAAGAGAACTGTCCCGAATGGCTAATGCCCCACCTTGATCAATCCCTTTGACCAGTCTTCCTAGAAGGCAGGAGCACCGCCAGGCTTGGGCGTGCAGGCCACACCCTCCCCTGGCAAGGAGACTGCACTTCTCTGAATGAGGCCTAAGCCCTCATTGCCTCCATGTAGTGCCCAAGACTTTCAGCCTGTGGTTCTCTCCGGAGGCTCATGCTGGTGGGTGTTGGGATGTGGGTAGGCCAGGGAATGCTGTGGCTCCTCCTCAAGGTCACCTGTCAGCCTGTGTCTCCCCAGTTCAGCCTTCACACCCACCCAGGGGTCTCCTTGCATGTACCCAGCCTATACCCTGGCCTCTCTGGGTGGCCTTTGGGGCTTTCATTCCAGCTATCTCCCCACAAAACTCCTCTTGATGGGAGGGGGAAGCAGAGGCAGGGGTTCTGGCCCCTGGTACTGTGGAGAGGGCAAGGCGTTCACATCAGGCCTGGGGACAGTCACCACCACTCCTGATGGAGTGCCTGCCCCACTGCTGTGTGCCTGCCAGTTTTCATGGTGTGCCTCCCCTGTGCCTTCCCAGCAGTCCTGGTGTAACCGAGTGAGGGCGCTGCTGCTCTGCTGCAGGGAAATGGCCAAGGCTCAGACCTCAAAGAAAGGATTTCAAAGTCTTAGCCTGAGGGTGGGAGTTTAAAAAGGGAATTTGGTATAAAGGGCATGCAGGAGTGGCAAGGAGGTGCAGGTCAGTGTGATGACTGCCTTGAATTATTGCCCCAGCTGGGGAATGGGCTAGCGCTATCTCGAAGGCTGTTTATCCATAGATTAATTGCAGCCTGGAGGTAGTCTCCTGGTGGGGGTATGGATTGTTCCAAGACTCAGTCTCTGGAACTTCTAAACAAGCACATAATTAGGCGACACTCGTGCGAGGGAGCGCCTGGTGGAAAGAAGGAGGGTAAAGGTCAGTGTTTCCTCATTAAGAATATAGCAAGAAATGGGCAGGAAAATTTCAAAATGGGGCACTGAAAAACAGGGCACTGGTTACTCTGGGAGGCAGGCAGGCCACTGTGGCCATTTCAGGGTTACAGACGGGACAACAGATTCTGCAGAAGGCAGAGGCCAGCTGAATGCCAGAAAGTGCACCAAGAACCCCAGACTCTTGGGGCAAGGCGGTGTCGGCCAGAGGCCCCAGAGCTGCCACTGCAGAATGTTTACCTTTCATTTTAATATTTTACCTATGTTTATCTTTCTAAACTTGGATTAGATCAGACATTGGCAATGGTTTTTGCACTTTATGTAGAATATATGTGAAACACTATAGAAAATGGCTGAAGTAGAAAAATTATCATGTTTAAAAATAGTTGTAGGATTTAGTTTTGATACTAAGAGTAGAATTTCATTTACCTTAGGTACATTTTATCCTGTTCATAGTTTTCTGTTTTGTTATGTTAACATTGCTGAAACCCAGGCACCTCCTGGCCACTCATTTCCTACGCATCCATCCAGCAAACCTACTGCAAATAGCATTCAGTTTCCTGTAGGTGGGAAATCCAGATGACCCGGCCAGCCCACACATCCTGAGTGTCCTAGTGGCTACAGCTTCATTAGGAGGATTTGACAGACTCTTCTGAAATTTTGTAGGAATTTTAATTTAAGACACAGTTCCCCAAGTCCTCTTTTTATCTTTTTTTTTTTTTTTTTTTAATGAAAACAAATCTGCCTGTCCCCAACTCTGAAGCACACCTGACATTTCCTGTGTCTTCTACAAGAAGATCATTCAAGCCTTTATGGTCACATCTGTAAGATTCCTTGTGTCAAGGAGCAAAATGTGTCTGGTACTAAAGAATGTGTAAAATGGCCAGTTGCTTTTTAAAATATATTTTCCCCAGTTTTCTCCTAATGGCATTTGATAGGATGGCCTTGCTAATAAACTATCTAACAGAGGAAAAACAAACTAACAAAAAAAAAAAGGAGGACGCTCACAGCACATAATTGTCCCTTTGAAGGGAAAGATCACAGCACAAAACCCCCTTGTTTGATTAAACACCTGTGGCTTCTGTAAGAGTTTGTTTTAGTAGCCTTGAAGAGCCCTGAGCAGATAGCAGGGATGCAAGCTCCCCACCCCAGCTCTTGTCAGACCACATTCCAAGGACCTTGATAAGCCAGAGAAGAGAAAAAGAGGGAAAAACAGATGCAGCCACTTCTCAAGACCTCTTCTTATCAATCTGCCACAACAAATTTTTTTTTTTTTACACTTTATAACCCAAAACCCAAACTACTTGTCCTCTGGGCCAGCATTTCTCCTTTTTTTCTCTCATGCCATGCCTTACACACCTTTGGGAAGTAAAATAAACTTTCTTTGTTTAAAATTATTCTAATCTTTGTGTTGAGAATTCTTTCTCAGTCCCTGTTACAAGGCCCCACCCTAACGTGGTGGCCTGTATGGGGAAGTCACTTCTTTATCTCCATATGGAGAACTCACTTTTCCGCCTCTGTCTCAAAACTGCTCCCTCTCCCTCCTCTGCTGCTTCTCAGTGCCCCAACACCATTTGGAATTTGGTAAGTCTCTAGGGATGGTCACATACTCGAGAAAGAGTTGGCAGATTCATGGTTATGGAGAACCCTGGTGCCAGGTCTGCCACTCTTGGAGATGTGCCTTGGAGGAATGCCTCCTAATCAACTCCTCCCAGACTTCACCTAGACCCAGGGACTCCTGGCTTTGGGGAAGCTCCTCTCTAGGTTTTGGTCTGACTCAGAACTCAGGGATGCCTACTGTCTGATCAGCACCCTGAAGGTCATCTAGTTGGGGATGCCCCACTCACACTGTCTGAAGTTCTCTATGTTCAGGCTTTCTTTAAACTTGCTAGACATTCTGATCACTCTGGCTGCTACATGTTATGTCTTACTCCTGCATCTCTCCCACTGTCTTCACCTTCCAGATGATGTTTCTCTTTCAGCTCCCCCCCGTTCCCCCTCCTCCTCCTTCTCTGTCTCCACCACTCTCACCTGGTCACACTCGCTCCTGCCAGCCGTTCCAAACTCCCTCCCTGCCTGTGCACCAGCTCCTTCCTTGGGTCCTTTACTGGATCAAAAGACATTATAAATTACTCAAAGCCAAGATGAAAAATCAAGCTCTTTTGCTTTTGCAACTGTCTGAAGCCATTCACCTCTTTACTTACTTAGATCCTGACACCAGGGAGGGACAAACTGCCTTAGCAATGCACTTCATCTCCCCGTTGGCCCCTGATATTTGGTGTAAACTCCAAAACTTGAGAAGGGCCTCAAACTCCACAAACAAAACTTTAAATCTGGCCTTCAAGGTCTTTAATATCCAGGATGAGGAAAGGTGACAGAAAAAGAGGGAACAGGACTAGTAGCAAGTCCCAGAGCAAAAAGAAGTTTTCCAAATGGTGGCTACCACTATAAAAAGAGCTTTCAGAGACAGAATTACCTACAAGGCTCAGGCAAAAAGGCACCAGGAACACAACCTGCTCTGGGACCTGAACCCTGTTTCCACCATAACCATCTGGGTCACTGGAGTAGGGAATGCCCCAGGAAGTGGGCTGTGCCCTCTCTGCAAAAGGGAAGGGCACTGGAAGCGGGAGTGCTTACTCCTTGAGACCGGGGAGTCTGAGACCTGGAAGGCATTTGCCTTCCAGAACTGGCGGGCCCCCCTGAGCTGGCATCCTCCATACCCATGGACGTTCTGGGACTGCTTCAGTCAAACTGACAGGCCCTGGCTTCAGAACCAGCTTCACTTCACAACACTGAGGTGGCTGTTGCAAGTAAGCTGGTTGATTTTCCGATTAACACCGGAGCCACTTATTCTGCTCTTCCTGAATTTTCAGGATCTCTACTTCCCTCCCCTACCTCCATTTTCAGAGTGAAAGGTAAAATATAAAATCCCCTGTGTGCCCTGCAGCCCCTCTGCTCACTGGGAGATCAGGTCTCTGCTCATTCTTTTCTAGTACTATCCAATTGCCCTACTCCTTACTAGGAAAAGATTTCATGGTTAAGTTAGACACCCAACTCCCTTTAATACTGCAGGCTTCGTTTCTCAGGCTCGTGGGAAAGGCTTAAATGGGACTTTACATGCAACCTTTTTCCTTTCTTTGGTATGTTCCGTGCTTTCAAAATACAAACTTTCCACCTATTTCACCTAAAAGTATCTACTTCTGTCTGTATGTATGCTTGTGTGTCTATATATATGTTATGTGTATGTGATGTTTTACTACCAAAATATGTAAAAAGAGCTCTAATTAATTGGCTTAAATGAGAAGTAAGCACTTAAAAATATTTTATCAAGAATGTAAGATAGTATTCAAATGTCTTTAGTTCACGTGATCTTGGTAACCTTGGATAAATAAAATAATTTTAAAATTGCTATTAAAGTTTAACTATTTTAATAGCATAACCGATATATCAGTGAAAGTAGCTACATTCGAGATGACCGCTGCAAAGACAGGTATGCTATTGTCACCACTACTCACACAATTGAAAGTGCTCCTTTACCATCTGGCACCTCCTGTCAAAAGGCAGAGCTAATTGCCCCTAGTAGAGCCTTACAACTAGGTAAAGATCGAAGACTTAACTTATACTGACTCTAAGTATGCCTATCATGTCCTACACACTCACGCAGCTATTCAGAAAGAATGGGGTCTTCTCACTGCCCAAGGTACTTCTGTCAAACATGCCAACCTCATGATACAACTCATGCAGGCAGCTCAATTACCCAAACACGTAGCTGTCACCCACTGCAAGGCACATCAATCCTCTCAGTCCCTTGAGGCCCTTGGAAATAACAGAGCAGATAGAGACACTAAACGGGCAGCGATGCTTCCTTTTCCAGCTACTCAAGCCCTTTCCTTCCAAACACTGTCCCCAAGTTACTCTGCTGAAGAAACCACCCACTTAATGCAAGCAGGGGCTGTTTGGAACAGGCCCTGGCTTTTCTATAAAGGCAAATTTCTTTTACCTACCCAAGAAGAAAATTCCATCCTTCACCACATTTACAACTCAATTCACATAGGAAGTCGACCCTTGAAAATCCTCCTGTCCTCACTCCTTTATTGTCAGAACTTAGAAAAAAATTAAAACAAACCACCAAGGACTGTTCTATCTGTCAATGAGTCAGCCCTCAGGGCCACCTTCAGCCTCTTCGTTCTCTTCCTACTCACCAGCTCTGAGGTCATCTCCTGGACAAGATTGGTAGTTAGACTTTAGACATATGCCTCCACAAAAGGGGGATAAATACCTTTTAACTTTAATAGACACATTTTCAACTGGTTAGAAGTTTCTCCCACTAAAACAGAACCTCTGAAGTCACCTGAGTTCTTCAGGGGATAATTCCCTGTTTTGGGTTCCTAATTTCTCTCCAAATGGATAATGGCCTTGCTTTTACCACTCAAATTACTCAACAGGTCTCAGAAGCCCTAGGTATCTCCTATAAGTTACACTCAGCCTATCACCTCCAGTCCTCAGGAAAGATAGAAAAGGCTCACTCTACTCTTAAACATTAGCTTACAAGACTTTCCTTAGAACCACGCCAAACTGGCTAAACCTCCTTCCCTGCACTCTTCTCAGACTCTGTGTCTCCCGCAGGGCACCTTTATTCCTTAGCCCCTTTGAACTTATGTACAGACATTCTGATTTCCTGCTCTTTCACCTCAATCTGCCTACCCCCACTCAGCACTTACTTGCCAGCAGTGGAACTCACTGGACAACTTCGGGAATATGCAGATACCCACCTTCCTCAACCACTTGATTTCAAGGGACCGCAACATTTACAGCCTAGAGACTAGATTTAAGCCAAAGATCATCTCCCAGGACAAACTGGGCTCCTCCAACCTTCGTGGAAAAAGGTCCTTTTCAAATAATTCTCACTACTCCCACTACAGCTAAGCTTCTGGGAATTCCGTCCTGAATTCATCTCTCTCAACTCAAACCTACTGATCCTCCAGAGGAACCTACTTTCACCCACTGCAAACTCCCTGGAAATCTACCAGCTTACACCTGCGAGCCCATCATCAATACCAGACTTCAATTCACTCGACAGAAGCCCCAAAACTATGAGCTTTAATACAATGCTTGTGGTATATATGACATCTTGCTGTCCTTGTCCTCTTTCTTACACTTCTACCTAACTTATGTGGCAGGCTGGTCTCCTTTTTGCCCATGCTGGGAACGCTAATAATAGCCCTACTTTCCATATCCCCCACTATGGGTGTCCACACCATCCCTATTTGCCCACAGTCCAAGAGCCCCTCTGACTTCTCAAAACCGTGAACTCTTCTTGCTAAATGAGAAGTGAGGCCTATTGTACACACCTAGCAAATGATAACAGCTCTTTTGTTATATTTTGCTTGCAGAAGACAAAACCAAGATGGCAATTCAAAGAGATTTCCAGGTTTAAAGACCATCCCTAAAGAAAATTCTCTCTCCTGTTCTCCCTTTAGACTCATTTTTCCTTTGATATTTAAAACTTTATTTGCACATCTATAAATCATGCCTTTGGTCAATGCCTATCTGGGAATCTCTGGGGACGAGGAAGCACTCTGACCATATTACCAGCCTCATTGGTAGGTAATATAATGGCAAATAAACAAAGGCTCAGTCACCAAGGAGAGGCTGGCATCAGAAGCTTCTCTATGTATCATTTCCAACACTTTCAGTTACCCCGATAGTATTTTCAAAACAAAGGAGAAACAGTACCTCTCCCAGGAGCCACTGGAAAATTAGCTATTGATGATACAAAGCCTAAGGGAATGATTTATGGGTAAAAAATGTTTTTTTTCAGTAAGTTTGTGCTTAAAATGCATGTGTATAATATATGATATCATCTAGCTGGTTATATAAGAAATTTTGCTAGATACATTATCAAAATTATCAATCAGATGATCGTGGAAGCCTAATCCAGGGCATAAAGAGTGCTCCTGTAACTTTACCCCACACCTGTGATTATGGATGATTTGGATATGAATGCTTTTAGGGGCAACATGTGCACCGCAATGGATTGCAGCCCCTCAGCCCACACCTTTTGCCTTATACATGGTCACTTACGAATGTCAGTTTGTCTACTGATCTTTCCAAACTTTTGGGTTGGCGGTCCCTTGGTCTTCTACATCATTATTTCCAGAACTTGCGCCATCTTGTCCATCCTTCCATAGAGTGCTCCAATTTTATTCATTTCCTCTAAAAATATATCATTTAAGGATTTTGATTTTTAATGGTCCAACAGCAGCACATATTGAAATAAGAGAACCTAACAATGTTTGTAAGTAATAAATCTATTTAACGGTCTTTCCAAATGGCATGAGCTTTGACAGGTGTCTGATGGGTGGTGCTCAGAGGTTTCATCTTCTGCCAAATCCCTGCAATATAAAGTCCAACAGTGGGGACAGAAGAGAGCTGCATTCTCAAGACAGCTAAATTTGTGGGAGAGAGAGTGTGTCATCTTGTGACACTCTGAATATCAAATTTAGGGACTTCTACTTCAAGATGCTGGAATGAAGTGAGAAATCTAAATCTACACCCCACAAAACCTAAAACAAATAATTTCAAGTAAGAAAAACTAGATGTCAATCCCAATAACAGCAATCTAACAAAAGAAAGGGCTTCAGTTCCACCACAGGGAAAGGTAGAAATTTCCAGGAATCCCCTCAGGCCCAACCATTGCCATTTCCCACCACAGCAGAGTAGTCAAAGCAGAAAGGTCACAAAAGCAGCTGTAATTATCTCCCAAAGTTAAATAGCAATTAGTCAAATAAAATTATCTAAGTCAGCAGGAAATAGAATAGAATCAGAAAAGAACCAAGTAAGACCACCCTGCCCAGATCTTATAGGTTTACTGTAGGGCCCCAACCTGCTTCATAAATCTTTCCAGTCTTCTACTCCAAGTGCACCTAAGGCCATGCTGGAGAGGGGGAGCAAATGGTGAGCAGGGAAACACCCAGCAGCCTCTCTCTCCCCAAAGACAGCTGGAGCTGGGGAGAAAGAGCTCTTAGAAACCGGAGGTACCCTGGAGCAGAAAAGAGGTGCTGATGGTGTCTTTACCCCCACCAGGCTGCAGGAAGCTGGTTGCAGGACACTGGAGGAAGGTTCGGGAAAGCCAGCACAGCCCCACCATCCACATCTGAACCTCCTGAGGCAGAAAACCCAGAGGGAATCCAGGGAAAGCTCAGAGAAACCCTAGAGCTCAGTGAGGAAGAGACCAGGTTTCAGAGAGCATGGGGAAGGCAGCCAAAAAAACCCCTCTACACTGAATTGGGGCAGAAAGGTTTACCCAGACAGAACTGGCCATTTTTAGCATGAGCAACACAGAAAAAATAATTTGATATTTACAGCCACATTACAACATAAATAAATGAATGGTTAAATGATTAAAAGAAGAAAGAGGGAAGAGAAAAAAGAAAGAGGAAATATAATGTGAAATGGTGCCCATAAAGATCTATTTCAGAAGGAAAGGACCAGCTGAGATAAAAATTTTGAATCAAAACATCCCCAGTGCACACTTGGTAAATGAAATAGCACGAAATATAATAGGCTCACTGTAAAGACAAGTTATTAATGAACAGGAAAGCCTAGAGGCCTTCCCCATGAATGCAGAAGGAAAAAGGCAAGTAAATGAATGCAGTTAAAGAGGAGCTACCACTAATGGAGAGCAGGCACATCGAACACAAAAACCATTGTTGTCCATGCATAGGGACCCTATGAAGGTAATAGGAGGCTTTTCAAAGACACAATAGAAAAAGACTTCTCTAGACCTGAGGAAGAACAGAGTCTGCAAATCTCAAGAACAAACCATGATCCCCCAAAATCTGCACAAAATTATCTACAAAGACACAGGGACTAGTTAAGTTTTCAAGTATAATTATAAAAAAACAATTCTTCATACATTCTGGTAGGACAAAACAAAAAACTGGCAAGAGCAGAGAAAAAAACAACAGCCTGGATTCTGTCACCCCAAGAAAACAATGAAGTAGCATATTACATATTACAAGTGCTGTAGGAAAGAAAGAGCCAGGACAGCACATGCAGGAAATATTTGACTCAAGGATAAGTCATGAGGTGGAACAGCTCACACAGGAAATAATTCAGAAATATGTTACTGTCTTAGTCTGTTCAGGCCGCTATAACGAAATACCAGAAAATGGGCTGGCATCTTTCTATTCAGTCTTCAAAATCCAATCAGAGCTCATCTCCTCCGTGAAGTCTTCCCTGGTGAACCTTCCCACTGAGAGTGAAATCACTTCTTGCAGTGTTTTCAGTTCATGCGTGCCACGTTGTATTGTAGTGACACTTTCGTACTGGAGCTTCCTAAAAAACATAGCTACAATCTTCTCAATCTGCCCCCAGTGTCAGCAGAAAGGCTGACAAAGCAGATGCTCAGGCAATGTTCTCCTACTGGAACAGATTAATAAATCAACTAGCCACTGGGATTCTGACAGCCCCAACATGAGGGAGACAAGTCTTTCAAATACAATGCTCAAAAAGAGCTGTTTGGCCCTGCATTTTTGTTTGAGAATTCCGCCCTCTGCCTTGGAGAATTATTCTATATAGTCAGAGAAGGACTGAAAACAAAGGCCTTCGGGTTTCTTACTTTGCCACTCAGTGTCCGTTCCTCTCCTGTGGCAACAATTCTTAAATTTTGCTTTAGGGGAAGCAACTCTAGGTCCCTGGGATACAGATGAAGATGACTCCTCCCCAAAATTTCCCAGCTGCCTTGGCTAGTGACAGGTTCAGAGATGCCCAGAGCCAGCACACACAGATCAAGGAGAAAAGCCCAGGCTTGGGCTTGAGCAGAGCCATGTGCAGGAAGAAGTTAAGTCTGTCCATGCTGAGCTCAGTCTTGGAACTAACACAGAGGAGGCAGATCTAGGAGATGGACCCTGACCCTAGGCCTGGACCTTTTTAGTTGTGTGACCTAACAGATGTCCTTTTTCATTTAACCCTGTTTGCTCTGGATTTTCTGCCACCTGCAACAGACAGTCCTAACAGATTCAAGTAGTTAAAGACATGCTGGGTTGATCCCAGCACACGCATACAGACGTGCATATAAACATGTATTTATATAATTTAAGGTACAGATGAGTACAACTGTCTTTTGTGCTCTATTATCTTTCAGGGCAGGTCAGGGGTCAACAAAATCTATTTCGCTGCCCAGCTGCTAACATTGTTTTGCCCAAATAAAGAGCTACAGTCATGGGATGCACCGAGAAAAACAAGGGAAGAACGGGAGGCGGAATGGCTTAGCTCCTTCCCTGTGAATAGAAATGGTCCCAAAGACTCTGGAGAAGGGAAGGATTTTAGCCCACAGAGCAAGAGGCTGCTCTGCCTGGCCCTGTGCAGTATGTTGTGGATGGACCCGATGGTGCAGGTGAGACCTGCGAGGCACATGAGCGTGGCACAGAGGATCAGTGAAAAACCGATCCTCCTTAAAGTTGACTTTTCCAAATAAGAAATGTAAATTGATACTTTCATTATAAATTCTTAAATTTTTGACATACTCATTTTAAAGCCATATATTTTTTCAGAAATTTTTGTCCTATTCAATCACATGTCATACAACTTAAGCAGCTAAACACAGATCTTCTTCTGACTTCCAGACTTCCACAGTCAGGGCAATGGGGTAGAGTCACGGGTTAGGATGGGACAGGCAGGGGGCCATCAAATGTGGAAGGTTGCTGCTACCGTGGCTGCCCAAGGACAGAGCTATGAATGGAAGTGCCTCCAGAGAAGCGGATTTGACCTGGGGTGGTTGCTCTGGTAACAATCTTTGTTGAAGTAGCTGGAGTTCTCTGCTGAAGAATAGTGCTGTGGAGTTCAGAAAATAAAAGACCATTACAAACACAGCACATAAAATTTCACAATCACAATGTATCTATCATACACAGTAGAGAAAATCAGGTATAATCAATCCAGATCCAAGAGGTATTTTACAGGACTTAGGAGCAAAAGGTAAGTTAAGTGGGAAAGGGTACCCAAAGAATAGTATGTAATGAGACAAAGCCTCCTAGAGTTTAGGGGAATAGTGCATATATATTTTTAAGGATGAGGTTAATGCCAGGAAATTCTAGGACAGAGAATGGCTAACTCAAGTTTTTCCCCTTTGCTTCCCTCTTAAATTGCTTAAACACAGGGAACCGTGCCAATATGAAAGAAATAAAGAACATGCAGGCATACTTGATGAATAGGAAACTAAAAAGTTTTGGAAACACACAAATGGTATGAATATAAAAATCCACATGCTGAAAGCAACTTGGGGAAGAGAACAAACTTCTTACACCCTTTGTTTATGTGAGAGGGATGCTGTCCTCCAAGCTATCCATAAAATAAAGCCTATTGTAAGAGATGTCTCAATTCAACTCTAAGTGGTAAAGTGAATATATAACATGACCGTAATGTGCTCTCAAGCTTTTCCTAAAACACACTGACATAGTTTAAATGAACTATTATAATAAGGTTATGGCTACAGAAGATAGTCATTATGTAATACGGTATCCTATGTTGTTTTAACAAGATAGTTTAGAATCTTTTTACCCAAAGGAAATTTACAAACAATTCTTTATAAAGACTCCTTTTATCCTTCATAAAGAATAGTCAAAATCCGTAAGGGGTCAACAAAGCCTTTTTCTTCAAAAAGGAAAATCTTGTTAGAAAAAATTAACTGCTTACAGACACAGAAGTAGTGACAGAGTGGCTGGAAGTCTGCAGTTCCACCTGGCACAGACAGCTACTGGACACAACTAGCTGCAGGCGTCTCCCCAGGACCACACTATTCCTGAATTCCATCTAGCTCAGTCATCGTGACCTTGGAATTCCAAAGGTGTAGTTTCTTTCCTTTAAGGATAAGCAGGGATTTAGAATTCAGATCTTATTGTTCTAGTGTCTTTCTGAAGAAATCCTTTCAAAGGATTTCTTAGAAACCTTGAAACTTAGAAGCCAGAAGGTTCTTCCTTTCCCCCACTTCCCATATCCAGACCAACCATGACATCTTGTTGGTGTCAGCTTCCCGCCAGCCTTTCAGCTGGTCCGTCCTCTCCATTTCTACTGCCAAGGTCTCAGAGCAGAGCCTCAGGCCTCATCTTCACTGGGCTCCCTGCCTCTATCGCCCAACTCCAGCCTATCCACTCAACTGCCCAGAACTTCCTAAAAAATTAACTGGACTTTGTTGCTCATCTGCTCAAAACTTTTCTAGAGCATGCTGAGTCTTCAGGATCAAGTTCAGACTTCTCACCCTGGCATGCAAGTCACACGTCCTTGGGCCCCTGCAGTCTAATCTCTGCCATCTCTCCAGGCTTTACCTTCCATCATGGCTCCTGAAACTTGACTTTCTGGCCCTCCAGATGATATGCAATCCCTTGGTAAAGTGCCAGGTCAGAAAACGCTTGCCAAGGCTATTTTCTATGCCTAAAGAGCTGGCATCTTTCTGCTCACTCTTCAAAATTCATCCAGACATCATTTCCTCCATGAAGTCTTCCCTCATGCACACTTCCACTGAGTTAAATCACTTCTTATGTGATTTTAGTTCACGCATGCCACATTGTTTTGCAGTGACACTTCCTTGCTGGAGCTCCTGGAAAACACAGCTATAATCTTGTTACTGTGCCCCCAGTGTTAGCAGAAAGCCTGACAAAGTAGGTGCTCAGTAAATGTTCACCTGATAGAACAGATTAATCATCTTGCCACTGGGATTTTGATAGCCCCAACATGAGGGAGACATTCTTTAAAATAAATTACTCGCCAACATTTACTGTTTTGGTGCTTTTTGATAGAAGCCATTTTTAATGGAGTTAAGTGATATCTCACTGTGGTTTTGATTTGCATTTCCCTAATGATTAGAGATGTTGAACATTTCTGGATAAGTTTGTTGGCCACTCGTCTGTCTTCCTTTAAAAAGTTTCTGTTCGTGTCCTTTGCCCACTTTTTAATGGGGCTGTTTGATTTTTTTTCTTCCTGATTTTCCAGAGTTCTATGTAGATTCTGGTTATCAGCCCTTTATTGGATCAGTAGCATGTGAATATTTTCTTTCATTCTGTAGGTTGTCTGTTTGCTCTCATGATAGTTTCTTGGCTGTGCAGAAGCTTTTTAATTTGATTAGATCCCATTTATTTATTTTTGTTGTTGCTGTGATTGCCTTTGGGGTCTTCTTCACAAATTCTTTCCCTAGGCCAATGTCTATAAGAGCTTTTCCAACATTTTCTTCCACAATTCTTATAGTTTCATACCTTAGGTTTAAGTCTGTTATCCACGAGTTGATTTTTGTGAGAGGTGAAAGGTGCTGATCCCGTTTCAGTCTTCTACATGTGGCTCTCTGATTTTCCCAGAACCATTTATTGAATAAGGATTCTTTTCCCCAGTTGCATGTTTTTGTCTGCTTTTTCAAAGTTTAGATGGCTATATGAGGATGGTTTTATATCTGGGTTCTCAGTTGTGTTCCATTGGTGTATGTCTCTGTTCTTGTGTCAGTACCATGCTGTTTTAGTTACTGCAGGCTTGTAGTATAGCTTGCAGTCTGGTATATTTATGCCTCCCACTTTTTTCTTTTTGCTTAAGATTGCTTTTGCTATACGGGGTCTTCTCTGGTTCCCTATAAAGCGTAGAATTATTTTTTCTAGATATGCAAAAAATAATGTTGGTATTTTAATAGGGATTGCATTGATTCTGTAAATCGCTTTGGGTAGCGTAGACATTTTAACAATGTTGATTCTGCCAATCCATGAGCATGATATGTTTTTCCATTTGTTTATATCCTCTGCTATTTCCTTCCTCAGTGTTTTGCAGTTCTCCCTGTAGAGATCTTTCACTTTCTTAGTTAAATATATTCCTAGGTATTTTATTTTCTTTGTTGCTATTGTGAAAGATATTGAGTCTTTGATTTGGTTCTTGGTTTGACTGTTGTTGGCATATAGGAATGCTACTGATTTATGTACATTGATTTTGTAACCTGAGACTTTGCTGAATTTGTTTATCAATTCTAGTAGGCTCATGGCAGAATCTTTGGGGTTTTCTAGATATAAGATCATCTCCTCAGCAAAGAGCAATAGTTTGACCTATTCTGCCCCCATTTGGATGCCCTTGATTTCCTTCAATTGTCTGATAGCTCTAGCTAGGACTTCTAGCACTATGTTGAATAGAAGTGGTGACAGAAGGCAACCATGTCTGGTTCCAGTTCTAAGTGGGAATGCTTTCAATTTTTCCCCGTTCAGTATGATGTTGGCAATCGGTTTGTCATATAAGGCTTTTATCATTTTTAGGTAAGTCCCATCTATGCCTATTTTGTTAAGTGTTCTTATCATAAAAGGTGCTGAATTTTAGATAGAAACACTCAAACACTGCTGGTGGGACTGAAAACTAGTACAACCTATATGAAAAGTAATATGGAGATACCTCAAAGAGCTATAGGTAGAACTACCGCTGAATCCAGCAATCCCATTACTGGGCATGTACCCAAAAGAACAAAAGACATTCTATAAAAAAGACATCTGCCACTGGAATGTTTATAGCAGCACTTTACAATTGCAAAGATGTGGAAACAACCCAAGTTCCCATCAATACATGAATGGATGGATAAAATGTGGCGTATGTGCACCATGGAATACTACTCAACCACAAAAAACAATGGTGATCTTGCACTTCTTGTATTATCCTGGATACAGCTGGAGTCCATTCTACTAAGTAAAGTATCACAGGAATGGAAAACCAAGCACCACATGTACTAACCATTAAATTGGTATTAACTGATCAACACTTACGTGCACAGATAGTAGTAACATTCAGCAGGTGTTGGGGAGGTGGGAGGGGGGAGAAAGGTGGAGAGGATGGGTATATTCACACCTAATGGGTGAGGTGTGCACCATGTGGGGGATGGACACTCTTGCTTTTTCTCGGGCAGGGCAAAGGCAATATACGTAACCTAAACATTTGTATCCCCATAATATGCTGAAATAATATATATATATATATATATATTTTTTTTTTTTCTCTAGGATCCACCTTGACTTCTCTCTCTCCTTCTCAAGGCGAGATTTGATATTGCAAAATAAAACTTAAACTTAAAAGTAAAAAATAAATGAATAAAATAAAATAAATTGATCAAGAAGTGTTGCTTGGCCCTGCATTTTTGTTTGACAATGCTGCCCTCTGCCTTGGAAAATGGATCTATATACTCAGAGAAGGACTGCGAACAAATGCCTTCAGTTTCCTTTGTTTGCCACACAGTATCCTTTCTTTTCCTGTGGCAACAATACTTAAATGTTGCTCTAGGGAAAGCAACTCTAGGTCCCTGGGCTGCAGATGAAGCCCCTTCCACCCCAGACTTTTCCCAGAAACCCAGGCCACTAACAGGTTTAGAGATACCTAGAGTCAGCACACACAGATCATGGAGATCACTCCAGGCTTCGGTTCTAGCAGAGCCACGTGCAGGAAGAGGTCAGGTCTAAATATGTGGAGCTGAGTTGTGGAACTATCACAGAGGAGGCAGAATTAGGAGAGGGACCCTGACTCTAGGCCTGGACTTTTTTAGTTGTATGACATAACAAATACCCTTTTTTATTTTAGCCTGTTTGGACTGGGATTTTCTGCCACCTGCAACAGAGAGACCTTAAGTGATTCAAGTAAAGAAATGCTGGGTTGTTCCCAGTACATGCATACAGACTTAAATATACATGTGTACATATAATTTGAAGATACAGATTAAATACAACTGTCTTTTGTGCTCTATTATCTTTCAGGACAGGTCAGAGGTCAACAAAATTTATCTCTCTGCCCACTTGCTGACATTTTCATAAGGAGCTCGGGGCAATGGATGCACCAAATACAACAGGGGAAGAAAGGGAGGCAGGAGTGCTTTAGCTTCTTCCCTGTGAATACAAATGGCCCCAAGACTCTGGAGAAAGAAATAATTTTAGCCACCAACAGAGCAAGAGTCTGCTCCGTCTGTCCCCATGCAGCACACTTCCAATGGCCAGATGGTGCAGGTAAGACCTGGGAGGCACAAAAGCACGGCAAGGCGGGGACGGACAGATCTCCTGCCATGATTAACTAATCCTCATCAAAGTTAGAGACCTTTCTAAATAGCAAAAGTAAACTGATACCTTCATTATAAATTATTAAATTTTTGACATTATATTAATTTTAAAGGCAAATATTTCTTCAGAAATTTTATTCATATGACATCACAAGTTCTACAAAGGAAGCAGCAAAACAGATTTGTATTTCTGACTTCTACAGTAGTCCTACCACCTTGATGTAGGAAACGGTAAATGCAGCAAATATCCACTGAATTTTAAGTCTGTACAAACTCACAAAAATCCTATTTATAACAGACAGTCCCAATATCATGATGGCTGAATATTCTAAAGGTTCATCAGGTTGGTTGTTATGAAAATTTAAACAATATTTTCCCCCCAGAAAAGTGTAAAATGATGGTTATATTTCACAGTCTAGCACACAACAAACTATATAAGCAAAACAACAGCTGGATTACATTTAAATCTTAACTTAAAGAAATAGCAATGTTTTTCTTTAAATTCAAGTTGCATAAAGTTGAATTTATATTAATCTTCTTAATTGGTTTGTATCAGTAACTGATTATCTTTTTTAAAACTCTAATTTACTTAAAGTTCCTAAAGGACAGGCACTCTGGATTTGTTTCCTGGAACATCTAGGCCATATCAGACCATTTGGATACAAAATGATGTGGCTGCTGATTAAAAGCATACTCAGTGATGGGGCAAAAGCAGACTTAAAAATATAGTCCAAAAGACACATGTGTTAACTGTCATCAGTCCTCCTCTGCTCGATCTCTGTGGCTTAGTGAAGGGCAAGCGGATAAGTGGATACAATAATTAAACCACTTGACAATTTTAAAATTTTGCCAATGATATCCAATATGTGAAACTTTGAAAAGATTCTCTTGTGTTTTATCCTAACACCAACCCATTACTTCTTTGGGAGATCTTCAAATGAAGGTAGTCTAAACAACCTCATGCAGATATCTAAAAGCACATGAAAAAGTGGAGCAGAGTGTCCCTGCTACGTAGGTTGTTCGGCAACATTAACTTGGGAGATTAGGTATAGTTAGTGTAAACTAAGAAAATTCTTCATATTCTTGTCTGAGCAGTTTAAAATTAAGAATGAAAGCTAAAGTTTGTTGAGGACTGTCAGGTATGTGCTCACTGGTGGACATAATCATACAATTAAAGATATAATCAAACTTTCAAAAGCCTAAGCCTAGTTCATATCGACTGATGGTTGGAATCAGGCCATGTTTGGAAATGGCTCACAGAAATAGAACAGCAGCATCACAAGGATTCCAGCAGAAAGCAGGCTGAGCTTCAGCACACCTGGTTTCAAGATGAGTCTTATGCAGAAATCTACTCACAGGTGCTTGTGCCAAAGCAACAATTTGCCAAAAGCTATGCTTCCCTGCCCCCCATAATAATGATTAACTTTATTTTTCCCTCACTAAGGGCTCATTTAAAGCACATGGAGCCTTTGGTTCAAACCCTTGCACAGTTTTTATCAGCCATGATCATGCTCATGTTGGAATTCTGTATAAACATTCACATATAGAAGAAAAAAGTCCAACATATTGAAGGCTGAAAATGGAACTTAATGATTAATGTGCTTGTTTCAGAAATTAACATAGGTCCAGGCATCCTGTCACTCACTAGTATTTTAAATTAGTGAAGGAATAAGATATATAGTTTGGAGAGAAGAGAAAGCAATAATCTGCCTAAGAAGTAATCTTTTCAGAGAAGGCTACCTGCATCTAATTGAAGACTCAAGCACCATTTTTTCAGAGACAGGGTCTTGCGCTGTTGCTCCAGCTAGAATGCTGTGGCATGGCTGCATGGCTCACTGCAACCTCAAACTCCTGGGCTCAAGTGATCATCTTGCCTCAGCCTCCGTAGTGGCTGGGACTATAGGCCTGCACTGCTACGCCCAGCTAATTGTTCTAGTTTTAGTACAGATGGGGTTTTGCTCTTTCTCAGGCTGGTCTTCAACTCCTGACCTTAAGCAATTCTCCAGCCTTGGCTTCCCAAGTGCCAGATTTACACCTGTGAGCCACCACACATAGCTACAAGCATTATTTTTAAGGGACAAAAAGTTGTCACACTGAGTGCCTTATCTGAAAGTAAAAATATGACCACTAGTTCAGCCCTCAAACCCAATTATTTTCCACAGTCTTTCAATTCATTTTTCAGATACAAATAAAGGAAAACCCAGACATTATTGAAGCTGTGGGCACTGTCTTATCAGTTTTGGTGCTGAGACTCTGTTCAGCTAAAGATGAAGACCACACTTTCAAAAGCACAGTATTTCAATCATTCACGGTAAGGGAACCAAGGAGGCCCAGGTCAGGACCTGGAGGCATCAGCTTCAATAAGGAAGGTGTCTGCAGGGGGAACACAGACAGGAAATGACTCCAAAGAAATTAAAGAAGCTTTAAAAACTAGTTTCAAACAGTGAAGTGAGTAATGTTAGGAAAGGAGAATTAGAAGAGCACAGGCATAATGTGCAGTGCCTGGGGTGTGTGTCCCCACAGACACAGGATAGGGACCAGAGAACAGCCCCTGGTCTTAACACCTGTAAGAAGTTTGATTCTGCAACTCACAGAGTCACATATCCTAAAGTTCAGAAGCAGCTCGATAGAGCAGTTCAACAATTTAGACGCTTCTGTAAAAATAAGAAAGGTCATGAAACAACAGTTTTCTAGTCCTGTAGGCTGAAACGTGTGACATTAGAAATTTCTTATTAAGTCTTCTACTAATATCTTCTACGTCACTTTTGAACTAGAAAACATTTGATGGGGATTAGAGAGATAATAAAAGAAAATCCACCAGAGAATAAACTACCAATAAGAAATACCTACACAATCACTATCTGCAAACTATCTAGCCCAGTTGCAATACTCAATTAAGTTCTTAACAGTTTTTAACCATAAGAAAAAAGATAATGTTAAAACACATAGGAGTCAGAAAAAAGAACACTGGGAATGTAAATAATGCTAAAGTTCACTGAGTAATAAACGTAGTTTTACATAACAAGCCTTACTCCCCATAACAATTCAGACTTAAGTGGTCTATGAAATAGAGAAACATAAATAGTTTGGTTTTAGAGAGGAAGGAGGAAAGAAGAATCTGTGCTTAGACTGTCATATGAGTGAGTGAGCAAACATTTTGTTTGACTAAAGAGAACAAATGGAAGGCTATGATTAAGGAAACAGAAACCTTACAATGCAATTTCAGAAAGTAAATGGCAGAAGAAAATACAGAAACAATTTTGGTGCTAGACATGACCAAACAATGTTCAAACTAGGAGGATGATGCAAGCTTATTTTTATAGATTTTTACTCTAGGACTCACTTAGACTTTTATCTCTTTATTTCTATCTTTGAGTTTAGTTGATACGAGACACTTCTGAAAACAAAGAAGGAAAATCCATGTCAGCCTGGGAAATTGGTTCTATACAGAATAAAATATATTTAACTACTCTCTACCAACCCAACTTCTGTCCTTTTTTTCTCTCCTCCCCCCACAACTAATCCTACCCTCATGTTTTTCAAACCTACCTAATTCTACTTTACTGATTCTATGGATTTCCTATTTCATAACCTCAAGAAAGTCATCTGCCTATGATACTGTCTTTATTGACAGATTACTTTATTAGTATTTTAAATTGCTCATTCTATGTATGCTTGGCCCTCAACCAGATTAAAACATTCAGAAGTTTAGACTCTCCATTTCTCTTGGATGCTCAAGTGTATTTCTTTCTTAGGTAGAGACTATGCTACCACGTGGCCACCTGGAGCCTTTGGCAAACTGCTGAACACTCTCTCTCTCTACCTCATTCTCTATGTCTCCCAGAGGTGTGGCTCCTGCCTCAGGTCCTCATCCTGCTCCCCCACCACCCCCCAGCCTTTGCTCAAGTTATTAATGTGCACAAAAAAATCTCTATTTCCCTATTGGCTCTTCTACAATGAAACCATGGCTTAGTACCTACCTACCTCCTCCAAGAAACCTCCCTGGTTTAACTCAATCCTTTTAATCATCCTATACAGCCTCCCAGCCAGGAAGATGGGGCCTGAGACAAGAATTTGGAATCCTAGTATCTTGCTAAAAATTAGCACTCTAATTTAACTTACCTTCAGAAAATACTTACAGTTATTATCTGAATTTTGATTTAAAAAGTGAGAAATAAATAACATACTCCCATTACTTTTGTGAAAAAACAAATTTTCTTGCAAACAGGTAAAATGTTATACCTTTTTTTTTTTTTTTTTTTTTTGCCATTCTGAAGCACTGAGTATCTATCATCTGTAGTTCTCTCACTGCAAACATATGTATTTCACCTTGTCATTCCTCCAGGTGCTTCTATAAAAACAGGCATTTTTGTCTTAAACTATTTGGTAAGTATAGTACAATGAAGAAAAAAAGAACTAATCTACATAAACAGCAGTACTCAATCTTTAAATTAAACTATGCTAAAACATCCATAGTAATGGCCAAAAGATCAGAAAAGGGAACGAGGACAGCAACCTCTACCCTCTCTTCTGATAGAAAAGAAAATCAAAAATGGCTAAGGTAGGGTGACTATGATAACGGTTTACAATAATCAGTAAAGTAATAATTCACAGACTACTGAACTCAAAGTTGTTGAGGTCACTGCTCACCCTAGCCTTAGCAAGAGAAAGACTGCTGCTTGAACTGGAATCATTGGCATACAGCTAAGAGAAAATGAAAAAAACAACAAACCACAACACAAACCCAAATGATTTATTAGGAAACTAAACTCATGACACACAGACCCCTCAGAAACAGTTCCATTTGGAGAGATGTGGAATCACAGTGTTTAGAAGTGACAACCACAAACTCAGGTAAAAGTATTTTTCTCACTGCTGGAAAAAGTCACAAAAGGTTATGTATCTATGATCTTCTTTCCAGGCTTTTCCAAATATCTTAAAATGTTCTTTTTACTTATTAAGGGTTATTATCTCAAAGTTAAAATAGTAGCTTATAATGGTTATGGGAGCTAGATTTGGTATTTGCAGGTAAATTTAAAAAATGATATATCAAATATGTTATATATATCTAAACAATAAAAACCAAGAAAATAGTTTAACATAAACAGATCATTTACACAAAGGGTATTTCAGCTCTTCTTCTCTAATTACTCTTACTTCAAGAGATTTTCCCTTCAGTAACATATAGTTCATAGTAATTTCATCATGTTGCCATTTTCTGAGAGAGTGCTCAATTTCTTCTCCTCTATACTCCATTCTCAACAAAATGTCTAAAAAAGAAGGGTAAAATACAGATTATGTGTTTTGTTTGGGTAAGAAATCATTCTGTTACAGGATAAAGTAATTTTTTTTTATTTGACCTCAAAGATCATACATTTTCTAACACAAACGAGCACTTGTTTCTGAGTTACTGGGTGCTATTGTACGAAAACACATTTAGTTAAGTTTCTAAACATGACAGAACAGATAGGTTAATTCATTATATAACTTGTGCTTAACATTCCATTATTCACATTTTAGGCATACATACGAATCAAAAATCGAAATATGTTACTTATACAAACACAGGCACATGTAAGGATGTAGGCACAGAGTAATTACCAATGTGTTTCTGATCACAGATGTCTACTTCTTCAACATATGGTGTAAGTTTCTCTACATGCCTTTAATTCAGCCATTGGTCTTTCATAATTTTGTAAAAAGGTGAACTGTTCATTAGCAGCATAAAATAAAATATACTGATAATCACAATACTTAGGAAAATTTATTTGCAACATTTCATAGACTATAGGTCAAAGTATAACTTAAATTGTTTTTAGTGTCTCAATTTCTGCTTAAAAAGTCCCAAGCAATTCTATTTCTTCCTGATTGAGCCTAGGAAGGCTGTGTGTTTCTAAGAATTTGTCCATTTCCTCCACATTTTCAAGTTTATGTGCATAGAGGTTTTTATCGTATTCATAGATTATATTTTGTATTTCTGTGGCATCAGTTGTAATTTTTCCTTTTTCATTCCTAATGGAGCTTATTAGAGTTCTTTCTTTTCTTATTCTCATTAATCTAGCAAGAGGCATGTCAATTTTATTTTTTCAAAGAATGAACTTTTTGTTTTATTAATCTTCTGTATAGTTTTTTTTATTATTAATTTCCTTTAGTTCTGCTCCGATCTGTGTTATTTATTTTCTTCTGCTGGGTTTGGGGTTGGTTTGCTCATCCTTTTCCAGTTCTTTGAGACAATTCATTAGAATGTTGATTTGTGATCTTTCTGTCTTTTGGGTGTAGGCATTTATGGCTATAAATTTTCCTCTCAGGACTGCTTTAGCTGTGTCCCACTGATTTAGGATGAGTGGGAGATGCTGCCGGTGGGGGTGAGAAGGGAGGAAAGTTCCCAACCCAAGCACAGGCAAACCTGGCAGAAACTGCTGGAAGGAGACAGAAAAGTCACTCAGGCTTCAAGTCTACTGATTAATTGTAATGTGCCATGCTTTGTAGAATAAAGAAAACAGTGTTTTCCAGCAAAAACTAGAACAAGTAACACAAATCTAAGGATAGTTTCTTTATGACCAGTTTTTACACAGAAAGATGGAGGAAAGAGTAATATTTTTAAGTTTTATAGCTGGCTTTGGGGAAAAGGAGTTCTGGTTTTTATGACCCACCTTGGGGAAGAGGGGTTCTAGCATGTACAGCTATCCTTGAGGGAGAATGAGGGGCCAGAGACAGAAGGTCAGGGAGAAACATTTTCTTCTGAGGCCTTCATTTTGGGCTAGCTTTTTCTGAGCCCCAACATGGATTTGAATGCGTTTTCCAAAATTGGCTTAACTACCAAATTCTTTATTTGTTCTATTTTGATGTTATATAAACTCATAAATGTTACAATCACCAGGAAGATTTTGGTTCATTCACCCTCCCTCAAATACTGGTTCAGCTCACGTCCCTTGATTCCCTTTGCTCAGAGTTTCCACCTCTGCCAGTGCTGAATTCCCAGTACAAGCTGTGGACTACACATTGATTTGGCTTCCCAGCTCTACCCTCTCAGAAAACCAGTGAAATATCAATGAGGAATGACATAAAAATGAGAAGACATTCACAGAAACACTTTTAAGTCAATTCATACTTTGAATACAGAGTGCTTCAATAATCAAGAATTTAACCACTGTTAAATTATCCATATGCTGATTAAGGGGGACAATGTTACCCTAGTAAAAGGAACATACACATGGTAGCCCATGAAACCAGTAGGGTGCTGTTAAACAGAGAGTCCCGCTTCAGAGATCGCCAGGTGTCGCTTTTTTCTATTTTGTAATTTACAGTACTTCCTAAGACCCCTCTGTGCATGGATACATCAATGCACTATCTCATTTGATAACCATATCTCTGAGAGGAGGTTGCAAGATTTTCACACTTGCACTGAGTCTTCCAGTGACATCCCACTTCACCTTGACAAGTATATCTGACCACCCCACTGTGTTAGAGATGACAGGCTGTGTGAAATAATGGTATCCTTCCTGCAGAAGGTTGCTTGGGAATGTAGATAGTGTGCAATGGATTGACGAGTGTAGACTCTTATTTAAATCCATTTTCTATGTCAAGTGATGTGTCCAAGGGATTGATTTTGGCATCAAAACCAAAATACTTCTCTTCCTGAACTTGTTCTTCAGACATTACCCTTCAGTAGCAAGTGCTGACAACTACAGATGCTGCCTTCACTAAAACTTGATTATTGATCAAATAATCTTATCTTGTACCCCCTGAAGTAATGTAGTGGGAGGAAGAGCTTCAGATCTACCCGTGCTTGGGGAGGGCTGCACTCACTGTAATTGCTTGGCCTGGCGACTAGGACTCTTTCTCAACATTTGCCAGTTTGTGAGCATGATCAATGGATTTGGATGCTAAGAATATTTATCTTATATTTAATTCTGCTCAATATTTTTAACACCCCTGCATTACTAAACAACAGTCTATTTTTTTTTTCTTTTCTGTCCCCAGAACTGCTTACATGATTCAAAACAAATATTTTCCATTGGGCCTTTCATATACGAAACTGAAGTTTAAAAAGTAGTAAATCAAACTACTGCCTACCACTACTATTATACTTCAGAATTTTGGCGCCTGTCTTTCAAAAGCAACAGGATACATGCAACCATTAGGTGGAAATGTAAACCACTGCATTCTTAACCACAGTGGTTCTTGGGTAAGGTGTGTGCTGCAGTTCCCCAGGCCCTGCCTGAGGTCCCTGCTGCTGGTTCCCACACCCCTCAGCCCTGCTGGCCCTGGCGGGCCCTGAAGTCCTGCATTCTAACTGGCCCTGAGCTCCCATCTTCCCCAACCCACCCAACCTTTCATGTGTCCCTCCTGCACCACAGCTCTGTGGTTTCTGCAGGCAATTGGGAAATGGTCCACTTCCTTCTGTGTTTCCCACCTTCTGCCTGTGAAAGGGACACTGATCAGAGGTCACTGTTTCAGAGTCTGGGGAAATGGCTCTTCTGGAGTTTGTGGCTCTCACTTTCTGGACAAATAAATGTGGTTGCCTGATGGAGCCCAGAGCCCATGGTTGTGTTGCATTCTGGGTCCGTTCCCTTAAAAATACCAGTGTTTCTGCAAGATTTCTGTCATTCTCCCAGTCAGTAAAATGCTTTATGAGCATTTTTTCTGCGGCTCCAGTATGTTTATTAATATATTCATTTATTTGCCAATGATATGCATGCATTGTGGTTCTGTAATTGATATGTATGACAATACTTCTGTATATATATTATGAACTGTATTATATATATATGTAAACCTCAGAAGAATGAGATGAAAAAGAACCTAAATGGAGCTCTAACGTTTTCTCTCTGCACCTCAGCATGCTGTGTTGCCCTTCCTACTGGGGAAAGCCCACCCCGGGCCCCACCACCAAGGTACCTCATGCCTGTTAAGTGAAGGCAGGGTGGGACAACATGGGGACGACTGCTCCAGAAATGATATTGTCTGCTTTTGCCTCCACTCCTTATCTGTGATAACCATCTTAAATTGCAGGTGTGTTCAGGATTCCGGGAAAGGTATCCTTTCCAAGATGGAGCCTGTCCCACAGGGAGAAGTGGAACGCACTAATGCACTGTTTTTCATGGAAGTTGTAAAGTCAAATTTCCTTTGCTTATCTTTAGTTTCCTCTTAAACCATACCATGATTAAAAATAAGACCGCTATTAAGAGAGTTACCACACTATGAAATAAGTCATTATCTAAATGACAAAGTGGCTTTTTTTTTTTTGCTGAAATAATGATATGCATCCTGACCTGGTGGTGGTAGAAATAATTTCCTGTCAGACTATCACCTGCCTCACAGATGAAGGGGCTTCTCCCCCATGGGCTGGATGATGTGGTGGGGGAAGCATCGGTTTGAGTCAGAAGATGTGGGAACCAAGCGCATGTGTGGTTGGGGGATATCTCAGGGTCCCCATTTGTCAATCAGGTTACTGGGATAGAGGACAGGCCATAGTTACTGTTTTGACAGTGGCTCTTCATCTTCCTCCCCTCCTTCTTCTTCATCTAAAATCACCCCTAAGTCCCTATACAATGAGGGATGGTATGGAGTGAGCTGGGGGTGAAGCGTGGTGTCGCCACTGAGCAAATGGGACCACCACCCAGTGCTTCTTCTGCCAAGGTCTGCTTCCTGCTTGGCTTACACACACGTCTGTCAGATGTGCTGACCATCGTGAACCTGCACCAGTGTGTCCTTGATCTGCCTTCTGCGGACCCTCCCATCAGACAGCCTCCTGGGAGTCCTTCCATTTAACAGCCAATAAACTATGTAGTTACTTGACAGGGGAGAATAGCTCAGCTTCCTACCTGAAGCCTCCATCTTCTCTTTTACTTACAAAAGTTCAAGAGAATGTAATCATTTTTCCAGAAAATATTTTTCCTGGTTATTTGGTTTGGCTTCATGCTCCATTCCAAGGGGAATAAGAGTGACTATAGAACTTTACAAGCCACATTTCCCATAAATCACTTCTGTAAAAATATTTTGGCCCACAGGTCTTACCAAAAAAAAAAAAAAAAATAGGAAGAAAAAGCTTAGATGACAGACCTGCGTCGCCTATGTTTCCTTTGTCATGGTACCAGGATGAGATGAGGTGGTCATGTTTTCCTATGAAAGACACTAGTATTTCCTAAATCCTCATCTATTTTTCCAGAAGTTCCATTATTTTATATCTTTTTCTAGAATATGGTTTCATCTTATTTAAAGACATGATTTAGGCATACGGGCTGATACTTCCAAAAAGAAAATATCATTCCCATGATTGTGGGACACTGTGGATGTGGTTGTTCATAGGGGAATGTTGAGTTATTCTGGTCACTTGATATTATTGACTGGACATTACAGGTCACTGGAATGGCCACTTTGCATAATTCTATGAACATTATAAGAAAATCTCACACAGGGAGCAAATTTCAAAAAGCTAATAGGTATAATTTTGTAAGATATATTACTATTTGACTGTGTTATTCTTAATTTAAAAAATAGATATACAACCTCAGAGCCCTCCAATTAGCTCAACCCTACCTTGTTAGAGAAGGCACCATGACCCTGTCATCCCAATGAGTAATCTAAGACACTTCATTAGAGATAGACACTTGACATCTGTTTTTATCTTAAGATAACAGGATTCTATGAACAGTGAGAAATATATAGTCTCAACTAAGTGCACAATTTGACAAGTGTTAGGGATATACTGAGACCTTTATCATTATTATCATAAAAATGTTGGTTAAATATATATATTTTTTAATTTAACAAATGTTAAAATGTCAATTCCCAAGTAATTTGGGACAATGTATATCTGAAGGACAAATTCAATTATATATTTTCTAAGATTTCAAAATTATTTTAATCAATGTGTCCTTTTTGTCACCCTGCAATGAATATAAAACAGAGCCTGACTGCCTGAATCTTGGGAAATGTATATTTCTTGGAATTATTTTAAAAAGAAGACAGAATAATGGCCAAGAAACATATGAAAAAATGCTCAACATCTTTAATCATCAGGGAAATGCAAATCAAAACCACAATGAGATATCACTTATCTCCAGTGAGAATGGCCTTTATCAAAAAGTCCCAAAACCATAAATGTTGGTGTGGATGCAGAGAGATAGAAACACTCATACACTGCTGGTGGGACTGCAAACTAGTGCAACCCCTGTGGAAAACAATATGGAGATACCTTAAAGAGATACAAGTAGATCTACTGTTTGATCCAGCAATCCTATTGCTGGGCATCTACCCAAAAGAACAAAAGACATTCTATAAAAAAGTCATCTGCACTCAAATGTTTATAGCAGCACAATTCACAATTGCAAAGATGTGGAAACAACCCAAGTGCCCATCACTGCAAGAATGGATTAATAAAATGTGGTATATGTATACCATGGAGTACTCTTCAGCTACAAGAAACAATGGTGATATAGCACCTCTTATATTTTCCTGGATAGAGCTAGAACCCATCCTACTAAGTGAAGTATCCTAAGAATGGAAAAATAAGCACCACATGTACTCACCATCAAACTGGTTTCACTGATCAACACCTAAGTGGACATGTAGGAATAACATTTATCGGGAGTCAGGCAGGTTTGAAGGGGGAGGAGGGGTGGGAATATACACACATATACCCGATGCACACGTTTGGGGAATGGACACACTTGAAGTTCTGACTGCGGGGCGGGGGGCGGCAAAGGCAATATACGTAACCTAAACATTTGTATCCCCATAATATGCAGAAATAAAAAAAAATGAATTCTTCTAAATAGTTCAGCAGGTTAAGATGATTTAGCTGAACATTAGGATTAGGATTTTATCATATTCTGCTACTACACATGGAAACGTGTAGTACCATCTGAGGGCACTGTCACATTTTGAGGAGCAAAAATAAACAATGTCAGTTAATTATTTAATTTTTACTATCAATTTGTTAAAAGTTCTAATAGAAATAGCGCTAGAAATATGTCTCATTTATGAAAAATCTTCCTATGCTTGCTAATGTAGCTTGTTTCATTTTAAAAAATAAGGCAAACTTCACAAACCTGACACAACCTGTCATGTGCAAAATATCATGCCAGCTGCACAGCCCCACAGGAGCTAGTGGGAGGCAAATGCATCTTTGCAGGTTTATCTCCTCTGGAGTCCATTTGCCGAGGGCTCCTTTCTTCACATTTCCAGAGTAAAATCAGTCATTTTGAGTGCAGGGATTTGTGCCCAATAAAATAATGTGGCCCCTAATGTCATTTGACTGGATGATTACTAAAAGTAGACCAAGAAGATAATTTTCGCTCACTAGATAGTGACAGTTTTGCTTGCTTTCAAAGTTTGGGATTTTTCTAAACTGTGGGTCAGAGCTCAAGCTAATGAAATTTTGTGAAGGAAAAGATTTTCCAGATTTATATGTGCAATCTGTGATTTTTTTCAGAAGAAAGAAAAGTAATAAGATTAGAAAAGAAAAAAATACACAAGCATTCTCTCCAGGGAGTACGGCAAATCTCTGAGATTCTCTCCTGTGCTGCCAGTTTGCCAAGTGCTGTCAGAGCCATGAAGAAGGACCTGTCACCGGGTGGCTGATCAGGATCCTAAGGGTAGATATGAGGTCTCTGTCAGAGGTCTCAGTGTAAGGTCTCTCAGTGTTGGTCTCTGACAGAGGATGTGGGGTGTCTCAGTGTGAGTCTCTGTCAGAGGTCTCTGTGGGAGTCCCTACCAGAAGGGTCTGTGGAGGTCTCTCAGTGTAGGGGTGTCAGAGGTCTCTGTGTGGGTCTCTGTCAGAAGTCTATGTGGGGATCCCTGTCAGTGTTCTCTGTGGAAGCGTCTGTCAGAAGTCTCTGTGGAGGAATCTCAGTGTGGGTCTGTAAGGCAAATCCATTTGTATAGGCAATAGGTTCTTAAGCCAAACTAAAATGATTGCTGGCGTGTCTTCTGCCGGCCTTTAAGTCAACATGGTTACGTAACCATGATGTCACCTCCTATGTGAATCACGCCTTTGCTTGGCATGTTGCCATGATTGTTCTGAGCCATATATAAGCGCTCACCATGTTCTTGCAGTGGGTTACATCCCCCCGGCAATAAAAGAACATGTTTCCTTTACCCACTACTGCTTGTCTCTTCTTTCAATTCCCAGAAACCTGCTCCGGTACCTTCGCTGGCCGCAGAGCCCCCTCCCCACAGAGTCTCTGTCAGACATCTCTGTGTGGGTCTCTGTCAGTGTCCTCTATGTGGGTTTCTGTCAGAGGTCTCTGTGTGGGGTTCTGTCAGGAGTCTCTGGGGCTGTCTGTCACAGGCACCTATGAGGGTCTCTGTCAGAGGTATCTCTGGGGGTCTCTAAGTTTGAGTCACTGTCAAAGGTCTCTATTTGGGTCACTCTCAGAGATTTCTATGAGGGTCTCTTAGGTGGGTCTCTGTCAGAGGTCTCTGCAAGTCTTTGTGTGAATGGCTATCAGAGGTCTCTCTGGAGATCTCTGTGGGAGTCTCTGACAAAGGTCTCTGTGGGGGTCTCAGTGAGAGGTCTGTGTCAGAGGTCTCTGTGGTGGTCTTTCAGGGTCCCTCTTTGTCATAGGTCCTTGTGGGAGTTTTTCACTGTGATTGTCAAAATTCTCTGTGGGGATCTCTGTCAGAGGTCTGTTGTGGATTCTTTGTCAGAGGTCTCGGGGAGTATCTGTAGATATCTCTGTCAGAGTTCTTAATTTGTGTATGTAATAGAGCTCTTGGTTGGTCTCGATGGAGGTCTCTGATATCGTCTCTGTGTCATCAGAGTTCTTATTAAGAGGTCTATCACTGAGTATCTCTGTCAGAGGTCTCTGTGTGGGTCTCTGTGAGGTCTCTGTGAGAGGTCCCAATGGAGGTCTGTCAGAGCTGTGTTGGGGATCTCTTTCCAACGTCTCTGTGAGAGGTCTCTGTGGAGGTTTCCCACTTGGGGTCTCTGTCAGAGGTCTCTATTTGGGTCTCTCTCAGAGATTTCTATAAGGATCTCTTAGCGTAGGTCTCTGTCAGAGGTCTCTTTTGGAGTCTCTGTTAGAGGTCTCTATAGGTGTCTCTGTCAGAGTTCTCTATGGGCATATCTGTCACAGTTCTCTCTGGGGGTCTCTGTCAATGTCTCTGCCATCTTTGTGGGGGTCTTTCTGTGGGGGTCTCTGTCAGAGGTCTCTTGAGGTCCCTGTGGGGGTCTATGTCAGGGGTCTCTGTGGAGGTCTCTCTGTAAGGTCACTGCTCAGCTCCAGCATTCCCAGGCCCTGGCTCCCCTTGCTGCTATGCCCCTGTTGGCTTCCCTGTCCCCAGCGGACACGGGACAGGCTCTAGGAGCAGCCCAGGCACAACACTGGCCCTCCAAGTACCCCAGCTCTGGGAGCAGCATTGAGGCCACATGTCTGTGAAGGTCACCAGAATGTGATACCACAAGCACCTGAGTCCTGTCTTTTCTACCAGTCCTCTCTAGAATTCCAGAGGTGACAGTGCACAGGCTGGTCACATATGCAGTGAGAAAAGCCACCTTCCTACAAAGCCTTTGTGCCCCTTGGTCTAGCCCTCTGCCATGGGGCTGCTGCCTGACCCCCTTGGCCTATGGGTGCACTGGGCAGTCACTGTTTAGAGTGCCAGGTGAGCTCTGCCATCCTCCTTGTTGCCACCTCTTCAATTCTTCTCCCACACTCTACCCTCATCCTCTGTCTGCCACCATCAGATGGTTCCCCATTCTGGTCACACCAGAGGGGAAAGCGGGTGGCCAGGAGGGCAGACGAGGCCCTCGCACCTCCTGCTGCGCCCACCCAGACCGGCCCTCTCTTGGCCGCTGCTTTCAAAGGGAGGAAGGTGGAGGATGGGAGGGGCACGCTCCTGTCACCAAGGCTGAGCCCAGAGGGGACAGCAGGGACCATCTCTTGGACTTGGCTCTGGGCTGCCTCTCCAATCCTTCAGCAGGCTCTGGGCAGGGTCGTCTGTTCCTCACCAGGAAAGTCATGGGGGCCAGATCTCTCTGCCCCTGCACCCAGGGCCAGCACCTCCACCCTGAAACTTCCTGACCCACTTCAGGCAGTGTGAGGCTGCCTGGCTCCCACATTCCTGCAGCCTGAGGGGAATTTCCCCACTTAGAGGCCTCTGTAAACCCATCCCCCACCACTGCACAAAGTTCATGTAGAGGGAAAGCCTGGGCAAAAACAGTGTGAGTCAGATCCCGGGGTGGGGTGTCCACAGGGTTTGCCAGTCCTGACGGTCCTGAAGTCTCTCTGTAATGACCGAGTTATGAAAAGAAGGTGCAGTGCGGGACCTGGGGTGACAGAGCATTGCCAGCTGGTCAGCCTCCCCATGCCTGTCCTGCCCAGAAGCCACACTCAGGCAGAGCGAATGCTGACCCCTTCCCTGCAACCCAGCATCCCACACGGAAGCCACTACCTCTGATGAGAAAAACACATTTATTTGGCCCATGTTCTTGATAAGAAGAAGCCATTAGCATATACCAGATGTGCTAACATGAGGCAAAACAGGTTTTCTCTGCCTGAATAAAATTTATTCTGTGAGAAAATTTTCCCATAAGGAAAGGCATAAAAGGCAGGATCTTGCTGACCGGACAAGTGTGTTGTCTAACGGAGAAGGTGGCCCGAAGCTCTTGCCACCCTTGGCCTATGCTGGCAGGGACTGGCCGGGAGCACAGGCTCCCTGGGTGGGGAGGCCCAATTGCTGTCCCTCTCTGTGACCCACTTGTTCTTGACAAGATAGCTGTGGCCCGTGGGGGTGGGGTGACTGGAGGCTATATCTCTCATCACTCTCCTTTGCCCTCGGTGGTAGGGACCTTTGGGGTAGTAGGAACGCCCATCCACTGGGGCCTGGGGTTCCTCTTTGCGGAAATTGAACGCCAGGGGACGATGTTCTTGCCTCAGCCCCAATTTGTCCACTAAAATCTGTCCGACACATGTGATGATTGCCCGGACCTCATCAGCCCTGATGTTCATAGATGACCTTGTGGCTTGCCCTGGGCTCTGGGCAGTGGCTGGCACAGGCTTGCCTTTCGGCAGGGGATCTTCCTGCTCTTTGCCCTTCTTACTGGGCTTGAGGCGCTGCAGAAAACGATTGATCTTTTCTCCGAAGTAGCTTTCTGGAGGTGCCTGTCCCTTCTCTTGTGGTAACTGAGAGTATTTGTTCCCAGGGGTTTCTCTTTCCCTGACCTGAGCAGGGCGACTCATCCCACTGGATTGGAAGGGCCTTGGTCCTGCAGACCTTGGTTCATGCTCCCTTGGTTTGGGCCTCCTACTGCTCTCTCTCTCTTGTCAGTAGGGCCACACATATTGCTCTGAGTCTTCCAGGAGGCCCTCACTTTTGGGCTTCTGGGCTCCTGCTGTCCCTGGCTGCTCCCTCCATGCCAAGTGGGGTCACATAGCCCCTGAGAAGTTGATGCGTCCTTACTGGGCACACTCTGGGTACCAGACAGAGAGGCCTGGGAATTGGACTGAGGTTCCTGAGAAACCAACATGTCTGCTGTGGGGAGTATGTCGGTGTGACGGCCTTGAAAATGGAGGCCAGTGGCACAGTCTTGGAGGAGGACACCAGTGGCAGGGCCTTGAAACTGCTTCTCTGATTCTACCTCCACTTTGAATGAAAACTTACTCGTAACCTTTGTTTTCAGGCGTAGGTCTCCTGAATGCTGGGTACCAGAAATTCTAGAGAATGAGGAGCTTTTCCTGGGCCCCAGAGAGCCTGAACCCAGATTCACATTAATGGTTTGGGAGTCTGCCATCACACTGGCTCCCAGCATGACTTCCCAAGCAGGGAGCTTTTCCTCCTTGCCCTCTACTGGCTCCATGGTCTTCTCGGCCCTTGAACATTGGGACCCTACGCTGAGCCCCAGCATTGCTATGCTACTGCAAGGGACTCCTGAGGCCATGCTCTCCTTCTCCTCCTGTAGATCATGCCTGGCCATTGCTGGACTTGGACTTGGCTCTGGGCTGCCTCTCCCGGCCCCCAGGACAGTACTACTCTTCCACGTTCTGCTTCCAACGCTGCATGTGAGAGGCTGAGAAGGACACCTTCCCTCCTGTCCATTGGGAGAGGCCTCTGAGTGCCCACGGTTGTCACCCGATTGGTCACCTATCCGGTCCCTCTGGACTTTCTCACTCACAAGTGAGGGGGCAGAGAGAAAACCAGTCAGGGTGAGGACTGACTTTTTTGTTATCACCTTCTCTCCTGGACCTTTCCAAGGATGTTCTCCCAGAAAACTGGCAACCTCAGCTATGGAGCCATCCCCAAATTCACCAGTGGCCCAGGAGGGAAGGCTGGAGAATGGAAAGGGTGGGGTTTGACGCTCAAGATTTATGCGCTCCAGGGACTGGAGATTGGAACCCCACCTATGCCTCACACGAAACCTTATGATATGTGCTTCACGCATCTGTTGAGTGCAGGGATCAAGGAAAAAAGCTCCTGGGAGGTGTTCACATGGCATTTCTGACCCCTCAAGGATGCTAGATTTCTGGGCTTATTGGTGGGTGTCAGACTTGAGAACAGTACGGCTGGCAGTGATCCTGGACTGATGCTCACGCACAGGGACCGTGCCTTCGTTGATCTCCCCCACCTTCTGGTCCAATTGGAAATTCAGGGTTTTGTCAACCTGTTGCTTCTCTGGGCCCCTGGGTAGATAATTTCCTGATTTATACCTCTGGAGCCTAATCCAGTCACTATCTGACTCCTCATCCTCCTTGTCCTCCAGAACTTTCACCAAGGTATTTCTTGAACCTATGTATAGATCTTCTGGGAACCTCTTCAGATCTTGCCCTAGGTTCCTGGTTGGGTCCTTGTCTTCTTTGACACTTATGGAACCCTCCTGAGAGAATCTTTCAGAGTGCCTGGAGCCCATCTTCTGCTCATCCTTGCTGCTTTTACCTGCAAATGCCCCATGCTTGTCTTCTGCCCCAGGCTGACCCCTCCCTGGGAATTCACCCTGAGGCTGCATCATGGGTGCTTGGGATCTGCAGGGAGGGCCCAACTGGTCTTTATCCGGGGTGAAACTCCTTTGAATATGTTGCTTGTGCTGCTCCTGGTGCTCAGGGATGATCAAATCTCCGAGAAGAAGGGAGGCAGACTTGTGGCTCTGGGAGTCCTCGCTATCCTGGGGAAGGTCTGGAGTGGGTTGGCTACAGGGTGCCCGAGAGTTTTTGAGCAGACAGAATAACATTTGCCCCTTTCACCTCAGTCACTTCTGCAAGGGCCATTCCAGATGCTCACCTGCAGTTGGGATGAGGAATTGTGCCTTCTCCTGGGATGTAGGACAAGTTCTTCTACAGCTTCCTATAGGGTCCCCTTTACTCTGGGGTGGAGAGCAATATGGTACGTCTGGGGGAGCAGGAGACAGAGGGACCTGGCTGTGGATCTTATCCAAAGGTGGGGGCTGGGGCTGGGGCTTGGGCAAGGTTTGAGTCAAAGGCTGAGGCTGGGGCTTGGGCAAGGTTTCGGTCAAAGGCTGGGGCTGGGGCTTCGGGAAGATTTCAATCAAAGCCTGGGGCTGGGCCTCATGGTGGGGCCCAGGCTGGTCCTGGGGAGGTTGTGAAGGTTCTTCCCTCCAATTTTCTGAAGGAAAAAAGTCAGGGACTTCATTGAAGGAAACAAAGCGACGTGGTGGTTTTGTAGAAGGCTTCCTAGAGACCCAGGCAGCAGCTACCAGGGACTCGCTGTGCAGAGTTGGGAGGCCCCAGAAGAGCTGGCCGCATTTCTGCTGTAAGTGGTCTCCCATGGCCTTCGGATGGGAGAGCTGCTAAGGACCCGGCAGCTGCTCTGGTTTCTCTTTCATGTTTCAGAAGGAGTGTGGAGTTGTGGTGTCCCACTCCCAGCTCGGTGACTGTACCATATTCCCCAGAGAACCCTGCGGGTAATCGGGGCTCACTTGTTTCAGAAATGACCTATCCTTTTCTTTTTCCTTCCACAGCTTCAGTCCTGCTCTCTTGGTAATGAGCATTTCCAGGAGCTTCCAGACATCACAGTTGAGGAAAGCAGGGCCACCACCCTCTCTCTGCCTGTGTGTGGGGTCTCCCCAGAGCCAAGCCTCAGGTGGATGATGGAGAAGAGGCTCTTTCTGGGATTTGCTATGTGGCGAGGTGAGAAAGAAAAGGGCCTTGGCAGCTGCCCACCACCAGGAGAGGAAGAAAATGGTGCGTTCAAGGACTAAGGTGGCCAAGACAGGAGGCGCCGAACAAGAGTAACCTGGAGGTGAGCTCTCTGGGACAGTACCTGGGGGGATTCTGATCAAGTCAGACTGGTCTTCTTGAGGTTGTACTGGCAGAGTGGAGGCCAGAAGTGAAAGGCGCTGGGCCAGGGGAGCCGGGGAAGCCAATGGGGATGAGGTGGCAGGAGAAGCATCTTCCGCACGCTCCCCAGGTGGCTGGTGGGCTCTGGCAGGTGCTGGTTTGCACACTTTCCCTGGGGGATCTGGACATGAGAGCTGATAAAAGTCCCTTTTGTCCCGGAACTTTTCCAGGTGGCTGCAGAAGACAGGAGGCACAAGCTGCAGAGGGGGTGGGTGGGGCCAGGGTGGGGCCCAGGGCCCTCCACTGCCCCCGTGCTGACTTCACAAAGCTCTGCCTCTCCCTGGACCCAGGGCTGTAGCCACATCCTGTCCCCATCCCATGGTCTCCCCCTCCCAGGTCAGCCCCAGGCCCCTGAGTCCTGTTCCAGGCCCTGGTAGGAAGGAGAACAAGGAGAGAAGGGGAGAGTGCCTCACCTCTGCAGAAGCAAAACCAGGTCCCGAGCCCCCTCCAGTTCCTCCAGGCAATCTCTACAAGCTGAAAATCAGGAGCCAGGTTAGGATGGGGAAGGGATGGGCCTGAGGATCTTGCAGGAGGCCGAGTATCCCTCTAGAGCAGACTGGGGGGATTAGACCCTAGGGCACAAGCATCAGGGCTCAAGGCCATGTGACCCTGAGAGGGACAGCAGGAAGCTTGGTGTGCAGCACTTTATCATGTACAGAGTGCTCCCACATCCATCCCACAGGGGCCTCACACCCTCCCTGTGGGGGAGCAGACAGGGATTGCTCAAAGAAGAACCAGCCTTAGCCAGGCTAAGCAGCTGTCCACAGTTGGGCCTGGAGGCCACACTGCCACATCCAGGCCCCTACTGGGCAGCACCCATTCTCGGCCCACCTGGCTTCATGCCCAGCCTGGGATCTGAGAAGAATCCTGGGTTCTGATATCCTTCCCTGGATGCCACCTCCACCCACCTCAGGCCTTCAATGGACGTCCTGGGAGACTCATTCCTCAGGACAGTGAAGCTAAATTCCCCCCTGGGGGCTCTGGGTAGACAGGCAGAACCTTACCTTTTAGAGGGCAGTTCTTCTTCCTGCGCCTGGGCCTCCCCCTCTTCCCCACTGGAGGCTGAGAGACAGGAAAGATTGAGAGGCTGGGACCAGTCCTCACTCACCTCTCCCCAGACAAGCTGCAGACATTTAGTCCTTATGGAAGACGTGACCTTCTACATCTAGTTAATGGATCTCTGCCTTCTTTTCTTTGCTTTCACTCATTTTTAAAGTGGATAAAAATATTGTCTGTTTTCCTTCTTTGAAAAAATGCAAAGAGGGATTTTCGACATGAGATCCACCATGAGTGTCTTCTGTCACTGTTCCTCTGCTTGAGACACTCAAGACTCCAGTGTACAGGTGCCTCTGAGCTGTCAGGCAGGATTCTGCTTCTCAAAGAGGCCAGAGGCCACTCCAGCCTCTGATGGGAGGCTCAGCACAGGCCTCAGATCACCAGACACAGATGGGCTGGGCTACAGGTACTGGCCATGGGAAGGCAACTGATGACTGATGAACCAGGACTGAGGGCCGTCCACCCACACAGATCACAACCCTTTCATAGCCTCCTCCTGGTTCCTGAGTCCTGGCATTTGACTTTGCCCTGATGCCTCCTCTGCACCCACACGGGTGTCTGAGAGCTTAGTCTAGAAATCTTATACTACTCTAACCCCTTCCTGCCCTGCCTGGGCCTAGGAGGACAAGGAAATTTCTCATCTCAGGAATCTCTAGTCAATTTGGAAAAGTGGAAATAAAAATAGAAAGAACAGAGAGAATCATTCTCTGTTAGTTCTGGGCTGAGAGTTCCTTACCTTCCCGATGCTGCTTGTCTGCCCAGTCGGTGGTGAGGATGGATCACTCCCAAGGCAGGGGAGTAACAGAAGGAAGAGCCCCAGTCCACACAGGATGCCCATGCTGATATCCATCATCCAGGAAGTGGAGCTGGGGTTTAGCCATGTGGCACTATCGCTATTCAGAGGAAATGGATGATTCTCCATCTTCTGAATCGCACTGTTGCCCTAAAGCAACTGAGCCCTGGGCGTTGCCTTTGGGCCTTTTGACTAGGGCCCAGGCCTGCATCACAGAGCTGTGGCCCCTCATCACAAAGGGCTCCTGAGGGTGGGGTTGATGATGTGGGGAGGAGGCTGAACCACAGTCCCTCCCCCACCACCCTGCTCTGCAGATCCCTCCACCCCCTGGGCCTTCTGGATCCTCCTTCAGACTCCACCTGCTCAGCCTGTCAGAGATAGACCTCAGTCAATTTTCTATTCTTTCCCTCTGCAACCCAGATGTTACCTGATTCCTTTGCTCTACTAGAGATCTTGACTTGAACCCACCAATTTCCTAGCCTTTGAAAGTCTGAAATTCTCCCAGGAATTTTGTTTATTTTCTAGGGATTTTTACTCTCAAAATCTCCTCTGTCTTCATAATTTTCCCACAAACTAAGCTTTCTTCTTTCATCAACTCAGAAGTAGAACTTAACTTTATACTTATTTCAATCTTGTAAATTTTGAATATTTTAGTTGTTATTGTTTATGTTAACCTTTGCTGTCTTCGCTCATGGGCTGACACAAAAAGTCAAACTAATGATTTGTTATTTAAACTTTACAAAACTAAATAAGTATAGTAAAAATATAAATCATTAAGCTTCCAAATGATATTTATTTGGTTAGTAACACAATTCTGAGTTATAAAAGCTGCACAAGCACTTATGGAACTTGCTATAATACACACAGACACATACACATATTGTGGCAAACTAATTCATTATTTTCAAATCCATGGATTAATCATTTTCTCTAAATCTTTCATATATTATATTGGTCCTATTTTTTCTTACTCTGCCCAAAATACAATTTCTGCTCTCCAAAGTTTCAGAACATGTGTAATACACATGAAAGGAAGAAATGGGTTATGAGGACTGAACTCTGATCTTTTTCTTTGCTTCCCGCAAAAAAAAAAAAAAAATCCTTTTGTAAGGGAGCCTGGTGAGTCATGCCTACAAATGATAAATCTCAGTAAACAGGTTGTTATGACGTTTATTTCCCAAAGTGAATCTGGTATAGCATCACATGAAAGATAGAAGACCCTTATCTTTTTTTTTTTTTTTTTTTTTTTGAGACAGAGTCTCACTTTGTTGCCCTGGCTAGAGTGAGTGCCGTGGCGTCAGTCTAGCTCACAGCAACCTCAAACTCCTGGGCTTAAGCGATCCTACTGCCTCAGCCTCCCGAGTAGCTGGGACTACAGGCATGCGCCACCATGCCAGGCTAATTTTTTGTATATATGTATTTTAGTTGTCCATATAATTTCTTTCTATTTTTAGTAGAGACGGGGTCTCACTCTTGCTCAGGCTGGTCTCGAACTCCTGACCTCGAGCGATCCACCCGCCTCGGCCTCCCAGAGTGCTAGGATTACAGGCGTGAGCCACCGCGCCCGGCCGAAGACCCTTATCTTAATTCAAGCATTCCTTTCTGCTGATTCCTGGTCTTTTGGACAAAGCCTAACTCTTTCAGCCAATTGTCAACTAAAGCATCCTGAAACCCACCTATGACTTGTAAGTCCCTGCTTTGAGATGTCCCACCTTTTTGGGCCAAACCAATGTAGGCCTTCCATGTATTGACTTGTGACTTTCCCTGTAATTCCTGTCTCCCCGAAATGTATAAAACCAAACTGTAACCCAGGCACAGCAAGTCCACTTCCTCAAGGCTTCTTGAGGGGAAAGGGCCTTGCTCCCTACAGTTTAAAGCCACTCTGTTTCTTCTGAAAAGCTACAGTAGTGAAAATCCAAAAACCTGGCCAGCTGGCAAAAAGGGCAAGAATTTCTTACCAGCCAGGCTCCTGGCTTTGTTCTCTGTTAAACAAAAGACAAAAATCAGTATTTGCAAGGCTTTGATTAATGTAAGAAAAAGGATTTGTGTGATTAGTCTTGGTACAACAACTCTGGTGTAGTTTTTATAATTGTTTTTTTTAATATATATATTTTCTTTTTAATTATGGGTACATAATAATTGTATATCTTTATAGGGTACGTGTGATGTTTTGATACAGGCATACAATGTGAATTAATCAAATCAGGGTAATTGGGGTATCCTTCACCTCAGGATTAAGATGTTTTATCATTTCTTTGTGTTAGGAACTTGCCAATTCCACTCCTTTAGTTATTTTAAAGCATATCTAACTTGTTGTTAACAGTAATTTTGTTGTGCTATCAAATCTAATTGTCTAGCTACCTTTTTGCACACATTAACCATACCCACTTTTTATTCCCCACTCCCTGCTACCCTTCCCAGCCTCTGGAACCGTCTTTCTATTCTCTGTGTCCTTGAGATCAATTGTTTTTAATATTTAGCTCCCACATATGAATGAGAACATGGGAGATTTGTCTTTCTGTGCTTGCCTTATTTCACTTAACATAACATACTCCAGTTCCATTCATATTGTTACAAATCGCAGGATTTCATTCCTTCTTTTGGCTATGTAATATTCCGTTGTGTATATGGACCACAATTTCTTTATCCATTCATCGGTTGATGGACACTTAGGTTGATTCCAAATCTTGGCTGTGGTGAATAGTGCCTCAATAAACATGAGAATACAGATAATCTTTTCAGCATACTGATTTCCTCTCCTTTGGATATTTACCCAGCAGTGAGATTGCTGGGTCATACGGTAGTTCTATTGTCAGTTTTATGAGGACCTTCCATACTGCTCTCCATAGTGGTTGCATTAATTTGCATTCCCGAAAAGAGCATACAAGGGTTTCCCTTTCTCCACATCCTCATCGGCATTTGTTACTGCCTGTCTTTTTGATAAAAGCCATTTTAACTGGAGTGAGATGATATCTAAATGTAGTTTTGATTTGTGTTTCTCTGATGACTAATGATATTGAGCATTTTTTCATAACATATTGGCCATTTGTATGTCTCTTTTGAGAAATGTCTATTCAGATTCTTTGGCCATATTTTAATCAGATTTTTTTATTTTTTCCTGTTGAGTTTTTGGAGCTCCTTATATATTCTAGTTATTAATCCCTTGTCAGAAGGGTAGTTTGCAAATATTTTCTGACATTCTGTGGGTTGTCTGTTCACTTTCTTGATTGTTTCCTTTGCTCTACAGAAGCTTTTTAGCTTGATGTGATCCCATTTGTCCAATTTTACTTTGGTTGCCTGTGCTTAGGGGATCTTACTCAAGAAATCCTTGCCAAGACCAATGCCTTGAAGCATTTCCCCAATGTTTTCTTTTAGTAGTTTCATAGTTTCAGGTCTTATATTTAAGTCTTTAATCCATTTTTATTTGATTTTTGTATGTGGCAAGAGATTAGTGTTTAGTTTCATATTTCTGCATAAGGACATCCAGTTTTCCCAGCACGATTTATTGAAGAGACTGTCCTTTCCCCACTGTACATTCTTGGTAACTTTGTCAAAGATAAGTTCACTATGTTCAGGCTACATACATTGCCTTTGCCACCCAAGTCAGAGCTTTAGGCATGTCTGTCCCCCAGACAGTGCACACTGCACCCATTAGATGTGTATACACCCATCTTTGTCTTTCATTACTTTTGTTGATTTGAAGACTAAGTTATCTGAAATCAGAACTGCCACCGCAGCTTTCTTTTGGCTTTGGCTTCCATTTGGTTGAAATATTGTGAAATATTGTTTTCCATCCCTTCAGCTTGAGTCTGAATGCATCCTTGTGGGTTAGATGTGTTTCCTGAAGACAGAAGATACTTGGCTTGTGTATGTTTATCCATTTGGCCAGCCTATGTCTCTTTCGTGGGAAGTTTAAGCCATTCACATTTGAGAGAATTGATAAGTGGGGCAGATTTCTGTTCACCCTGTTGAGTTGAACTTTGTTGCTCTGTTTTCTCTTTTGAGCCATTGTGGTATCTGGCCTTTGACCTTTAGCTTTTGGATGATTTTACATTGGTGAGTGTTTATTGTGGGGATCCATGTGTAACACAATTTCAGGGATGTGGAAACGGCCCAAGTGATCACCAATACAAGAGTGGATTAGTGAAGTGTGATGTATGTATACGATGGAGCTTTCTGCTAAGCCACAGAGGGCAGTGGTGATCTAGCGCCTCTTGTATTGTCCTGGATAGAGCTGGAGCCCATTCTACTGGGTGAAGTATCACAAGAATGGAGGGACAAGCACCACATGTCCTCACCACCAAGTTGGTATTGACTGATCCACACTTAGGTACACATATAGTGGTAAGATTCATCAGGTGTTGAGTGGATGGGGGGAGGTAGGGATGGGTGTATACACATCTAATGGGTGCAGTGTACACTGTCTGGGGCACAGGCATGCTTGAAGCTGTGACTTGGGTGGCAAGGGCAATGTATGTAGCCTGAACATTTGTACCCCCGTAATATGCTGAAATAAGAAAAAAAAAAAAAAAACTTAAAAAGAAGTCCTAAGCAAGAGTTCAGTAGGCCACACAAACCAAGCTAAGTTCTAAAAATATTCTAAAAACTCTCCAAAGTTATTTCTTCTTTCCACTAATGTGATAACCTGCAGAGCAGTTCATTTACGTGGATTTACCACTAGAAAATGTTTCTGAAGTTTTTTACACTCTGCTGACATATAGAATGGGATGGTGTATTTCTCTTTTATTATGTTTGCTTACAGTTCCTTTGGGGAGGGAGCAAGGAAAGAAAAGTAGTGAGTCAAGTTTTAGGTTAAAAACAACAAAAAAATTACTGAAACCCCTAAACTGATATAATGCTAAAAATATAAACCCATGTAATTTTATGAAACTCTTTTTAGTTTTGTATAGTACATTGATGCAACTGTTTCCTACACCTTAAGGTTTGCCTTACCAAAGGGAAGGGTGCCAATGACCAGCAGAGAGAGGATCACCCCGAGGCTCCACACATCAACCTCAGGGCCATGACATCTCTTGCACCTGGAAGAGCTCGGGGGCCGTGTGTGGAGCAGTGCCGCAAAGGTTTCCAGTTGAGTGCCCAAAGGGATTTTTACTCTCAAAATCTCCTCTGTCTTCATAATTTTCCCACAAACTAAGCTTTCTTCTTTCATCAACTCAGAAGTAGAACTTAACTTTATACTTATTTCAATCTTGTAAATTTTGAATATTTTAGTTGTTATTGTTTATGTTAACCTTTGCTGTCTTCGCTCATGGGCTGACACAAAAAGTCAAACTAATGATTTGTTATTTAAACTTTACAAAACTAAATAAGTATAGTAAAAATATAAATCATTAAGCTTCCAAATGATATTTATTTGGTTAGTAACACAATTCTGAGTTATAAAAGCTGCACAAGCACTTATGGAACTTGCTATAATACACACAGACACATACACATATTGTGGCAAACTAATTCATTATTTTCAAATCCATGGATTAATCATTTTCTCTAAATCTTTCATATATTATATTGGTCCTATTTTTTCTTACTCTGCCCAAAATACAATTTCTGCTCTCCAAAGTTTCAGAACATGTGTAATACACATGAAAGGAAGAAATGGGTTATGAGGACTGAACTCTGATCTTTTTCTTTGCTTCCCGCAAAAAAAAAAAAAAATCCTTTTGTAAGGGAGCCTGGTGAGTCATGCCTACAAATGATAAATCTCAGTAAACAGGCTGTTATGACGTTTATTTCCCAAAGTGAATCTGGTATAGCATCACATGAAAGATAGAAGACCCTTACCTTAATTCAAGCATTCCTTTCTGCAGATTCCTGGTCTTTTGGACAAAGCCTAACTCTTTCAGCCAATTGTCAACTAAAGCATCCCGAAACCCACCTATGACTTGTAAGTCCCTGCTTTGAGATGTCCCACCTTTTTGGGCCAAACCAATGTAGGCCTTCCATGTATTGATTTGTGACTTTCCCTGTAATTCCTGTCTCCCCGAAATGTATAAAACCAAACCGTAACCCAGCCACAGCAAGTCCACTTGCTCAAGGCTTCTTGGGTGTGGCTCCAGGTCATGGTTGTCAAATTTGGCTCAGAATAAACCTCCTTCAATTATCTTCCAGAATTTGTTTTTTTTTTTTTTTCATTGACAGGATGCACTGAAGTACTAATCCTCACAGTGGAGAGTGGGCCTGGGGAACCAAAGCCTGGGTTTGAGCCTAGTCCAAAGCAGCCTCTTCTGATATCTCTAATGTCTTCAGTACATATATTTTTTTTCAGAGTATGCCCCAGTCACTTATATTGGGTTGACAACCACATGGCAACTACATGAGTGGATACCTTGGAGTAGAGCCCCTTTTGACTTACAGTGATTTCTCCCATCAGGGCTAAGGTAGCAGCAGCTAGAGATTCACTCCAAGAGATCATTTGTTTTTGTTTCTGCCAAGGCCAAAATACAGCTCTCTCTTGAGTTTCCTCAATCTTCTCAACTTTTTGGCTTGATATTAAGGTTTATTTTGCTGGAAAACCCCTCTAAGGAGTTTTGCTCGCTTTCAAACAGGAAGGCGAGTTTCCCTTCTTCCGTGGTGATAGAGAGTAGGTTCAGCTTGGGCCCCATCTCCAGGTAAGGAGCTGATCTGAGATTTCCTTTTAGACTTTTCTAGCTGAAGGTAAGGTTTATTGTTAGCTGGCTGTAACTTCTATTTATACTTAAAGATCTCAACAATGTATTAATTATGTAGTAATTTCTTCTGTTTTTGGTTTTACTCTGTCTTACATTGGATTTGGCCAACTCTTGGTCAAAACTGACAGAAGGTCTAAATTATGGAAAATGAGGCCTCTAGAATTGACTAAACCTCCCACAGTTGCAATACATCAGCCAGTTAGAAAAATTATAGTATTTTACCCTGAAATATATTTCTTTGACATACTCTGAGGTGGCTGGCACAGAAATAATGCTACAAACCTCTCATCTGTGGGAGAAAATTTACATTTATAGAGGATCTCCATTAATACAGCCAGGACTTTATTTACCCAATCTAGGAAAGAATAAGTGAGAATCTGGCACCTTTAAAGGACTTAAAAAAAAATTTATTACCTATTCTCTGTGAGGGCTACTAACTGTGAGGCTTTACTTGCATAACAAGACCACCTTGGCTAGCCTCTCTTCTCTCTTGCAAACCTGTTTTGCTACTTCTAAACCCCCATTCTTAAAAAACAAAAACAAAAGAAAAAACAAACAAAAAAACCCCTCTGTACTTCATTGAGGAATTAAGTTTCATTCTAAAGGCTCCTGTGTATACACGTTAAAAATTAATTTAAATGCCTTTTTCTCCAATGAATGAATCTACCTCATGTCTGATTTTTCAGAGAAACTTATGGGGGAAAGGGCCTTGCTCCCTACAGTTTAAAGCCACTCTGTTTCTTCTGAAAAGCTACAGTAGTGAAAATCCAAAAACCTGGCCAGCTGGCAAAAAGGGCAAGAATTTCTTACCAGCCAGGCTCCTGGCCTTGTTCTCTGTTAAACAAAAGACAAAAATCAGTATTTGCAAGGCTTTGATTAATGTAAGAAAAAGGATTTGTGTGATTAGTCTTGGTACAACAACTCTGGTGTAGTTTTTATAATTGTTTTTTTTAATATATATATTTTCTTTTTAATTATGGGTACATAATAATTGTATATCTTTATAGGGTACGTGTGATGTTTTGATACAGGCATACAATGTGAATTAATCAAATCAGGGTAATTGGGGTATCCTTCACCTCAGGATTAAGATGTTTTATCATTTCTTTGTGTTAGGAACTTGCCAATTCCACTCCTTTAGTTATTTTAAAGCATATCTAACTTGTTGTTAACAGTAATTTTGTTGTGCTATCAAATCTAATTGTCTAGCTACCTTTTTGCACACATTAACCATACCCACTTTTTATTCCCCACTCCCTGCTACCCTTCCCAGCCTCTGGAACCGTCTTTCTATTCTCTGTGTCCTTGAGATCAATTGTTTTTAATATTTAGCTCCCACATATGAATGAGAACATGGGAGATTTGTCTTTCTGTGCTTGCCTTATTTCACTTAACATAACATACTCCAGTTCCATTCATATTGTTACAAATCGCAGGATTTCATTCCTTCTTTTGGCTATGTAATATTCCGTTGTGTATATGGACCACAATTTCTTTATCCATTCATCGGTTGATGGACACCTAGGTTGATCCCAAATCTTGGCTGTGGTGAATAGTGCCTCAATAAACATGAGAATACAGATAATCTTTTCAGCATACTGATTTCCTCTCCTTTGGATATTTACCCAGCAGTGAGATTGCTGGGTCATACGGTAGTTCTATTGTCAGTTTTATGAGGACCTTCCATACTGCTCTCCATAGTGGTTGCATTAATTTGCATTCCCGAAAAGAGCATACAAGGGTTTCCCTTTCTCCACATCCTCATCGGCATTTGTTACTGCCTGTCTTTTTGATAAAAGCCATTTTAACTGGAGTGAGATGATATCTAAATGTAGTTTTGATTTGTGTTTCTCTGATGACTAATGATATTGAGCATTTTTTCATAACATATTGGCCATTTGTATGTCTCTTTTGAGAAATGTCTATTCAGATTCTTTGGCTATATTTTAATCAGATTTTTTTATTTTTTCCTGTTGAGTTTTTGGAGCTCCTTATATATTCTAGTTATTAATCCCTTGTCAGAAGGGTAGTTTGCAAATATTTTCTGACATTCTGTGGGTTGTCTGTTCACTTTCTTGATTGTTTCCTTTGCTCTACAGAAGCTTTTTAGCTTGATGTGATCCCATTTGTCCAATTTTACTTTGGTTGCCTGTGCTTAGGGGATCTTACTCAAGAAATCCTTGCCAAGACCAATGCCTTGAAGCATTTCCCCAATGTTTTCTTTTAGTAGTTTCATAGTTTCAGGTCTTATATTTAAGTCTTTAATCCATTTTTATTTGATTTTTGTATGTGGCAAGAGATTAGTGTTTAGTTTCATATTTCTGCATAAGGACATCCAGTTTTCCCAGCACGATTTATTGAAGAGACTGTCCTTTCCCCACTGTACATTCTTGGTAACTTTGTCAAAGATAAGTTCACTATGTTCAGGCTACATACATTGCCTTTGCCACCCAAGTCAGAGCTTTAGGCATGTCTGTCCCCCAGACAGTGCACACTGCACCCATTAGATGTGTATACACCCATCTTTGTCTTTCATTACTTTTGTTGATTTGAAGACTAAGTTATCTGAAATCAGAACTGCCACCGCAGCTTTCTTTTGGCTTTGGCTTCCATTTGGTTGAAATATTGTGAAATATTGTTTTCCATCCCTTCAGCTTGAGTCTGAATGCATCCTTGTGGGTTAGATGTGTTTCCTGAAGACAGAAGATACTTGGCTTGTGTATGTTTATCCATTTGGCCAGCCTATGTCTCTTTCGTGGGAAGTTTAAGCCATTCACATTTGAGAGAATTGATAAGTGGGGCAGATTTCTGTTCACCCTGTTGAGTTGAACTTTGTTGCTCTGTTTTCTCTTTTGAGCCATTGTGGTATCTGGCCTTTGACCTTTAGCTTTTGGATGATTTTACATTGGTGAGTGTTTATTGTGGGGATCCATGTGTAACACAATTTCAGGGATGTGGAAACGGCCCAAGTGATCACCAATACAAGAGTGGATTAGTGAAGTGTGATGTATGTATACGATGGAGCTTTCTGCTAAGCCACAGAGGGCAGTGGTGATCTAGCGCCTCTTGTATTGTCCTGGATAGAGCTGGAGCCCATTCTACTGGGTGAAGTATCACAAGAATGGAGAGACAAGCACCACATGTCCTCACCACCAAGTTGGTATTGACTGATCCACACTTAGGTACACATATAGTGGTAAGATTCATCAGGTGTTGAGTGGATGGGGGGAGGTAGGGATGGGTGTATACACATCTAATGGGTGCAGTGTACACTGTCTGGGGCACAGACATGCTTGAAGCTGTGACTCGGGTGGCAAGGGCAATGTATGTAGCCTGAACATTTGTACCCCCGTAATATGCTGAAATAAGAAAAAAAAAAAAAAACTTAAAAAGAAGTCCTAAGCAAGAGTTCAGTAGGCCACACAAACCAAGCTAAGTTCTAAAAATATTCTAAAAACTCTCCAAAGTTATTTCTTCTTTACACTAATGTGATAACCTGCAGAGCAGTTCATTTACGTGGATTTACCACTAGAAAATGTTTCTGAAGTTTTTTACACTCTGCTGACATATAGAATGGGATGGTGTATTTCTCTTTTATTATGTTTGCTTACAGTTCCTTTGGGGAGGGAGCAAGGAAAGAAAAGTAGTGAGTCAAGTTTTAGGTTAAAAACAACAAAAAAATTACTGAAACCCCTAAACTGATATAATGCTAAAAATATAAACCCATGTAATTTTATGAAACTCTTTTTAGTTTTGTATAGTACATTGATGCAACTGTTTCCTACACCTTAAGGTTTGCCTTACCAAAGGGAAGGGTGCCAATGACCAGCAGAGAGAGGATCACCCCGAGGCTCCACACATCAACCTCAGGGCCATGACATCTCTTGCACCTGGAAGAGCTCGGGGGCCGTGTGTGGAGCAGTGCCGCAAAGGTTTCCAGTTGAGTGCCCAAAGGGATTTTTACTCTCAAAATCTCCTCTGTCTTCATAATTTTCCCACAAACTAAGCTTTCTTCTTTCATCAACTCAGAAGTAGAACTTAACTTTATACTTATTTCAATCTTGTAAATTTTGAATATTTTAGTTGTTATTGTTTATGTTAACCTTTGCTGTCTTCGCTCATGGGCTGACACAAAAAGTCAAACTAATGATTTGTTATTTAAACTTTACAAAACTAAATAAGTATAGTAAAAATATAAATCATTAAGCTTCCAAATGATATTTATTTGGTTAGTAACACAATTCTGAGTTATAAAAGCTGCACAAGCACTTATGGAACTTGCTATAATACACACAGACACATACACATATTGTGGCAAACTAATTCATTATTTTCAAATCCATGGATTAATCATTTTCTCTAAATCTTTCATTTATTATATTGGTCCTATTTTTTCTTACTCTGCCCAAAATACAATTTCTGCTCTCCAAAGTTTCAGAACATGTGTAATACACATGAAAGGAAGAAATGGGTTATGAGGACTGAACTCTGATCTTTTTCTTTGCTTCCCGCAAAAAAAAAAAAAAATCCTTTTGTAAGGGAGCCTGGTGAGTCATGCCTACAAATGATAAATCTCAGTAAACAGGCTGTTATGACGTTTATTTCCCAAAGTGAATCTGGTATAGCATCACATGAAAGATAGAAGACCCTTATCTTAATTCAAGCATTCCTTTCTGCAGATTCCTGGTCTTTTGGACAAAGCCTAACTCTTTCAGCCAATTGTCAACTAAAGCATCCCGAAACCCACCTATGACTTGTAAGTCCCTGCTTTGAGATGTCCCACCTTTTTGGGCCAAACCAATGTAGGCCTTCCATGTATTGATTTGTGACTTTGCCTGTAATTCCTGTCTCCCCGAAATGTATAAAACCAAACTGTAACCCAGCCACAGCAAGTCCACTTGCTCAAGGCTTCTTGGGTGTGGCTCCAGGTCATGGTTGTCAAATTTGGCTCAGAATAAACCTCCTTCAATTATCTTCCAGAATTTGTTTTTTTTTTTTTTTTCATTGACAGGATGCACTGAAGTACTAATCCTCACAGTGGAGAGTGGGCCTGGGGAACCAAAGCCTGGGTTTGAGCCTAGTCCAAAGCAGCCTCTTCTGATATCTCTAATGTCTTCAGTACATATATTTTTTTTCAGAGTATGCCCCAGTCACTTATATTGGGTTGACAACCACATGGCAACTACATGAGTGGATACCTTGGAGTAGAGCCCCTTTTGACTTACAGTGATTTCTCCCATCAGGGCTAAGGTAGCAGCAGCTAGAGATTCACTCCAAGAGATCATTTGTTTTTGTTTCTGCCAAGGCCAAAATACAGCTCTCTCTTGAGTTTCCTCAATCTTCTCAACTTTTTGGCTTGATATTAAGGTTTATTTTGCTGGAAAACCCCTCTAAGGAGTTTTGCTCGCTTTCAAACAGGAAGGCGAGTTTCCCTGCTTCCGTGGTGATAGAGAGTAAGTTCAGCTTGGGCCCCATCTCCAGGTAAGGAGCTGATCTGAGATTTCCTTTTAGACTTTTCTAGCTGAAGGTAAGGTTTATTGTTAGCTGGCTGTAACTTCTATTTATACTTAAAGATCTCAACAATGTATTAATTATGTAGTAATTTCTTCTGTTTTTGGTTTTACTCTGTCTTACATTGGATTTGGCCAACTCTTGGTCAAAACTGACAGAAGGTCTAAATTATGGAAAATGAGGCCTCTAGAATTGACTAAACCTCCCACAGTTGCAATACATCAGCCAGTTAGAAAAATTATAGTATTTTACCCTGAAATATATTTCTTTGACATACTCTGAGGTGGCTGGCACAGAAATAATGCTACAAACCTCTCATCTGTGGGAGAAAATTTACATTTATAGAGGATCTCCATTAATACAGCCAGGACTTTATTTACCCAATCTAGGAAAGAATAAGTGAGAATCTGGCACCTTTAAAGGACTTAAAAAAAAATTTATTACCTATTCTCTGTGAGGGCTACTAACTGTGAGGCTTTACTTGCATAACAAGACCACCTTGGCTAGCCTCTCTTCTCTCTTGCAAACCTGTTTTGCTACTTCTAAACCCCCATTCTTAAAAAACAAAAACAAAAGAAAAAACAAACAAAAAAACCCCTCTGTACTTCATTGAGGAATTAAGTTTCATTCTAAAGGCTCCTGTGTATACACGTTAAAAATTAATTTAAATGCCTTTTTCTCCAATGAATGAATCTACCTCATGTCTGATTTTTCAGAGAAACTTATGGGGGAAAGGGCCTTGCTCCCTACAGTTTAAAGCCACTCTGTTTCTTCTGAAAAGCTACAGTAGTGAAAATCCAAAAACCTGGCCAGCTGGCAAAAAGGGCAAGAATTTCTTACCAGCCAGGCTCCTGGCCTTGTTCTCTGTTAAACAAAAGACAAAAATCAGTATTTGCAAGGCTTTGATTAATGTAAGAAAAAGGATTTGTGTGATTAGTCTTGGTACAACAACTCTGGTGTAGTTTTTATAATTGTTTTTTTTAATATATATATTTTCTTTTTAATTATGGGTACATAATAATTGTATATCTTTATAGGGTACGTGTGATGTTTTGATACAGGCATACAATGTGAATTAATCAAATCAGGGTAATTGGGGTATCCTTCACCTCAGGATTAAGATGTTTTATCATTTCTTTGTGTTAGGAACTTGCCAATTCCACTCCTTTAGTTATTTTAAAGCATATCTAACTTGTTGTTAACAGTAATTTTGTTGTGCTATCAAATCTAATTGTCTAGCTACCTTTTTGCACACATTAACCATACCCACTTTTTATTCCCCACTCCCTGCTACCCTTCCCAGCCTCTGGAACCGTCTTTCTATTCTCTGTGTCCTTGAGATCAATTGTTTTTAATATTTAGCTCCCACATATGAATGAGAACATGGGAGATTTGTCTTTCTGTGCTTGCCTTATTTCACTTAACATAACATACTCCAGTTCCATTCATATTGTTACAAATCGCAGGATTTCATTCCTTCTTTTGGCTATGTAATATTCCGTTGTGTATATGGACCACAATTTCTTTATCCATTCATCGGTTGATGGACACCTAGGTTGATCCCAAATCTTGGCTGTGGTGAATAGTGCCTCAATAAACATGAGAATACAGATAATCTTTTCAGCATACTGATTTCCTCTCCTTTGGATATTTACCCAGCAGTGAGATTGCTGGGTCATACGGTAGTTCTATTGTCAGTTTTATGAGGACCTTCCATACTGCTCTCCATAGTGGTTGCATTAATTTGCATTCCCGAAAAGAGCATACAAGGGTTTCCCTTTCTCCACATCCTCATCGGCATTTGTTACTGCCTGTCTTTTTGATAAAAGCCATTTTAACTGGAGTGAGATGATATCTAAATGTAGTTTTGATTTGTGTTTCTCTGATGACTAATGATATTGAGCATTTTTTCATAACATATTGGCCATTTGTATGTCTCTTTTGAGAAATGTCTATTCAGATTCTTTGGCTATATTTTAATCAGATTTTTTTATTTTTTCCTGTTGAGTTTTTGGAGCTCCTTATATATTCTAGTTATTAATCCCTTGTCAGAAGGGTAGTTTGCAAATATTTTCTGACATTCTGTGGGTTGTCTGTTCACTTTCTTGATTGTTTCCTTTGCTCTACAGAAGCTTTTTAGCTTGATGTGATCCCATTTGTCCAATTTTACTTTGGTTGCCTGTGCTTAGGGGATCTTACTCAAGAAATCCTTGCCAAGACCAATGCCTTGAAGCATTTCCCCAATGTTTTCTTTTAGTAGTTTCATAGTTTCAGGTCTTATATTTAAGTCTTTAATCCATTTTTATTTGATTTTTGTATGTGGCAAGAGATTAGTGTTTAGTTTCATATTTCTGCATAAGGACATCCAGTTTTCCCAGCACGATTTATTGAAGAGACTGTCCTTTCCCCACTGTACATTCTTGGTAACTTTGTCAAAGATAAGTTCACTATGTTCAGGCTACATACATTGCCTTTGCCACCCAAGTCAGAGCTTTAGGCATGTCTGTCCCCCAGACAGTGCACACTGCACCCATTAGATGTGTATACACCCATCTTTGTCTTTCATTACTTTTGTTGATTTGAAGACTAAGTTATCTGAAATCAGAACTGCCACCGCAGCTTTCTTTTGGCTTTGGCTTCCATTTGGTTGAAATATTGTGAAATATTGTTTTCCATCCCTTCAGCTTGAGTCTGAATGCATCCTTGTGGGTTAGATGTGTTTCCTGAAGACAGAAGATACTTGGCTTGTGTATGTTTATCCATTTGGCCAGCCTATGTCTCTTTCGTGGGAAGTTTAAGCCATTCACATTTGAGAGAATTGATAAGTGGGGCAGATTTCTGTTCACCCTGTTGAGTTGAACTTTGTTGCTCTGTTTTCTCTTTTGAGCCATTGTGGTATCTGGCCTTTGACCTTTAGCTTTTGGATGATTTTACATTGGTGAGTGTTTATTGTGGGGATCCATGTGTAACACAATTTCAGGGATGTGGAAACGGCCCAAGTGATCACCAATACAAGAGTGGATTAGTGAAGTGTGATGTATGTATACGATGGAGCTTTCTGCTAAGCCACAGAGGGCAGTGGTGATCTAGCGCCTCTTGTATTGTCCTGGATAGAGCTGGAGCCCATTCTACTGGGTGAAGTATCACAAGAATGGAGAGACAAGCACCACATGTCCTCACCACCAAGTTGGTATTGACTGATCCACACTTAGGTACACATATAGTGGTAAGATTCATCAGGTGTTGAGTGGATGGGGGGAGGTAGGGATGGGTGTATACACATCTAATGGGTGCAGTGTACACTGTCTGGGGCACAGACATGCTTGAAGCTGTGACTCGGGTGGCAAGGGCAATGTATGTAGCCTGAACATTTGTACCCCCGTAATATGCTGAAATAAGAAAAAAAAAAAAAAACTTAAAAAGAAGTCCTAAGCAAGAGTTCAGTAGGCCACACAAACCAAGCTAAGTTCTAAAAATATTCTAAAAACTCTCCAAAGTTATTTCTTCTTTCCACTAATGTGATAACCTGCAGAGCAGTTCATTTACGTGGATTTACCACTAGAAAATGTTTCTGAAGTTTTTTACACTCTGCTGACATATAGAATGGGATGGTGTATTTCTCTTTTATTATGTTTGCTTACAGTTCCTTTGGGGAGGGAGCAAGGAAAGAAAAGTAGTGAGTCAAGTTTTAGGTTAAAAACAACAAAAAAATTACTGAAACCCCTAAACTGATATAATGCTAAAAATATAAACCCATGTAATTTTATGAAACTCTTTTTAGTTTTGTATAGTACATTGATGCAACTGTTTCCTACACCTTAAGGTTTGCCTTACCAAAGGGAAGGGTGCCAATGACCAGCAGAGAGAGGATCACCCCGAGGCTCCACACATCAACCTCAGGGCCATGACATCTCTTGCACCTGGAAGAGCTCGGGGGCCGTGTGTGGAGCAGTGCCGCAAAGGTTTCCAGTTGAGTGCCCAAAGGGATTTTTACTCTCAAAATCTCCTCTGTCTTCATAATTTTCCCACAAACTAAGCTTTCTTCTTTCATCAACTCAGAAGTAGAACTTAACTTTATACTTATTTCAATCTTGTAAATTTTGAATATTTTAGTTGTTATTGTTTATGTTAACCTTTGCTGTCTTCGCTCATGGGCTGACACAAAAAGTCAAACTAATGATTTGTTATTTAAACTTTACAAAACTAAATAAGTATAGTAAAAATATAAATCATTAAGCTTCCAAATGATATTTATTTGGTTAGTAACACAATTCTGAGTTATAAAAGCTGCACAAGCACTTATGGAACTTGCTATAATACACACAGACACATACACATATTGTGGCAAACTAATTCATTATTTTCAAATCCATGGATTAATCATTTTCTCTAAATCTTTCATTTATTATATTGGTCCTATTTTTTCTTACTCTGCCCAAAATACAATTTCTGCTCTCCAAAGTTTCAGAACATGTGTAATACACATGAAAGGAAGAAATGGGTTATGAGGACTGAACTCTGATCTTTTTCTTTGCTTCCCGCAAAAAAAAAAAAAAATCCTTTTGTAAGGGAGCCTGGTGAGTCATGCCTACAAATGATAAATCTCAGTAAACAGGCTGTTATGACGTTTATTTCCCAAAGTGAATCTGGTATAGCATCACATGAAAGATAGAAGACCCTTATCTTAATTCAAGCATTCCTTTCTGCAGATTCCTGGTCTTTTGGACAAAGCCTAACTCTTTCAGCCAATTGTCAACTAAAGCATCCCGAAACCCACCTATGACTTGTAAGTCCCTGCTTTGAGATGTCCCACCTTTTTGGGCCAAACCAATGTAGGCCTTCCATGTATTGATTTGTGACTTTGCCTGTAATTCCTGTCTCCCCGAAATGTATAAAACCAAACTGTAACCCAGCCACAGCAAGTCCACTTGCTCAAGGCTTCTTGGGTGTGGCTCCAGGTCATGGTTGTCAAATTTGGCTCAGAATAAACCTCCTTCAATTATCTTCCAGAATTTGTTTTTTTTTTTTTTTTCATTGACAGGATGCACTGAAGTACTAATCCTCACAGTGGAGAGTGGGCCTGGGGAACCAAAGCCTGGGTTTGAGCCTAGTCCAAAGCAGCCTCTTCTGATATCTCTAATGTCTTCAGTACATATATTTTTTTTCAGAGTATGCCCCAGTCACTTATATTGGGTTGACAACCACATGGCAACTACATGAGTGGATACCTTGGAGTAGAGCCCCTTTTGACTTACAGTGATTTCTCCCATCAGGGCTAAGGTAGCAGCAGCTAGAGATTCACTCCAAGAGATCATTTGTTTTTGTTTCTGCCAAGGCCAAAATACAGCTCTCTCTTGAGTTTCCTCAATCTTCTCAACTTTTTGGCTTGATATTAAGGTTTATTTTGCTGGAAAACCCCTCTAAGGAGTTTTGCTCGCTTTCAAACAGGAAGGCGAGTTTCCCTGCTTCCGTGGTGATAGAGAGTAAGTTCAGCTTGGGCCCCATCTCCAGGTAAGGAGCTGATCTGAGATTTCCTTTTAGACTTTTCTAGCTGAAGGTAAGGTTTATTGTTAGCTGGCTGTAACTTCTATTTATACTTAAAGATCTCAACAATGTATTAATTATGTAGTAATTTCTTCTGTTTTTGGTTTTACTCTGTCTTACATTGGATTTGGCCAACTCTTGGTCAAAACTGACAGAAGGTCTAAATTATGGAAAATGAGGCCTCTAGAATTGACTAAACCTCCCACAGTTGCAATACATCAGCCAGTTAGAAAAATTATAGTATTTTACCCTGAAATATATTTCTTTGACATACTCTGAGGTGGCTGGCACAGAAATAATGCTACAAACCTCTCATCTGTGGGAGAAAATTTACATTTATAGAGGATCTCCATTAATACAGCCAGGACTTTATTTACCCAATCTAGGAAAGAATAAGTGAGAATCTGGCACCTTTAAAGGACTTAAAAAAAAATTTATTACCTATTCTCTGTGAGGGCTACTAACTGTGAGGCTTTACTTGCATAACAAGACCACCTTGGCTAGCCTCTCTTCTCTCTTGCAAACCTGTTTTGCTACTTCTAAACCCCCATTCTTAAAAAACAAAAACAAAAGAAAAAACAAACAAAAAAACCCCTCTGTACTTCATTGAGGAATTAAGTTTCATTCTAAAGGCTCCTGTGTATACACGTTAAAAATTAATTTAAATGCCTTTTTCTCCAATGAATGAATCTACCTCATGTCTGATTTTTCAGAGAAACTTATGGGGGAAAGGGCCTTGCTCCCTACAGTTTAAAGCCACTCTGTTTCTTCTGAAAAGCTACAGTAGTGAAAATCCAAAAACCTGGCCAGCTGGCAAAAAGGGCAAGAATTTCTTACCAGCCAGGCTCCTGGCCTTGTTCTCTGTTAAACAAAAGACAAAAATCAGTATTTGCAAGGCTTTGATTAATGTAAGAAAAAGGATTTGTGTGATTAGTCTTGGTACAACAACTCTGGTGTAGTTTTTATAATTGTTTTTTTTAATATATATATTTTCTTTTTAATTATGGGTACATAATAATTGTATATCTTTATAGGGTACGTGTGATGTTTTGATACAGGCATACAATGTGAATTAATCAAATCAGGGTAATTGGGGTATCCTTCACCTCAGGATTAAGATGTTTTATCATTTCTTTGTGTTAGGAACTTGCCAATTCCACTCCTTTAGTTATTTTAAAGCATATCTAACTTGTTGTTAACAGTAATTTTGTTGTGCTATCAAATCTAATTGTCTAGCTACCTTTTTGCACACATTAACCATACCCACTTTTTATTCCCCACTCCCTGCTACCCTTCCCAGCCTCTGGAACCGTCTTTCTATTCTCTGTGTCCTTGAGATCAATTGTTTTTAATATTTAGCTCCCACATATGAATGAGAACATGGGAGATTTGTCTTTCTGTGCTTGCCTTATTTCACTTAACATAACATACTCCAGTTCCATTCATATTGTTACAAATCGCAGGATTTCATTCCTTCTTTTGGCTATGTAATATTCCGTTGTGTATATGGACCACAATTTCTTTATCCATTCATCGGTTGATGGACACCTAGGTTGATCCCAAATCTTGGCTGTGGTGAATAGTGCCTCAATAAACATGAGAATACAGATAATCTTTTCAGCATACTGATTTCCTCTCCTTTGGATATTTACCCAGCAGTGAGATTGCTGGGTCATACGGTAGTTCTATTTTCAGTTTTATGAGGACCTTCCATACTGCTCTCCATAGTGGTTGCATTAATTTGCATTCCCGAAAAGAGCATACAAGGGTTTCCCTTTCTCCACATCCTCATCGGCATTTGTTACTGCCTGTCTTTTTGATAAAAGCCATTTTAACTGGAGTGAGATGATATCTAAATGTAGTTTTGATTTGTGTTTCTCTGATGACTAATGATATTGAGCATTTTTTCATAACATATTGGTCATTTGTATGTCTCTTTTGAGAAATGTCTATTCAGATTCTTTGGCTATATTTTAATCAGATTTTTTTATTTTTTCCTGTTGAGTTTTTGGAGCTCCTTATATATTCTAGTTATTAATCCCTTGTCAGAAGGGTAGTTTGCAAATATTTTCTGACATTCTGTGGGTTGTCTGTTCACTTTCTTGATTGTTTCCTTTGCTCTACAGAAGCTTTTTAACTTGATGTGATCCCATTTGTCCAATTTTACTTTGGTTGCCTGTGCTTAGGGGATCTTACTCAAGAAATCCTTGCCAAGACCAATGCCTTGAAGCATTTCCCCAATGTTTTCTTTTAGTAGTTTCATAGTTTCAGGTCTTATATTTAAGTCTTTAATCCATTTTTATTTGATTTTTGTATGTGGCAAGAGATTAGTGTTTAGTTTCATATTTCTGCATAAGGACATCCAGTTTTCCCAGCACGATTTATTGAAGAGACTGTCCTTTCCCCACTGTACATTCTTGGTAACTTTGTCAAAGATAAGTTCACTATGTTCAGGCTACATACATTGCCTTTGCCACCCAAGTCAGAGCTTTAGGCATGTCTGTCCCCCAGACAGTGCACACTGCACCCATTAGATGTGTATACACCCATCTTTGTCTTTCATTACTTTTGTTGATTTGAAGACTAAGTTATCTGAAATCAGAACTGCCACCGCAGCTTTCTTTTGGCTTTGGCTTCCATTTGGTTGAAATATTGTGAAATATTGTTTTCCATCCCTTCAGCTTGAGTCTGAATGCATCCTTGTGGGTTAGATGTGTTTCCTGAAGACAGAAGATACTTGGCTTGTGTATGTTTATCCATTTGGCCAGCCTATGTCTCTTTCGTGGGAAGTTTAAGCCATTCACATTTGAGAGAATTGATAAGTGGGGCAGATTTCTGTTCACCCTGTTGAGTTGAACTTTGTTGCTCTGTTTTCTCTTTTGAGCCATTGTGGTATCTGGCCTTTGACCTTTAGCTTTTGGATGATTTTACATTGGTGAGTGTTTATTGTGGGGATCCATGTGTAACACAATTTCAGGGATGTGGAAACGGCCCAAGTGATCACCAATACAAGAGTGGATTAGTGAAGTGTGATGTATGTATACGATGGAGCTTTCTGCTAAGCCACAGAGGGCAGTGGTGATCTAGCGCCTCTTGTATTGTCCTGGATAGAGCTGGAGCCCATTCTACTGGGTGAAGTATCACAAGAATGGAGGGACAAGCACCACATGTCCTCACCACCAAGTTGGTATTGACTGATCCACACTTAGGTACACATATAGTGGTAAGATTCATCAGGTGTTGAGTGGATGGGGGGAGGTAGGGATGGGTGTATACACATCTAATGGGTGCAGTGTACACTGTCTGGGGCACAGGCATGCTTGAAGCTGTGACTCGGGTGGCAAGGGCAATGTATGTAGCCTGAACATTTGTACCCCCGTAATATGCTGAAATAAGAAAAAAAAAAAAAACTTAAAAAGAAGTCCTAAGCAAGAGTTCAGTAGGCCACACAAACCAAGCTAAGTTCTAAAAATATTCCAAAAACTTTCCAAAGTTATTTCTTCTTTCCACTAATGTGATAACCTGCAGAGCAGTTCATTTACGTGGATTTACCACTAGAAAATGTTTCTGAAGTTTTTTACACTCTGCTGACATATAGAATGGGATGGTGTATTTCTCTTTTATTATGTTTGCTTACAGTTCCTTTGGGGAGGGAGCAAGGAAAGAAAAGTAGTGAGTCAAGTTTTAGGTTAAAAACAACAAAAAAATTACTGAAACCCCTAAACTGATATAATGCTAAAAATATAAACCCATGTAATTTTATGAAACTCTTTTTAGTTTTGTATAGTACATTGATGCAACTGTTTCCTACACCTTAAGGTTTGCCTTACCAAAGGGAAGGGTGCCAATGGCCAGCAGAGAGAGGATCACCCCGAGGCTCCACACATCAACCTCAGGGCCATGACATCTCTTGCACCTGGAAGAGCTCGGGGGCCGTGTGTGGAGCAGTGCCGCAAAGGTTTCCAGTTGAGTGCCCAAAGGGATTTTTACTCTCAAAATCTCCTCTGTCTTCATAATTTTCCCACAAACTAAGCTTTCTTCTTTCATCAACTCAGAAGTAGAACTTAACTTTATACTTATTTCAATCTTGTAAATTTTGAATATTTTAGTTGTTATTGTTTATGTTAACCTTTGCTGTCTTCGCTCATGGGCTGACACAAAAAGTCAAACTAATGATTTGTTATTTAAACTTTACAAAACTAAATAAGTATAGTGTAATGGGTTAAGGGAAGAAAGACACCCCTGTAGGGTTAACTTGTTGAGAAACTCTAATAAATGCTATCTGCTTCTGTACTAAGCTTGCTGGTCTGGGAACCAGGGAGGTGGGGAGGATGATTGCCCTGTCATGGGTTCAACATAGGCCTAAAAGATAATCAAGATAAATGTGGTATGCTTGATCAGTAGAATAGATGACCTTTTACGTCAGTGATTGCAACCTGTTTTATGGCGCCAAGGGGTCTATGAAATCACCAGACCTCCGGGCGGTATAACCTTAAATTGTTAATGATTGTCCTGTTTTTGTTCTCTTTGTTCTTCTTGTACATGTGTGTAGGCACGTAGCCCTCCTCAAAAAGGGTATAAAATCCCTGTACAACTTCAAGTCGGGGCCACTCTCTGTTATTGTTTGGTGGACAGAGGTGGTCGCCGGCCGGCTAATAAAGACTCCTAAACTGGCATTAAATTCTCTTGTGATCTGCTTGCGCGCTTCCACATTATAACATTTGGAGGCCCCAGCGAGATTCGAAGGGACTAGAGTGTGGAAGCGCTGTTTGGGTCCTTCACCGGAGGGAGCTCCTGGGAATACGATCTCAGCTCCGGGAAGGCTCAGACCCTCTAAAATTCTTGCAAATTTGCTGTAGGAGTCTTCCGTTTGTTTGCACCGGTGAGTTGTTTTGTTCTGTTCTGTGGGCCCTTTTGATTACCTGAGGGAGGCTGGACGCAGCTGACTCCCCTGGTTTGAGGCTCTAAAGGCGAGACGTCGCTTGTGAGCCAGGTTTTCTGTTTCTGTTTCTGGTTTTGCTCTATATATGTGGTGTTTGTCTATTATATGGTATATTTGTTTGTTATTTTGAATGTGCGCTTGGGCAACCTTCCTATTGTAACAAGCTGCAGCTGAGAGAGAGGTAAAGTCTGTCTGTCTGATTGAGTGAGTGAAGCGTGACTGTATGAGGTTCCACGGCTGCGGCTACGGAATCTGAGTGGGTCCTAACCTGCGTTTCTGTGGCGACGTCCTACGGCATAACGGTGATTCACTCCCCGAAAAAGGAGTGACCGGGCCCGGGCTTTATACGGGTACACCTTAGCCAAGACGCGCCTAAGTTCCCGCGAGGGACGCAGCCAGGCGGACACCTGAGAGAAACTCCCTTCCCCGTTTCCTTTGTGAGCATGGGACAGACTCAGACAAAGCCTCTATCTATTCTCTGAGAAAGCGAAACCAAGTAGATCCGTTTGACGAGGAATCCAAGCGGTAGCCGGCGGCGGTAGCCGGCTAAAATCTGTTGTTTGTTGCTTCTGTGATTGTCTTTTGTTTTCCAACCAGCGGGAGGCACCCCAAGAGGGGATAAGTCCGGGACCGCTGGGCGGAAAGCGTTTTCCAACCAGCGGGAGGCACCCCAAGAGGGGATAAGTCCGGGGCCGCTGGGCGGAAGGCGTTTTCCAACCAGCGGGAGGCACCCCAAGAGGGGATAAGTCCAGGGCCGCTGGGCGGAAAGCATTTTCCAACGGGCGGGAGGCACCCCAAGGGGATAAGTCCGGGGCTGCCCGGTGAAAATTCTGCTTCTATTTGTCTGAGTTTTAGATGGTTAGAACAGGACCGGTCTAGTATTGTCTGTTTGTGCCTTTGTGGATTTCTCTTGAGTGATATTGGCCAATTTATGAGAAAAAGACCAAGAAATGGGTCCGGACTCTTAGGTCAGGTGTGTGATTGAAATTAAATGCCTACTGTGTGAGTGTCTCTAAGTGTGACTATTGGTGAATGAGGTTCGTGAGTGAGTCTGCTGAGCTGAGTTGCTGCTGAGTGGAGCAGCCCAACAGCTTCTCCTTTTTCTACGGCCCTCTCAGTCTCTGGATTTACAATCTCCTGGTTACAGATTGTTTGGGGGCTCCCTTCCCTGTTGGCGCTACTGCTTGGTATTGGCTTGTCCACCGTGACCCCTCAATCCTGGGGACCTCTAAAGAAGGCTGCCTTCACACTTCTTTGCTGGTTCTTGGTGGGCCTTGTGTGGTTGCAAACTGCCACCTCCCCCTCTGAAGTGTATGCAACAACAATTTGAGCTTGAATTATACGTACAAATATAATTTTGCTGTGTGTTTCTTTACACAGATTGAGAAAGATGGGGCAGACGGCCTCACGACCAGCAGACTGTATTAACTGCTCTCCTCTTGAGTGTTTTATAAAGAATTTCACAGATTTCCAACAGAGGGCACGGCCTTATGGCTTTACTGTTAACTCTCTTGACTTACAGAAGTTTTGTGAACGAGAATGGCCAACTTTCGGGGTTGGATGGCCGCCGGAGGGTAGCTATCAAAGATCCCTAGCCGCCCGAGTGCAGACGGTGGTTTATGGAAACCCAGGTCACCCTGATCAAATTCCTTATATTCAAATCTGGAATGATATATTGGCAGATAATCCTCGGTGGTTGCGTCATTGTAAAAAGGCGGCTTCTCTGCCAAAGGCTGTCATGGTGTCAAAGATGGTAGGAGGGCAGAGGGAGGGACAAGCGGGGCGCAAGCTATATCCAGTATTGTCGGGGCAAGAGGGGGACCCCTTTTTGGAAGAGCCCCCTCCTTATGTTACAGCTCACTCTCGAGGGTCGGAGCACTCCGAAACAGGGTCTCAGAGCCCCCTTGATCCAGCTAGTCCCCCGCACACTCGTAGCGGTTCCCAATACCAACCAACGCCTGGTGGTCCCATATCTGAGGCCCCTATTCTACCTTTACGACAGGCACCCATGAGTCCCGGGACCGATCATCCTCCTTTTATGGTATATGTTCCTTTTTCCACCAGCGACTTGTATAATTGGAAGAATCAAAACCCCTCTTTTTCTGAGAAACCTCAGGGATTAATATCTCTTTTGGAAACAATCTTTTTTACTCATCAGCCCACCTGGGATGATTGTCAACAGCTTTTGCAGGTGCTTTTTACATCTGAGGAACGAGAGAGAATTCGGAGGGAGGCTGCTAGGGCAATTCCTGGCCCAGACGGGCAGCCAACAACTGACCCTGTCCGAATAGAGCGTGTATTCCCCTCCCTGCGTCCTGACTGGGATCCAAATGAAAATGAAGGTAAGGGGGCTCTTGATCAGTATCGCCAGACTCTGCTTAGGGGTATACGGGCCGCCGCCAAGAAGCCGACTAATTTGTCTAAGGTAAGCGAAACAGTGCAGGGACAAAATGAGGCTCCGGCGGCATTCTTAGAACGCCTCTTTGAGGCTTATCGCCTTTATACCCCTATCGATCCTGAGGCACCTGAAAATAGGCGGGCTATTAATATTGCCTTTGCCACACAGTCGGCCCCTGATATTAGGAAAAAGTTGCAAAGACTAGAAGGGTTTGAAGGGAAATTGCTGTCTGAACTGGTGGAAATTGCCCAGAAAATTTATAACAATCGAGAAGACCCTAATGTTGTGCAGTCTAAAAGGATGGCCAAGATCCTGGTAACTGCTATGGGGAATTCTCAGAGTCCGTGTACAGAAATGAACAAAACCAAGAAGGGGAGATACCCCAAGAAGGGTCGCAGTGATCTAGCACCAAACCAATGTGCCTATTGTAAAGAAAATGGACATTGGAAGAGAGATTGTCCGCTCCTTTACCAAAAGAAGGGAGGCCAACCAACTCCAGTTTTGGTGGAAGAGACTGAGTGACGGGGCCCGGGCTCCATTTTGATGAGCCCCCAGGAGCCCAGGGTCACGTTGAATGTAGGGGGCACCCCAGTAAATTTTCTGGTAGATACTGGAGCCACGCATTCTGTTTTACAGAAGGCAATGGGACCTGTATCGGAGGAAAGAGTCTCCATACAGGGAGCTACAGGAAAGACTAAATCGTATCCGTGGACTAAGACGCGGATAACGAATTTAGGAAAAGGGACGATTACTCACTCTTTTCTAGTCATACCTGAATGCCCATACCCTCTTCTGGGCAGAGATCTACTACAGAAATTGAGGGCCACTATAACCTTCCAGGGGGACGTGACTGAACTTTCGTTTGGCCAAGGCCCCTCTGCTATGCTTCTCACCTGCCCCCTATCAGAAGAATATTTGCTAACCGAGGAGGTCCCTAAAAGGGTTAAGTTGAGTAAATACTTGCAGGAGCTTCAGTATAAAATACCTGGTGTTTGGGCAGAAACCAATCCACCCGGTCTGGCTTCTCACCGCCCTCCCATTATCGTGCAATTGACCAGCACTGCCACGCCGATACGCGTGCGGCAATACCCCATTAGCTTGAAAGCAAGGAAGGGAATTGCCATTCACATAGCAAGACTCAGACAGGCAGGAATTTTGGTGCCTTGTCAATCTGCCTGGAACACCCCTTTGCTCCCAGTTCAAAAGCCGGGAACGAATGATTATCGACCAGTACAGGACCTGCGGGAAGTGAACAAAAGGACTGAGACTATCCATCCCACGGTGCCTAACCCATATACTCTCTTGAGTATGTTACCTCCAAATCATCAAGTTTACACTGTGCTGGATCTAAAGGATGCCTTCTTTTCACTCCCATTGGCAGCGGTAAGTCAGCCTATTTTTGCCTTTGAATGGATTGATCCAGAGGGGGAATATTCGGGACAGTTGACTTGGACTCGATTGCCACAAGGATTTAAAAATTCCCCTACCCTGTTTGATGAGGCACTAAGCCAGGATTTGGTCCAGTTCCGACAAAATCATCCACAGGTGACTCTTTTGCAATATGTGGATGATCTCCTCTTGGCCGCACAAGACCAAGTAACATGTAAAAAGGCAACTGAAGATTTATTGCTTGAATTGGCCCAGTTAGGTTACAGAGTTCCTGCCAGGAAGGCTCAATTATGTACTCCAGTAGCTACATACTTGGGTTATGAACTAAAAGAGGGAAAGAGAACTCTCTCCACTGACAGAATCCAAGCTATTTTAGGAATTCCACAACCCCAAACGAAGAAACAGGTGCGGGAATTCTTGGGGGCAGTGGGATATTGTAGACTTTGGATTCCCAAGTTTGCTGAAATAGCAAAGCCATTGTATGCTAGCACTGGAGGAAAGGGAGAAACTTTAGTGTGGATTAAAACTGAGACCAAAGCTTTTGAAAGTTTAAAACGGGCACTTGTGAATGCCCCAGCACTGACTTTGCCTGATGTGACTAAGCCTTTCAAGTTATATGTGGCTGAAGCACGGGGAATAGCGAAGGGAGTGTTGACGCAGGAATTGGGGCCTTGGAATAGGCCAGTAGCCTATTTGTCAAAGAAACTAGACCCGGTGGCTTCAGGTTGGCCAGGATGTGTGCGTGCCGTAGCGGCAACTGCCGTTTTAATAAAGGAGGCCTTAAAGCTAACTTTGGGACAGGATTTATGTGTAATTGCCCCACACTCAATAGAAACTTTGTTGAAGAGTCCACCTGATAAGTGGCTTTCAAATGCTCGGATAACTCAATATCAAGTGTTACTATTGGATCCGCCCAGGATTCGGTTTTTGAAAACTGCTTCCCTTAACCCTGCTACTCTGCTTCCGGATACAGAATTGTCAGAACCTCTGCATGACTGCTGTGAAATATTAGAATCTTTGACAAGTTTGCGACCTGATCTTACAGATCAACCTTGGCCGGACCCTGAAGAAGAGTTATACACGGATGGGAGCAGCTATGTGAATGAAGGAACAAGGTATGCAGGGGCAGCAGTAGTCACCAAGGACCGGGTTATCTGGGCACAAGCTCTTAACCCAGGAACATCAGCCCAAAAAGCTGAACTTATTGCCTTAACCCAAGCTCTTAGATGGGGAAAGAATAAAGTAATTAACATTTATACTGACAGTAGATATGCTTTTGCTACGGCACATGTTCATGGGGCACTTTACCAAGAGCGGGGCCTTTTAACTTCAGGCGGAAAGGAAATAAAGAATAAATCTGAGATCCTAGCTCTCCTAGAAGCTATTTGGCTGCCAAAGAAAGTGGCCATTATTCATTGTCGGGGGCATCAGAATGAGAATACCCCTACAGCGAAGGGAAACATGTTTGCTGATGTCACTGCTAAGGAAGCTGCCCGAAAACCAGTGGGGCCTCTCCATATTTTGCCTGTTCTGCCTGAGCGACTTTTGCCGCCCTCGCCGGTTTATTCAGAGGGAGAATTGAAACTGGGAAGGACTCTAAGAGCAACCACCGATCCGGGAGGTTGGAAAGTCCTTCCAAGTGGCAGGATCTTAGTCCCACAGCACCTGGGTCGCCGGTTAATTGAACAAATACATCAAAGTACGCACCTAGGAAGCACGAAGGAGGCAGAACTTCTTCAACGAGACTATTATATACCTAACTTGCATCAGATGACCCAACAGATAACTGCCGGATGCCTGACATGTGCGCAAGTTAATCCAGGTAAAAGACTGAACCCCCACCCCGGGGTCAGGTTGCGAGGACAAGCCCCTGGGGAGCAGTGGGAAACTGACTTCACGGAAATCAAGCCAGGCAAGTATGGATACCGCTACCTGTTGGTATTCGTGGACACTTTCTCAGGATGGATAGAAGCATTTCCCACGAAATCAGAAACAGCACAGGTAGTAGTAAAGAAGTTAGTAATGGAAATTGTACCTAGATTCGGCCTTCCTTTAGCCTTGGGGTCCGACAATGGCCCGGCATTCATTGCCAAAACTACTCAATTATTAGCTCAGGCATTACAAATTAAATGGAAGTTACATTGTATTTATAGACCGCAAAGTTCAGGTCAGGTAAAAAGGATGAATAGAACATTAAAGGAAATATTATGTAAGCTAAGAGCGGAGACGGGCGAAGACTGGGTGAGCCTCCTTCCTTTTGCACTATTAAGAACTAGGTGTACTCCATATGTCAGAGGTATAACACCGTATGAAATAATGTTTGGCCGTCCACCCCCACTGGTTCCTAAAGTGGGAGAAGAGAAACTAGCTGAATTAAGTGACCACACTCTTCTTAAATCCCTGCAAGCCTTACAGCTGAGCACTCGGAAGATCCACAACTTAGTCAGGGCTGCACACTCTAGTCTTGCTAATTCTCCTTCTGATAAAGTTTCTCTTCAGGTACAGCCCGGTGACCTTGTTTGGATAAAAAAACTCCAGCCCGCTACTTTAAAACCAAGGTGGACTGGACCTTTACCGGTGATTCTCACCACCCCTACGGCTGTAAAGGTGGCAGGAAAACGCCACTGGATTCACCATACCCAGATCAAGAAGGCGACTCCAGTCCAAGAAGAACGATGGACGGCTCGGCCCACCGAAGATCCACTAAAGATAAGACTTTTAAGACATTCCTCTGGAGCATCTTGATGGAGATGGTGGCGACGAGCCCCCACCAGCCTTTAAATTACACTTGGGTGCTCACGCGCACAGTCGATGGGACAGTGATAACTCAAAATGTTACGGTCTTTTCTCCCTTGCTATATTTTGATTTATGTCAACTTTTAGGTAACACTGAGCCTGTGATGGGGTTATTACCTGAAGGGAGGTTCGGGGCCTATGGATGTGGCAATATTAACATAGAAGGAAACATGCAACGCATTAGGTATTATGGTTGCCCTACTACAGGCCCCTCGCATTGTCATGCAAATGGACAATACTGTATAAAGTGGGGCTGTGAAACTATAGCTAGTTGGATAAACAATGACCCTGATATTATATTGACAAAAGAAACTTTTAAGTGTGTTTCTTCAAATACCTGTAACCCCGTAACTATAAGTATTAAACGGGGCCAGGATTAGACTTGGGCCACAGGGAAGACCTGGGAATTTCACCTGTACGGAAGAGGGGGAAAGAAGGGGCCAGAAGTCTCATTCACTATTCAGAGATTTACCCCTGTTCGTCAATTTAATCCTATAGGCCCAAACCGTGAGACTTATTTAGGACCTGAATTACCGGCACAAGCAATCCTAGAGCCCACAACACCAGAAAAGGACTTGTTGCCAGAGCCACGCCGAAAGCCTGTGTTAAATTTGTTAAGTTCAGTGTATAAGTTTGTTAAACCAAACAAAGCCTAATATAACTCGAGATTGTTGGCTCTGCCTTAATCCAGAACCTCCTTATTATGTAGGGATTGGAGCCATCCGACCCTTAGGTCAAAATGAAAATAATATAAGAAACTTGACTGCTGAAGAAATATATAAGCAACATTTATGTAAATGGGGTCAAAGGTCCAAGCTGACTTTAGAAGACCTACAGGGACAAGGAACTTGTATTTACCCTGTGGGGTTCACTTTATCCCAGTCTCCCTATATGGCGTCATGTAATATTACTATTCAATTGAATAATTTGACAGATCCCGAACCTAAAACACTCTTGGTGGCCCCAAATGGCACGTGGTTTGCGTGTACTACAGGTATCACCCCTTGTGTCAGACCCTCGATAATTATACAAAAGCAGGATTTGTGTATTCTATCTCATATCGTGCCTCAAGTCTACTTTTATTCAGGAGAAGGCGGACGAGAACATCTTCAAGCTTCCATCCCTTGGCGGCTAAAACGAGCCATTCCAGTTTTGGTACCGTTATTAATTGGACTAGGCATTGCAGGTTCGGCTGCTGTAAGTACTGCGGCCTTAATAACTGAAAATCAAAATTTTAAAATCCTGAGTCACCAGGTAGATTTAGATTTAAGTGACTTGGAAAAATCCATTAGTTATTTAGAACAATCAGTTGATTCACTGGCCGAAGTAGTCTTGCAAAACAGAAGAGGGTTAGATTTATTATTCCTGAAACAAGGTGGATTATGTGTAGCCCTGGGAGAAACTTGCTGCTTCTATGCCAATCATTCTGGAATTATTCAGAATAGTCTTTCCCAAGTAAGAAATAGAATACGGGAAAGAGAAGAACAAATTAATGCTGAAAATAACTGGTATCAAAACTTGTTCACCTGGTCCCCATGGCTCACCACCTTGTTGTCAGCTATAGCCGGACCATTACTGTTACTTTTATTAATAATACTGATTGGTCCATGCATACTTAATTGTTTAACAAACTATGTACAAAGGCACATACAAGGTGTAAAATTAATGGTGTTGCGCACCCATTATCACCACATTTGTGAAGATGAACTGTAATAACTATCAAGGATTTGATATCTCGCTGAAAACCAGTGGGGAATGTAATGGGTTAAGGGAAGAAAGACACCCCTGTAGGGTTAACTTGTTGAGAAACTCTAATAAATGCTATCTGCTTCTGTACTAAGCTTGCTGGTCTGGGAACCAGGGAGGTGGGGAGGATGATTGCCCTGTCATGGGTTCAACATAGGCCTAAAAGATAATCAAGATAAATGTGGTATGCTTGATCAGTAGAATAGATGACCTTTTACGTCAGTGATTGCAACCTGTTTTATGGCGCCAAGGGGTCTATGAAATCACCAGACCTCCGGGCGGTATAACCTTAAATTGTTAATGATTGTCCTGTTTTTGTTCTCTTTGTTCTTCTTGTACATGTGTGTAGGCACGTAGCCCTCCTCAAAAAGGGTATAAAATCCCTGTACAACTTCAAGTCGGGGCCACTCTCTGTTATTGTTTGGTGGACAGAGGTGGTCGCCGGCCGGCTAATAAAGACTCCTAAACTGGCATTAAATTCTCTTGTGATCTGCTTGCGCGCTTCCACATTATAACATATAGTAAAAATATAAATCATTAAGCTTCCAAATGATATTTATTTGGTTAGTAACACAATTCTGAGTTATAAAAGCTGCACAAGCACTTATGGAACTTGCTATAATACACACAGACACATACACATATTGTGGCAAACTAATTCATTATTTTCAAATCCATGGATTAATCATTTTCTCTAAATCTTTCATTTATTATATTGGTCCTATTTTTTCTTACTCTGCCCAAAATACAATTTCTGCTCTCCAAAGTTTCAGAACATGTGTAATACACATGAAAGGAAGAAATGGGTTATGAGGACTGAACTCTGATCTTTTTCTTTGCTTCCCGCAAAAAAAAAAAAAAATCCTTTTGTAAGGGAGCCTGGTGAGTCATGCCTACAAATGATAAATCTCAGTAAACAGGCTGTTATGACGTTTATTTCCCAAAGTGAATCTGGTATAGCATCACATGAAAGATAGAAGACCCTTATCTTAATTCAAGCATTCCTTTCTGCAGATTCCTGGTCTTTTGGACAAAGCCTAACTCTTTCAGCCAATTGTCAACTAAAGCATCCCGAAACCCACCTATGACTTGTAAGTCCCTGCTTTGAGATGTCCCACCTTTTTGGGCCAAACCAATGTAGGCCTTCCATGTATTGATTTGTGACTTTGCCTGTAATTCCTGTCTCCCCGAAATGTATAAAACCAAACTGTAACCCAGCCACAGCAAGTCCACTTGCTCAAGGCTTCTTGGGTGTGGCTCCAGGTCATGGTTGTCAAATTTGGCTCAGAATAAACCTCCTTCAATTATCTTCCAGAATTTGTTTTTTTTTTTTTTTTCATTGACAGGATGCACTGAAGTACTAATCCTCACAGTGGAGAGTGGGCCTGGGGAACCAAAGCCTGGGTTTGAGCCTAGTCCAAAGCAGCCTCTTCTGATATCTCTAATGTCTTCAGTACATATATTTTTTTTCAGAGTATGCCCCAGTCACTTATATTGGGTTGACAACCACATGGCAACTACATGAGTGGATACCTTGGAGTAGAGCCCCTTTTGACTTACAGTGATTTCTCCCATCAGGGCTAAGGTAGCAGCAGCTAGAGATTCACTCCAAGAGATCATTTGTTTTTGTTTCTGCCAAGGCCAAAATACAGCTCTCTCTTGAGTTTCCTCAATCTTCTCAACTTTTTGGCTTGATATTAAGGTTTATTTTGCTGGAAAACCCCTCTAAGGAGTTTTGCTCGCTTTCAAACAGGAAGGCGAGTTTCCCTGCTTCCGTGGTGATAGAGAGTAAGTTCAGCTTGGGCCCCATCTCCAGGTAAGGAGCTGATCTGAGATTTCCTTTTAGACTTTTCTAGCTGAAGGTAAGGTTTATTGTTAGCTGGCTGTAACTTCTATTTATACTTAAAGATCTCAACAATGTATTAATTATGTAGTAATTTCTTCTGTTTTTGGTTTTACTCTGTCTTACATTGGATTTGGCCAACTCTTGGTCAAAACTGACAGAAGGTCTAAATTATGGAAAATGAGGCCTCTAGAATTGACTAAACCTCCCACAGTTGCAATACATCAGCCAGTTAGAAAAATTATAGTATTTTACCCTGAAATATATTTCTTTGACATACTCTGAGGTGGCTGGCACAGAAATAATGCTACAAACCTCTCATCTGTGGGAGAAAATTTACATTTATAGAGGATCTCCATTAATACAGCCAGGACTTTATTTACCCAATCTAGGAAAGAATAAGTGAGAATCTGGCACCTTTAAAGGACTTAAAAAAAAATTTATTACCTATTCTCTGTGAGGGCTACTAACTGTGAGGCTTTACTTGCATAACAAGACCACCTTGGCTAGCCTCTCTTCTCTCTTGCAAACCTGTTTTGCTACTTCTAAACCCCCATTCTTAAAAAACAAAAACAAAAGAAAAAACAAACAAAAAAACCCCTCTGTACTTCATTGAGGAATTAAGTTTCATTCTAAAGGCTCCTGTGTATACACGTTAAAAATTAATTTAAATGCCTTTTTCTCCAATGAATGAATCTACCTCATGTCTGATTTTTCAGAGAAACTTATGGGGGAAAGGGCCTTGCTCCCTACAGTTTAAAGCCACTCTGTTTCTTCTGAAAAGCTACAGTAGTGAAAATCCAAAAACCTGGCCAGCTGGCAAAAAGGGCAAGAATTTCTTACCAGCCAGGCTCCTGGCCTTGTTCTCTGTTAAACAAAAGACAAAAATCAGTATTTGCAAGGCTTTGATTAATGTAAGAAAAAGGATTTGTGTGATTAGTCTTGGTACAACAACTCTGGTGTAGTTTTTATAATTGTTTTTTTTAATATATATATTTTCTTTTTAATTATGGGTACATAATAATTGTATATCTTTATAGGGTACGTGTGATGTTTTGATACAGGCATACAATGTGAATTAATCAAATCAGGGTAATTGGGGTATCCTTCACCTCAGGATTAAGATGTTTTATCATTTCTTTGTGTTAGGAACTTGCCAATTCCACTCCTTTAGTTATTTTAAAGCATATCTAACTTGTTGTTAACAGTAATTTTGTTGTGCTATCAAATCTAATTGTCTAGCTACCTTTTTGCACACATTAACCATACCCACTTTTTATTCCCCACTCCCTGCTACCCTTCCCAGCCTCTGGAACCGTCTTTCTATTCTCTGTGTCCTTGAGATCAATTGTTTTTAATATTTAGCTCCCACATATGAATGAGAACATGGGAGATTTGTCTTTCTGTGCTTGCCTTATTTCACTTAACATAACATACTCCAGTTCCATTCATATTGTTACAAATCGCAGGATTTCATTCCTTCTTTTGGCTATGTAATATTCCGTTGTGTATATGGACCACAATTTCTTTATCCATTCATCGGTTGATGGACACCTAGGTTGATCCCAAATCTTGGCTGTGGTGAATAGTGCCTCAATAAACATGAGAATACAGATAATCTTTTCAGCATACTGATTTCCTCTCCTTTGGATATTTACCCAGCAGTGAGATTGCTGGGTCATACGGTAGTTCTATTTTCAGTTTTATGAGGACCTTCCATACTGCTCTCCATAGTGGTTGCATTAATTTGCATTCCCGAAAAGAGCATACAAGGGTTTCCCTTTCTCCACATCCTCATCGGCATTTGTTACTGCCTGTCTTTTTGATAAAAGCCATTTTAACTGGAGTGAGATGATATCTAAATGTAGTTTTGATTTGTGTTTCTCTGATGACTAATGATATTGAGCATTTTTTCATAACATATTGGTCATTTGTATGTCTCTTTTGAGAAATGTCTATTCAGATTCTTTGGCTATATTTTAATCAGATTTTTTTATTTTTTCCTGTTGAGTTTTTGGAGCTCCTTATATATTCTAGTTATTAATCCCTTGTCAGAAGGGTAGTTTGCAAATATTTTCTGACATTCTGTGGGTTGTCTGTTCACTTTCTTGATTGTTTCCTTTGCTCTACAGAAGCTTTTTAACTTGATGTGATCCCATTTGTCCAATTTTACTTTGGTTGCCTGTGCTTAGGGGATCTTACTCAAGAAATCCTTGCCAAGACCAATGCCTTGAAGCATTTCCCCAATGTTTTCTTTTAGTAGTTTCATAGTTTCAGGTCTTATATTTAAGTCTTTAATCCATTTTTATTTGATTTTTGTATGTGGCAAGAGATTAGTGTTTAGTTTCATATTTCTGCATAAGGACATCCAGTTTTCCCAGCACGATTTATTGAAGAGACTGTCCTTTCCCCACTGTACATTCTTGGTAACTTTGTCAAAGATAAGTTCACTATGTTCAGGCTACATACATTGCCTTTGCCACCCAAGTCAGAGCTTTAGGCATGTCTGTCCCCCAGACAGTGCACACTGCACCCATTAGATGTGTATACACCCATCTTTGTCTTTCATTACTTTTGTTGATTTGAAGACTAAGTTATCTGAAATCAGAACTGCCACCGCAGCTTTCTTTTGGCTTTGGCTTCCATTTGGTTGAAATATTGTGAAATATTGTTTTCCATCCCTTCAGCTTGAGTCTGAATGCATCCTTGTGGGTTAGATGTGTTTCCTGAAGACAGAAGATACTTGGCTTGTGTATGTTTATCCATTTGGCCAGCCTATGTCTCTTTCGTGGGAAGTTTAAGCCATTCACATTTGAGAGAATTGATAAGTGGGGCAGATTTCTGTTCACCCTGTTGAGTTGAACTTTGTTGCTCTGTTTTCTCTTTTGAGCCATTGTGGTATCTGGCCTTTGACCTTTAGCTTTTGGATGATTTTACATTGGTGAGTGTTTATTGTGGGGATCCATGTGTAACACAATTTCAGGGATGTGGAAACGGCCCAAGTGATCACCAATACAAGAGTGGATTAGTGAAGTGTGATGTATGTATACGATGGAGCTTTCTGCTAAGCCACAGAGGGCAGTGGTGATCTAGCGCCTCTTGTATTGTCCTGGATAGAGCTGGAGCCCATTCTACTGGGTGAAGTATCACAAGAATGGAGGGACAAGCACCACATGTCCTCACCACCAAGTTGGTATTGACTGATCCACACTTAGGTACACATATAGTGGTAAGATTCATCAGGTGTTGAGTGGATGGGGGGAGGTAGGGATGGGTGTATACACATCTAATGGGTGCAGTGTACACTGTCTGGGGCACAGGCATGCTTGAAGCTGTGACTCGGGTGGCAAGGGCAATGTATGTAGCCTGAACATTTGTACCCCCGTAATATGCTGAAATAAGAAAAAAAAAAAAAACTTAAAAAGAAGTCCTAAGCAAGAGTTCAGTAGGCCACACAAACCAAGCTAAGTTCTAAAAATATTCCAAAAACTTTCCAAAGTTATTTCTTCTTTCCACTAATGTGATAACCTGCAGAGCAGTTCATTTACGTGGATTTACCACTAGAAAATGTTTCTGAAGTTTTTTACACTCTGCTGACATATAGAATGGGATGGTGTATTTCTCTTTTATTATGTTTGCTTACAGTTCCTTTGGGGAGGGAGCAAGGAAAGAAAAGTAGTGAGTCAAGTTTTAGGTTAAAAACAACAAAAAAATTACTGAAACCCCTAAACTGATATAATGCTAAAAATATAAACCCATGTAATTTTATGAAACTCTTTTTAGTTTTGTATAGTACATTGATGCAACTGTTTCCTACACCTTAAGGTTTGCCTTACCAAAGGGAAGGGTGCCAATGGCCAGCAGAGAGAGGATCACCCCGAGGCTCCACACATCAACCTCAGGGCCATGACATCTCTTGCACCTGGAAGAGCTCGGGGGCCGTGTGTGGAGCAGTGCCGCAAAGGTTTCCAGTTGAGTGCCCAAAGGGATTTTTACTCTCAAAATCTCCTCTGTCTTCATAATTTTCCCACAAACTAAGCTTTCTTCTTTCATCAACTCAGAAGTAGAACTTAACTTTATACTTATTTCAATCTTGTAAATTTTGAATATTTTAGTTGTTATTGTTTATGTTAACCTTTGCTGTCTTCGCTCATGGGCTGACACAAAAAGTCAAACTAATGATTTGTTATTTAAACTTTACAAAACTAAATAAGTATAGTGTAATGGGTTAAGGGAAGAAAGACACCCCTGTAGGGTTAACTTGTTGAGAAACTCTAATAAATGCTATCTGCTTCTGTACTAAGCTTGCTGGTCTGGGAACCAGGGAGGTGGGGAGGATGATTGCCCTGTCATGGGTTCAACATAGGCCTAAAAGATAATCAAGATAAATGTGGTATGCTTGATCAGTAGAATAGATGACCTTTTACGTCAGTGATTGCAACCTGTTTTATGGCGCCAAGGGGTCTATGAAATCACCAGACCTCCGGGCGGTATAACCTTAAATTGTTAATGATTGTCCTGTTTTTGTTCTCTTTGTTCTTCTTGTACATGTGTGTAGGCACGTAGCCCTCCTCAAAAAGGGTATAAAATCCCTGTACAACTTCAAGTCGGGGCCACTCTCTGTTATTGTTTGGTGGACAGAGGTGGTCGCCGGCCGGCTAATAAAGACTCCTAAACTGGCATTAAATTCTCTTGTGATCTGCTTGCGCGCTTCCACATTATAACATTTGGAGGCCCCAGCGAGATTCGAAGGGACTAGAGTGTGGAAGCGCTGTTTGGGTCCTTCACCGGAGGGAGCTCCTGGGAATACGATCTCAGCTCCGGGAAGGCTCAGACCCTCTAAAATTCTTGCAAATTTGCTGTAGGAGTCTTCCGTTTGTTTGCACCGGTGAGTTGTTTTGTTCTGTTCTGTGGGCCCTTTTGATTACCTGAGGGAGGCTGGACGCAGCTGACTCCCCTGGTTTGAGGCTCTAAAGGCGAGACGTCGCTTGTGAGCCAGGTTTTCTGTTTCTGTTTCTGGTTTTGCTCTATATATGTGGTGTTTGTCTATTATATGGTATATTTGTTTGTTATTTTGAATGTGCGCTTGGGCAACCTTCCTATTGTAACAAGCTGCAGCTGAGAGAGAGGTAAAGTCTGTCTGTCTGATTGAGTGAGTGAAGCGTGACTGTATGAGGTTCCACGGCTGCGGCTACGGAATCTGAGTGGGTCCTAACCTGCGTTTCTGTGGCGACGTCCTACGGCATAACGGTGATTCACTCCCCGAAAAAGGAGTGACCGGGCCCGGGCTTTATACGGGTACACCTTAGCCAAGACGCGCCTAAGTTCCCGCGAGGGACGCAGCCAGGCGGACACCTGAGAGAAACTCCCTTCCCCGTTTCCTTTGTGAGCATGGGACAGACTCAGACAAAGCCTCTATCTATTCTCTGAGAAAGCGAAACCAAGTAGATCCGTTTGACGAGGAATCCAAGCGGTAGCCGGCGGCGGTAGCCGGCTAAAATCTGTTGTTTGTTGCTTCTGTGATTGTCTTTTGTTTTCCAACCAGCGGGAGGCACCCCAAGAGGGGATAAGTCCGGGACCGCTGGGCGGAAAGCGTTTTCCAACCAGCGGGAGGCACCCCAAGAGGGGATAAGTCCGGGGCCGCTGGGCGGAAGGCGTTTTCCAACCAGCGGGAGGCACCCCAAGAGGGGATAAGTCCAGGGCCGCTGGGCGGAAAGCATTTTCCAACGGGCGGGAGGCACCCCAAGGGGATAAGTCCGGGGCTGCCCGGTGAAAATTCTGCTTCTATTTGTCTGAGTTTTAGATGGTTAGAACAGGACCGGTCTAGTATTGTCTGTTTGTGCCTTTGTGGATTTCTCTTGAGTGATATTGGCCAATTTATGAGAAAAAGACCAAGAAATGGGTCCGGACTCTTAGGTCAGGTGTGTGATTGAAATTAAATGCCTACTGTGTGAGTGTCTCTAAGTGTGACTATTGGTGAATGAGGTTCGTGAGTGAGTCTGCTGAGCTGAGTTGCTGCTGAGTGGAGCAGCCCAACAGCTTCTCCTTTTTCTACGGCCCTCTCAGTCTCTGGATTTACAATCTCCTGGTTACAGATTGTTTGGGGGCTCCCTTCCCTGTTGGCGCTACTGCTTGGTATTGGCTTGTCCACCGTGACCCCTCAATCCTGGGGACCTCTAAAGAAGGCTGCCTTCACACTTCTTTGCTGGTTCTTGGTGGGCCTTGTGTGGTTGCAAACTGCCACCTCCCCCTCTGAAGTGTATGCAACAACAATTTGAGCTTGAATTATACGTACAAATATAATTTTGCTGTGTGTTTCTTTACACAGATTGAGAAAGATGGGGCAGACGGCCTCACGACCAGCAGACTGTATTAACTGCTCTCCTCTTGAGTGTTTTATAAAGAATTTCACAGATTTCCAACAGAGGGCACGGCCTTATGGCTTTACTGTTAACTCTCTTGACTTACAGAAGTTTTGTGAACGAGAATGGCCAACTTTCGGGGTTGGATGGCCGCCGGAGGGTAGCTATCAAAGATCCCTAGCCGCCCGAGTGCAGACGGTGGTTTATGGAAACCCAGGTCACCCTGATCAAATTCCTTATATTCAAATCTGGAATGATATATTGGCAGATAATCCTCGGTGGTTGCGTCATTGTAAAAAGGCGGCTTCTCTGCCAAAGGCTGTCATGGTGTCAAAGATGGTAGGAGGGCAGAGGGAGGGACAAGCGGGGCGCAAGCTATATCCAGTATTGTCGGGGCAAGAGGGGGACCCCTTTTTGGAAGAGCCCCCTCCTTATGTTACAGCTCACTCTCGAGGGTCGGAGCACTCCGAAACAGGGTCTCAGAGCCCCCTTGATCCAGCTAGTCCCCCGCACACTCGTAGCGGTTCCCAATACCAACCAACGCCTGGTGGTCCCATATCTGAGGCCCCTATTCTACCTTTACGACAGGCACCCATGAGTCCCGGGACCGATCATCCTCCTTTTATGGTATATGTTCCTTTTTCCACCAGCGACTTGTATAATTGGAAGAATCAAAACCCCTCTTTTTCTGAGAAACCTCAGGGATTAATATCTCTTTTGGAAACAATCTTTTTTACTCATCAGCCCACCTGGGATGATTGTCAACAGCTTTTGCAGGTGCTTTTTACATCTGAGGAACGAGAGAGAATTCGGAGGGAGGCTGCTAGGGCAATTCCTGGCCCAGACGGGCAGCCAACAACTGACCCTGTCCGAATAGAGCGTGTATTCCCCTCCCTGCGTCCTGACTGGGATCCAAATGAAAATGAAGGTAAGGGGGCTCTTGATCAGTATCGCCAGACTCTGCTTAGGGGTATACGGGCCGCCGCCAAGAAGCCGACTAATTTGTCTAAGGTAAGCGAAACAGTGCAGGGACAAAATGAGGCTCCGGCGGCATTCTTAGAACGCCTCTTTGAGGCTTATCGCCTTTATACCCCTATCGATCCTGAGGCACCTGAAAATAGGCGGGCTATTAATATTGCCTTTGCCACACAGTCGGCCCCTGATATTAGGAAAAAGTTGCAAAGACTAGAAGGGTTTGAAGGGAAATTGCTGTCTGAACTGGTGGAAATTGCCCAGAAAATTTATAACAATCGAGAAGACCCTAATGTTGTGCAGTCTAAAAGGATGGCCAAGATCCTGGTAACTGCTATGGGGAATTCTCAGAGTCCGTGTACAGAAATGAACAAAACCAAGAAGGGGAGATACCCCAAGAAGGGTCGCAGTGATCTAGCACCAAACCAATGTGCCTATTGTAAAGAAAATGGACATTGGAAGAGAGATTGTCCGCTCCTTTACCAAAAGAAGGGAGGCCAACCAACTCCAGTTTTGGTGGAAGAGACTGAGTGACGGGGCCCGGGCTCCATTTTGATGAGCCCCCAGGAGCCCAGGGTCACGTTGAATGTAGGGGGCACCCCAGTAAATTTTCTGGTAGATACTGGAGCCACGCATTCTGTTTTACAGAAGGCAATGGGACCTGTATCGGAGGAAAGAGTCTCCATACAGGGAGCTACAGGAAAGACTAAATCGTATCCGTGGACTAAGACGCGGATAACGAATTTAGGAAAAGGGACGATTACTCACTCTTTTCTAGTCATACCTGAATGCCCATACCCTCTTCTGGGCAGAGATCTACTACAGAAATTGAGGGCCACTATAACCTTCCAGGGGGACGTGACTGAACTTTCGTTTGGCCAAGGCCCCTCTGCTATGCTTCTCACCTGCCCCCTATCAGAAGAATATTTGCTAACCGAGGAGGTCCCTAAAAGGGTTAAGTTGAGTAAATACTTGCAGGAGCTTCAGTATAAAATACCTGGTGTTTGGGCAGAAACCAATCCACCCGGTCTGGCTTCTCACCGCCCTCCCATTATCGTGCAATTGACCAGCACTGCCACGCCGATACGCGTGCGGCAATACCCCATTAGCTTGAAAGCAAGGAAGGGAATTGCCATTCACATAGCAAGACTCAGACAGGCAGGAATTTTGGTGCCTTGTCAATCTGCCTGGAACACCCCTTTGCTCCCAGTTCAAAAGCCGGGAACGAATGATTATCGACCAGTACAGGACCTGCGGGAAGTGAACAAAAGGACTGAGACTATCCATCCCACGGTGCCTAACCCATATACTCTCTTGAGTATGTTACCTCCAAATCATCAAGTTTACACTGTGCTGGATCTAAAGGATGCCTTCTTTTCACTCCCATTGGCAGCGGTAAGTCAGCCTATTTTTGCCTTTGAATGGATTGATCCAGAGGGGGAATATTCGGGACAGTTGACTTGGACTCGATTGCCACAAGGATTTAAAAATTCCCCTACCCTGTTTGATGAGGCACTAAGCCAGGATTTGGTCCAGTTCCGACAAAATCATCCACAGGTGACTCTTTTGCAATATGTGGATGATCTCCTCTTGGCCGCACAAGACCAAGTAACATGTAAAAAGGCAACTGAAGATTTATTGCTTGAATTGGCCCAGTTAGGTTACAGAGTTCCTGCCAGGAAGGCTCAATTATGTACTCCAGTAGCTACATACTTGGGTTATGAACTAAAAGAGGGAAAGAGAACTCTCTCCACTGACAGAATCCAAGCTATTTTAGGAATTCCACAACCCCAAACGAAGAAACAGGTGCGGGAATTCTTGGGGGCAGTGGGATATTGTAGACTTTGGATTCCCAAGTTTGCTGAAATAGCAAAGCCATTGTATGCTAGCACTGGAGGAAAGGGAGAAACTTTAGTGTGGATTAAAACTGAGACCAAAGCTTTTGAAAGTTTAAAACGGGCACTTGTGAATGCCCCAGCACTGACTTTGCCTGATGTGACTAAGCCTTTCAAGTTATATGTGGCTGAAGCACGGGGAATAGCGAAGGGAGTGTTGACGCAGGAATTGGGGCCTTGGAATAGGCCAGTAGCCTATTTGTCAAAGAAACTAGACCCGGTGGCTTCAGGTTGGCCAGGATGTGTGCGTGCCGTAGCGGCAACTGCCGTTTTAATAAAGGAGGCCTTAAAGCTAACTTTGGGACAGGATTTATGTGTAATTGCCCCACACTCAATAGAAACTTTGTTGAAGAGTCCACCTGATAAGTGGCTTTCAAATGCTCGGATAACTCAATATCAAGTGTTACTATTGGATCCGCCCAGGATTCGGTTTTTGAAAACTGCTTCCCTTAACCCTGCTACTCTGCTTCCGGATACAGAATTGTCAGAACCTCTGCATGACTGCTGTGAAATATTAGAATCTTTGACAAGTTTGCGACCTGATCTTACAGATCAACCTTGGCCGGACCCTGAAGAAGAGTTATACACGGATGGGAGCAGCTATGTGAATGAAGGAACAAGGTATGCAGGGGCAGCAGTAGTCACCAAGGACCGGGTTATCTGGGCACAAGCTCTTAACCCAGGAACATCAGCCCAAAAAGCTGAACTTATTGCCTTAACCCAAGCTCTTAGATGGGGAAAGAATAAAGTAATTAACATTTATACTGACAGTAGATATGCTTTTGCTACGGCACATGTTCATGGGGCACTTTACCAAGAGCGGGGCCTTTTAACTTCAGGCGGAAAGGAAATAAAGAATAAATCTGAGATCCTAGCTCTCCTAGAAGCTATTTGGCTGCCAAAGAAAGTGGCCATTATTCATTGTCGGGGGCATCAGAATGAGAATACCCCTACAGCGAAGGGAAACATGTTTGCTGATGTCACTGCTAAGGAAGCTGCCCGAAAACCAGTGGGGCCTCTCCATATTTTGCCTGTTCTGCCTGAGCGACTTTTGCCGCCCTCGCCGGTTTATTCAGAGGGAGAATTGAAACTGGGAAGGACTCTAAGAGCAACCACCGATCCGGGAGGTTGGAAAGTCCTTCCAAGTGGCAGGATCTTAGTCCCACAGCACCTGGGTCGCCGGTTAATTGAACAAATACATCAAAGTACGCACCTAGGAAGCACGAAGGAGGCAGAACTTCTTCAACGAGACTATTATATACCTAACTTGCATCAGATGACCCAACAGATAACTGCCGGATGCCTGACATGTGCGCAAGTTAATCCAGGTAAAAGACTGAACCCCCACCCCGGGGTCAGGTTGCGAGGACAAGCCCCTGGGGAGCAGTGGGAAACTGACTTCACGGAAATCAAGCCAGGCAAGTATGGATACCGCTACCTGTTGGTATTCGTGGACACTTTCTCAGGATGGATAGAAGCATTTCCCACGAAATCAGAAACAGCACAGGTAGTAGTAAAGAAGTTAGTAATGGAAATTGTACCTAGATTCGGCCTTCCTTTAGCCTTGGGGTCCGACAATGGCCCGGCATTCATTGCCAAAACTACTCAATTATTAGCTCAGGCATTACAAATTAAATGGAAGTTACATTGTATTTATAGACCGCAAAGTTCAGGTCAGGTAAAAAGGATGAATAGAACATTAAAGGAAATATTATGTAAGCTAAGAGCGGAGACGGGCGAAGACTGGGTGAGCCTCCTTCCTTTTGCACTATTAAGAACTAGGTGTACTCCATATGTCAGAGGTATAACACCGTATGAAATAATGTTTGGCCGTCCACCCCCACTGGTTCCTAAAGTGGGAGAAGAGAAACTAGCTGAATTAAGTGACCACACTCTTCTTAAATCCCTGCAAGCCTTACAGCTGAGCACTCGGAAGATCCACAACTTAGTCAGGGCTGCACACTCTAGTCTTGCTAATTCTCCTTCTGATAAAGTTTCTCTTCAGGTACAGCCCGGTGACCTTGTTTGGATAAAAAAACTCCAGCCCGCTACTTTAAAACCAAGGTGGACTGGACCTTTACCGGTGATTCTCACCACCCCTACGGCTGTAAAGGTGGCAGGAAAACGCCACTGGATTCACCATACCCAGATCAAGAAGGCGACTCCAGTCCAAGAAGAACGATGGACGGCTCGGCCCACCGAAGATCCACTAAAGATAAGACTTTTAAGACATTCCTCTGGAGCATCTTGATGGAGATGGTGGCGACGAGCCCCCACCAGCCTTTAAATTACACTTGGGTGCTCACGCGCACAGTCGATGGGACAGTGATAACTCAAAATGTTACGGTCTTTTCTCCCTTGCTATATTTTGATTTATGTCAACTTTTAGGTAACACTGAGCCTGTGATGGGGTTATTACCTGAAGGGAGGTTCGGGGCCTATGGATGTGGCAATATTAACATAGAAGGAAACATGCAACGCATTAGGTATTATGGTTGCCCTACTACAGGCCCCTCGCATTGTCATGCAAATGGACAATACTGTATAAAGTGGGGCTGTGAAACTATAGCTAGTTGGATAAACAATGACCCTGATATTATATTGACAAAAGAAACTTTTAAGTGTGTTTCTTCAAATACCTGTAACCCCGTAACTATAAGTATTAAACGGGGCCAGGATTAGACTTGGGCCACAGGGAAGACCTGGGAATTTCACCTGTACGGAAGAGGGGGAAAGAAGGGGCCAGAAGTCTCATTCACTATTCAGAGATTTACCCCTGTTCGTCAATTTAATCCTATAGGCCCAAACCGTGAGACTTATTTAGGACCTGAATTACCGGCACAAGCAATCCTAGAGCCCACAACACCAGAAAAGGACTTGTTGCCAGAGCCACGCCGAAAGCCTGTGTTAAATTTGTTAAGTTCAGTGTATAAGTTTGTTAAACCAAACAAAGCCTAATATAACTCGAGATTGTTGGCTCTGCCTTAATCCAGAACCTCCTTATTATGTAGGGATTGGAGCCATCCGACCCTTAGGTCAAAATGAAAATAATATAAGAAACTTGACTGCTGAAGAAATATATAAGCAACATTTATGTAAATGGGGTCAAAGGTCCAAGCTGACTTTAGAAGACCTACAGGGACAAGGAACTTGTATTTACCCTGTGGGGTTCACTTTATCCCAGTCTCCCTATATGGCGTCATGTAATATTACTATTCAATTGAATAATTTGACAGATCCCGAACCTAAAACACTCTTGGTGGCCCCAAATGGCACGTGGTTTGCGTGTACTACAGGTATCACCCCTTGTGTCAGACCCTCGATAATTATACAAAAGCAGGATTTGTGTATTCTATCTCATATCGTGCCTCAAGTCTACTTTTATTCAGGAGAAGGCGGACGAGAACATCTTCAAGCTTCCATCCCTTGGCGGCTAAAACGAGCCATTCCAGTTTTGGTACCGTTATTAATTGGACTAGGCATTGCAGGTTCGGCTGCTGTAAGTACTGCGGCCTTAATAACTGAAAATCAAAATTTTAAAATCCTGAGTCACCAGGTAGATTTAGATTTAAGTGACTTGGAAAAATCCATTAGTTATTTAGAACAATCAGTTGATTCACTGGCCGAAGTAGTCTTGCAAAACAGAAGAGGGTTAGATTTATTATTCCTGAAACAAGGTGGATTATGTGTAGCCCTGGGAGAAACTTGCTGCTTCTATGCCAATCATTCTGGAATTATTCAGAATAGTCTTTCCCAAGTAAGAAATAGAATACGGGAAAGAGAAGAACAAATTAATGCTGAAAATAACTGGTATCAAAACTTGTTCACCTGGTCCCCATGGCTCACCACCTTGTTGTCAGCTATAGCCGGACCATTACTGTTACTTTTATTAATAATACTGATTGGTCCATGCATACTTAATTGTTTAACAAACTATGTACAAAGGCACATACAAGGTGTAAAATTAATGGTGTTGCGCACCCATTATCACCACATTTGTGAAGATGAACTGTAATAACTATCAAGGATTTGATATCTCGCTGAAAACCAGTGGGGAATGTAATGGGTTAAGGGAAGAAAGACACCCCTGTAGGGTTAACTTGTTGAGAAACTCTAATAAATGCTATCTGCTTCTGTACTAAGCTTGCTGGTCTGGGAACCAGGGAGGTGGGGAGGATGATTGCCCTGTCATGGGTTCAACATAGGCCTAAAAGATAATCAAGATAAATGTGGTATGCTTGATCAGTAGAATAGATGACCTTTTACGTCAGTGATTGCAACCTGTTTTATGGCGCCAAGGGGTCTATGAAATCACCAGACCTCCGGGCGGTATAACCTTAAATTGTTAATGATTGTCCTGTTTTTGTTCTCTTTGTTCTTCTTGTACATGTGTGTAGGCACGTAGCCCTCCTCAAAAAGGGTATAAAATCCCTGTACAACTTCAAGTCGGGGCCACTCTCTGTTATTGTTTGGTGGACAGAGGTGGTCGCCGGCCGGCTAATAAAGACTCCTAAACTGGCATTAAATTCTCTTGTGATCTGCTTGCGCGCTTCCACATTATAACATATAGTAAAAATATAAATCATTAAGCTTCCAAATGATATTTATTTGGTTAGTAACACAATTCTGAGTTATAAAAGCTGCACAAGCACTTATGGAACTTGCTATAATACACACAGACACATACACATATTGTGGCAAACTAATTCATTATTTTCAAATCCATGGATTAATCATTTTCTCTAAATCTTTCATTTATTATATTGGTCCTATTTTTTCTTACTCTGCCCAAAATACAATTTCTGCTCTCCAAAGTTTCAGAACATGTGTAATACACATGAAAGGAAGAAATGGGTTATGAGGACTGAACTCTGATCTTTTTCTTTGCTTCCCGCAAAAAAAAAAAAAAATCCTTTTGTAAGGGAGCCTGGTGAGTCATGCCTACAAATGATAAATCTCAGTAAACAGGCTGTTATGACGTTTATTTCCCAAAGTGAATCTGGTATAGCATCACATGAAAGATAGAAGACCCTTATCTTAATTCAAGCATTCCTTTCTGCAGATTCCTGGTCTTTTGGACAAAGCCTAACTCTTTCAGCCAATTGTCAACTAAAGCATCCCGAAACCCACCTATGACTTGTAAGTCCCTGCTTTGAGATGTCCCACCTTTTTGGGCCAAACCAATGTAGGCCTTCCATGTATTGATTTGTGACTTTGCCTGTAATTCCTGTCTCCCCGAAATGTATAAAACCAAACTGTAACCCAGCCACAGCAAGTCCACTTGCTCAAGGCTTCTTGGGTGTGGCTCCAGGTCATGGTTGTCAAATTTGGCTCAGAATAAACCTCCTTCAATTATCTTCCAGAATTTGTTTTTTTTTTTTTTTTCATTGACAGGATGCACTGAAGTACTAATCCTCACAGTGGAGAGTGGGCCTGGGGAACCAAAGCCTGGGTTTGAGCCTAGTCCAAAGCAGCCTCTTCTGATATCTCTAATGTCTTCAGTACATATATTTTTTTTCAGAGTATGCCCCAGTCACTTATATTGGGTTGACAACCACATGGCAACTACATGAGTGGATACCTTGGAGTAGAGCCCCTTTTGACTTACAGTGATTTCTCCCATCAGGGCTAAGGTAGCAGCAGCTAGAGATTCACTCCAAGAGATCATTTGTTTTTGTTTCTGCCAAGGCCAAAATACAGCTCTCTCTTGAGTTTCCTCAATCTTCTCAACTTTTTGGCTTGATATTAAGGTTTATTTTGCTGGAAAACCCCTCTAAGGAGTTTTGCTCGCTTTCAAACAGGAAGGCGAGTTTCCCTGCTTCCGTGGTGATAGAGAGTAAGTTCAGCTTGGGCCCCATCTCCAGGTAAGGAGCTGATCTGAGATTTCCTTTTAGACTTTTCTAGCTGAAGGTAAGGTTTATTGTTAGCTGGCTGTAACTTCTATTTATACTTAAAGATCTCAACAATGTATTAATTATGTAGTAATTTCTTCTGTTTTTGGTTTTACTCTGTCTTACATTGGATTTGGCCAACTCTTGGTCAAAACTGACAGAAGGTCTAAATTATGGAAAATGAGGCCTCTAGAATTGACTAAACCTCCCACAGTTGCAATACATCAGCCAGTTAGAAAAATTATAGTATTTTACCCTGAAATATATTTCTTTGACATACTCTGAGGTGGCTGGCACAGAAATAATGCTACAAACCTCTCATCTGTGGGAGAAAATTTACATTTATAGAGGATCTCCATTAATACAGCCAGGACTTTATTTACCCAATCTAGGAAAGAATAAGTGAGAATCTGGCACCTTTAAAGGACTTAAAAAAAAATTTATTACCTATTCTCTGTGAGGGCTACTAACTGTGAGGCTTTACTTGCATAACAAGACCACCTTGGCTAGCCTCTCTTCTCTCTTGCAAACCTGTTTTGCTACTTCTAAACCCCCATTCTTAAAAAACAAAAACAAAAGAAAAAACAAACAAAAAAACCCCTCTGTACTTCATTGAGGAATTAAGTTTCATTCTAAAGGCTCCTGTGTATACACGTTAAAAATTAATTTAAATGCCTTTTTCTCCAATGAATGAATCTACCTCATGTCTGATTTTTCAGAGAAACTTATGGGGGAAAGGGCCTTGCTCCCTACAGTTTAAAGCCACTCTGTTTCTTCTGAAAAGCTACAGTAGTGAAAATCCAAAAACCTGGCCAGCTGGCAAAAAGGGCAAGAATTTCTTACCAGCCAGGCTCCTGGCCTTGTTCTCTGTTAAACAAAAGACAAAAATCAGTATTTGCAAGGCTTTGATTAATGTAAGAAAAAGGATTTGTGTGATTAGTCTTGGTACAACAACTCTGGTGTAGTTTTTATAATTGTTTTTTTTAATATATATATTTTCTTTTTAATTATGGGTACATAATAATTGTATATCTTTATAGGGTACGTGTGATGTTTTGATACAGGCATACAATGTGAATTAATCAAATCAGGGTAATTGGGGTATCCTTCACCTCAGGATTAAGATGTTTTATCATTTCTTTGTGTTAGGAACTTGCCAATTCCACTCCTTTAGTTATTTTAAAGCATATCTAACTTGTTGTTAACAGTAATTTTGTTGTGCTATCAAATCTAATTGTCTAGCTACCTTTTTGCACACATTAACCATACCCACTTTTTATTCCCCACTCCCTGCTACCCTTCCCAGCCTCTGGAACCGTCTTTCTATTCTCTGTGTCCTTGAGATCAATTGTTTTTAATATTTAGCTCCCACATATGAATGAGAACATGGGAGATTTGTCTTTCTGTGCTTGCCTTATTTCACTTAACATAACATACTCCAGTTCCATTCATATTGTTACAAATCGCAGGATTTCATTCCTTCTTTTGGCTATGTAATATTCCGTTGTGTATATGGACCACAATTTCTTTATCCATTCATCGGTTGATGGACACCTAGGTTGATCCCAAATCTTGGCTGTGGTGAATAGTGCCTCAATAAACATGAGAATACAGATAATCTTTTCAGCATACTGATTTCCTCTCCTTTGGATATTTACCCAGCAGTGAGATTGCTGGGTCATACGGTAGTTCTATTTTCAGTTTTATGAGGACCTTCCATACTGCTCTCCATAGTGGTTGCATTAATTTGCATTCCCGAAAAGAGCATACAAGGGTTTCCCTTTCTCCACATCCTCATCGGCATTTGTTACTGCCTGTCTTTTTGATAAAAGCCATTTTAACTGGAGTGAGATGATATCTAAATGTAGTTTTGATTTGTGTTTCTCTGATGACTAATGATATTGAGCATTTTTTCATAACATATTGGTCATTTGTATGTCTCTTTTGAGAAATGTCTATTCAGATTCTTTGGCTATATTTTAATCAGATTTTTTTATTTTTTCCTGTTGAGTTTTTGGAGCTCCTTATATATTCTAGTTATTAATCCCTTGTCAGAAGGGTAGTTTGCAAATATTTTCTGACATTCTGTGGGTTGTCTGTTCACTTTCTTGATTGTTTCCTTTGCTCTACAGAAGCTTTTTAACTTGATGTGATCCCATTTGTCCAATTTTACTTTGGTTGCCTGTGCTTAGGGGATCTTACTCAAGAAATCCTTGCCAAGACCAATGCCTTGAAGCATTTCCCCAATGTTTTCTTTTAGTAGTTTCATAGTTTCAGGTCTTATATTTAAGTCTTTAATCCATTTTTATTTGATTTTTGTATGTGGCAAGAGATTAGTGTTTAGTTTCATATTTCTGCATAAGGACATCCAGTTTTCCCAGCACGATTTATTGAAGAGACTGTCCTTTCCCCACTGTACATTCTTGGTAACTTTGTCAAAGATAAGTTCACTATGTTCAGGCTACATACATTGCCTTTGCCACCCAAGTCAGAGCTTTAGGCATGTCTGTCCCCCAGACAGTGCACACTGCACCCATTAGATGTGTATACACCCATCTTTGTCTTTCATTACTTTTGTTGATTTGAAGACTAAGTTATCTGAAATCAGAACTGCCACCGCAGCTTTCTTTTGGCTTTGGCTTCCATTTGGTTGAAATATTGTGAAATATTGTTTTCCATCCCTTCAGCTTGAGTCTGAATGCATCCTTGTGGGTTAGATGTGTTTCCTGAAGACAGAAGATACTTGGCTTGTGTATGTTTATCCATTTGGCCAGCCTATGTCTCTTTCGTGGGAAGTTTAAGCCATTCACATTTGAGAGAATTGATAAGTGGGGCAGATTTCTGTTCACCCTGTTGAGTTGAACTTTGTTGCTCTGTTTTCTCTTTTGAGCCATTGTGGTATCTGGCCTTTGACCTTTAGCTTTTGGATGATTTTACATTGGTGAGTGTTTATTGTGGGGATCCATGTGTAACACAATTTCAGGGATGTGGAAACGGCCCAAGTGATCACCAATACAAGAGTGGATTAGTGAAGTGTGATGTATGTATACGATGGAGCTTTCTGCTAAGCCACAGAGGGCAGTGGTGATCTAGCGCCTCTTGTATTGTCCTGGATAGAGCTGGAGCCCATTCTACTGGGTGAAGTATCACAAGAATGGAGGGACAAGCACCACATGTCCTCACCACCAAGTTGGTATTGACTGATCCACACTTAGGTACACATATAGTGGTAAGATTCATCAGGTGTTGAGTGGATGGGGGGAGGTAGGGATGGGTGTATACACATCTAATGGGTGCAGTGTACACTGTCTGGGGCACAGGCATGCTTGAAGCTGTGACTCGGGTGGCAAGGGCAATGTATGTAGCCTGAACATTTGTACCCCCGTAATATGCTGAAATAAGAAAAAAAAAAAAAACTTAAAAAGAAGTCCTAAGCAAGAGTTCAGTAGGCCACACAAACCAAGCTAAGTTCTAAAAATATTCCAAAAACTTTCCAAAGTTATTTCTTCTTTCCACTAATGTGATAACCTGCAGAGCAGTTCATTTACGTGGATTTACCACTAGAAAATGTTTCTGAAGTTTTTTACACTCTGCTGACATATAGAATGGGATGGTGTATTTCTCTTTTATTATGTTTGCTTACAGTTCCTTTGGGGAGGGAGCAAGGAAAGAAAAGTAGTGAGTCAAGTTTTAGGTTAAAAACAACAAAAAAATTACTGAAACCCCTAAACTGATATAATGCTAAAAATATAAACCCATGTAATTTTATGAAACTCTTTTTAGTTTTGTATAGTACATTGATGCAACTGTTTCCTACACCTTAAGGTTTGCCTTACCAAAGGGAAGGGTGCCAATGGCCAGCAGAGAGAGGATCACCCCGAGGCTCCACACATCAACCTCAGGGCCATGACATCTCTTGCACTGGAAGAGCTCGGGGGCCGTGTGTGGAGCAGTGCCGCAAAGGTTTCCAGTTGAGTGCCCAAAGTACATTCGTTGCTGAGGCTGAAATCTGTTATTTTGGTGTTATACTTGTCATCTAATAACAGATTCTCCAGCTAGAGGGAAAACATCAAGACAAAAATAAAATTTAACTGAAATTAGGCATTTCATAAAAAAGCTTTTGTAATGATATAAAGTTAATATCTCCTAATTAATGAAATGAGAAAACATTTTTTTAGAGAGAAAAAAGGGGAGATAGATTGGAACTCCTAATTTTATAACATTAAGAATCAATAACAGATTTGAAGTGCTAGAATAATAATCATTAATTCTTATACTAATTTAAACATCAAATGCCCCAAGATCAAGAAAATTTTTGACAGGCTTTTTTCATTTGTTTGTTTTTTAGAGACAGGATCTCACACTGTCACCCAGGCTGGAGTGCAATGGTACAAGCACAGCTCACACTGCAAAATCAACCTCCTGGGCTGAAGCAATCCTCCTGCCTCAGTCTCCTAAGTAGCTGGGACTACAGGTGCATGCCACCATGCCTGACTAATTTTTTATTTTATTTTTCTTGTACAGATAGGTTTTTTATGTTGCCCAGGCTGGTCTTGAACTCCTCACCTCAAGTGATCCTCCTGCCTTGGTCTCCCAAAATGCTAGGATTACAGGCCTGAACCACCACTCCCCACCTATTCTCTTAATACAAAATCTTACTCATTTCCTGGATCAAGATGAGTACTATTTCTTTTAGAGGGAGATCTCCCCGTGTTTAAAATGAATGATCCAGAGAGTTTCTTTTATACCAAGCTCAACATTTTTATATGTTCTTTACACTAGATTTATATTAAATACTTATGGATTAAGCAAGAAAGACTAAAAGAACTCTTTCTTTTAAAAAATCTGAGTGTTTTGAACTTCCACATTTAGCTATGAAGGAGTGACTAGTTTTGTATTTTCTCTTTAACCATCAACAATTCAAATTCTGAACAAAATATATGAAGCAAACGTTTTCAGGCATTGGATGACAGAAAGCATGGGCCATAATCCTTTAAAGAAGGGGAACAAGTGAAGTGAACTCAACTTTTCCTCTGTGTTCTGCCCACAGATGCTCCCTGGACTACAGAAGATAGAGCCCAAGTAGAGACTAAGAGGCTTCTGAAGCAGCTGAGAAGGTTGGAATTTGTAGGACAAGGAACCATTGAGGAGGCATTGTATTAACAGGAGAAAAGAGGAGAGAAATGCTTACGAGGTAATTCCTCTTGGAGCCTTGGCTGAGGATGGAATGTATGTACACAGGGCATGGATCTGCAAGACACAGCAAAAGCAAAAAGTGACAGGACTGAAAGGAGAAGTAGACAAGTGCAAATTATAGCTGGAGATTTTAATCACTCTTTCAGCAACTGACAGAACAAAAAGACAAAATAAAATCATCATGGATATGAAACGTTTGAGCAGTACTATCAGCCAACTTGACCTACCTGATGTTTAGAGACACTAACCCAACAACTGAAGAGTCCACATTCAAGTACACATGGAATGTTCAGCAAGATAGACTACATGCTGGGCCATAAAATATATCTCAAATTTCAAAACATTGAAATCATATAGAGTCTGTTCTTTGACCACAGCAGAATGAAACTGGAAATGAGTCTAACAATAAAATATTTTTAAAAAATAAAGCCCAAATATTTTGAATATTAAACAACAGACCTCTAAGTAACCCATGGGTCAAAGAAAAAACCCCAAGAGAAATTTTAAAATATTTTACACTGAATGATAATGAAAATACAACATATCAAAATTTTTGAGATGTAACTAACACAATGCCTAGGGAGAAATTTAAAGCCTAAAATGATTATATTAGAAAGGAAGTAAAGTTTAAAATCAGTGATCTTAGTGTACACTTTAAGAGGTCGGGGGAGGGGAGGAAAGCAACTTAGAAAGTGACTAGAAGAAAAGAACTAATAATAGTAATAAAAAAGATAAATCATAGAAATAATAAATCAAGTTATTTAAAGCAAAACATCAATTCTTTGAAAAGATTAATAAAATTAAGACAAACTGATAAAGAAAAAAATAGAGAAGAGACAAATTACAATTATCAGGTATAAAAAAGGAGACATCACAAGAAATTCAATAGGATGAAAGATAGTAAGGAAATATTATAATAGGCTTTATGCCAATAAATTTGACAACTTAAGAAAAAATGCACAAATTCTTGAAAAAAACTACTTTTACCAAAACTGATACAACGAGAAATACAAAATCTGTACAACTCTATAATTGCTAAAGAAATTGAATTGGTAATTTTAAAAAACCTCTCAAGAAGAAAACTTAAGTCCGGGTGATTTCACTTGTGCATTCTGTCACAAATCTAAGGCAGAGGCCAGATGGTGGCTCACACCTGTAATCCTAGCACTTTGGGAGACTGAGGTGGAAGGATCACTTGAGGCCAGGAGTTCAATACCCTCCTGGGCAACAGAGCAAGATCCCATCTCTACAAAACAACGGAAAAATTAGCCAGGTGTGGTGGCGAGGGCCTGTAGTCCCTGCTACTCAGGCAGGTGAGGCAGGAGGATTGTTTAAGCCCAGAAGTTTGAGATTGCAGTGAGCTCTGATGACGCCACTGCCCCTTCAGCACGGGGAACAGACTGAGGATTGTTTCCAAAAAAAAAAAAAAAAAAAAAAACGAAAACAAAAAAACCAGTTGATTGGTTAAAAATCAATGTAATTCACCATATTAACAGAATGAAGGGAAAAAGTTATATCTCAATAGATACAGAAAAAGTATTTCACAAAATTCAATATCCACTTATGAAAAACTTCAGCAAACTATAAAAGAAGAGAATTCTCTCAATCTGATAAAGAAAATCTACAAAAAAATTGTAGCTGACTTTATACTTAATGATTGAAAGACTGAATGCTTCCCCCTGTGACTGTGAACAAGACAAGTATCTTCACTCCTGCTGCTTCTATGCAGCATTGCATTGGATGTTCTAACTGGTTTAATAAAGGAAGAAAAAGAAATAAAAGTTTAAAGGTGGAACAGAAGAAGTAAAAATGTCACAAACAACATGATTGCCTGCATAGGGATTCCTAAGGAATCTAAAAAAAAAAAAAAAAAAAAAAAAAAAAAAAAACGATTGGAAATAGTAAGTGAATTAGCAAGGTTTCAGGACAAAAGAGAAATAATAAAAAAGTTCCTATTTCTATATTATGGCAAAGAACAATTGTAAGTTAAAAAAATCACTGTGATTTAAAATATTGTCAAAAAACATGAAATCTCAGCGATAAATTTAATGAAATAAGCGTAAGACCTGTATACTGACAACTAGAAAGCACTGCGGAGAGAAATTAAAGAAGACCTATTTAGGAGATGTATACATGTTCAGAGACTGACAGACTCAATGTTCTTAAGATGTTAATTATGCTCCCTCACTTCCAGTTATCTCTAGATTGAAAGCAATCCTTATCAAAATCCCAGCAGCATGTAGGTGAACAATGACCAGCTGATTCTCAAATTTATATAGAAACACAAAGGACCTAGAATAGCCAAAATTTTCTTGAAAAGGATGGTCAAAGTCGGAGGACTTACACTTCCTGATTGTAAGGTCTACAATATCACTGCAGTAATCAAGACAGTGATTATTCATATAATGATAACAATTGAACAGAATATCAAGTTCAGAATCAGATCCTCACATATATGGTCAATTGATTTTCAAGGATCAATGCAGGATAGTCCTAAAGGGTGCTGAATCAACATGAGAATATATGCATATAAAAAAAAAACCCACAACCTTTCCCTTATACCATTTATTAATATTTCACTGAATTCTTTTTTTATTTGAGTCAGTTTTAGCATTGATTTTTCTGGGATTTTCCTGGTACTCTATGCCATCATCTGCAATTAGAGGGAGTTTTTTCTTTTATCTTGACTTACTCTTACACCTCTAATTAATTTCTCTTGTCAAACTGCCTGGCTATCACCTGTAGGAAAATGTTGCAAAGTAGTGGAGCTAGTAGGCATGTTTGCCTTGCTCCAGATCTTAGTCGAAAGTGCCTGTGTTGGTTCTGTATTAAATACGGTACTAGTTTTACAACTAAGCTATCTGTATTTTATCATGTTCAAATAGTATCCCTCCAATTTCTATTTCCTGAGTGTTTTTATCATGAATTGGTATTGAATTTTGGTAAGACTTTCCCTGTATCTCTGGAAATAATCAAATAAGTCATGTCTTAGATGTATTAATATGGCATATATTATTAGGTGTCCTCATATTGAACCAACCTTCCATTCCTAGAATAAATTCGACTTGGTAATGGTGTAGTACCTTCTTACTATGGTGTTGGATTTTCTGATAATATTTTCTTTTGAGTGATACTGGTGTCAATTTTCTGTCTCTATACTGTCATTACCCAGTTTAAATATCAGTGTCACATTTGCTTCATAAAAATAATTAAGAAGTTTTTCTTCTTTCAAGGTTCTGGAGCATTGAGACTATCTAGTCTTTGAATGTTTGGTAGAATTCTGTGAAACCATATGGACTTGGAGATTTGTTGGGATAGTTCCTTAAATAACTTCCTCTGTATTTCTATGGAAATTGTCTATTTAAGTTATCTAACTCTAATGTGCTTAATTTCAGTAATCTGGTTTTCCTTAGGAAATTATCCATTTCACTTAGGTTTTCAAATTTATTTCAGTACAGCGGGGATAACTCAACTCTATCACATTATTTTCTAATTATACATAATTTATTTGTGTAGAGCAGGGATCAGCAAACCTTTCCTTAATGGGCCACATAGTAAATATTTTAGGTTATAGGCCAGATGACCTCTCTCTTTGGTACTCAACTTGCCATTGTAGTCCAAAAGCAGCCACAGACAATATGTAAATAAATGGGCATGGCTGTATAACTTTACTTACAAAAACAGCCAGCCAGTCTATGGGCTGTAGTTGGCCAACCCTTGACAAAAGTGCAACAAAGTACTCTCTTATGATTTTTAAAATTTGTTTTAATAATGATTTCTCCCTCATTTTATAGGTTGTGCTTTCTCTTATTTTCTCTTGTCAAACTGTATGGCTATCACCTGTGGGAAAATGCTGCAAAGTAGTGGAGATAGTAGGCATGTTTGCCTTGTTCCTGATCTTAGTAGAAAATGTCTATGTTGGTTCTCTATTAAATAAGATACTAGTTTTACAACTAAGCTAGATGTATTTCCTTTTTTTTTTTTTTTTGAGACAGGGTCACACTCTGTCACCTGGGCTAGAGTATAGTGGTGTCATCATAGCTCACTGCAACCTCAAGCTCCTAGGCTCAAGCAATCCTCCTGCCTCAGCCTTCCAAGTAGCTGGGACTACAGGCACTCGCCACCATGCCCAGCTAATTTTTTTCTATTTTTAGTAGAGACGAGGTCTCGCTCTTGCTCAGACTGGTCTCAAACTCCTGGCCTCAAGTGATCCTCCCTCCTCAACCTCCCAAAGTGCAAGGATTACAGGTGTCAGCCACCATGCCCAGCCTCTCATTTCTTCTTTATCAAGTTAGTTAATATTTTATCTCTTTTGTTGTTTCAAAAAGCAAATATTTTTATCAACTAGATATTGTTTTCCTATTCTTCTCTTCATTAATTTCTGCTTTTATTTTATTTCCTTCCTATTTTTTTTTTCATTTACTTTGTTCTTTTTGTTTTCTAAACTGGAAATTTAACTCACTTATCTTCACTTTTATTAATAGATGTTTTTTGTGCACTGACTTCCTCTAATCAATGATTCAAAGACATCCCTTATATTCTGATATGTAGTGTTTTCAATATCATTATTTCTTAAAAATTCTGTAATTTCAGCATGTATTTCTCCCTTTGCCTAGAAGTTATTTAGAAGTTTTAAAATTTCCAAGTGACGGACCTTTCTGACTTTTATTTTTGTTAGTAAATCCTAGGTTTATGACATTGTATTACTAACAAGAGTGTTAGTTGTAATATTTCTATTTCATGAATGTTACTGTTGTGCCCTTTGTGACCTAATACTTAATCAGTTTTTGTGAATAAGCCATATAGTCTCCATAACCAGGGAGCAAATTTTATGTACATATACCTCCATAAGATAAAAATTTCACAGTGTCCTTTGTCACATTTAATGCTTTGGGGATTGAGTTCTATTTTTTTGATATCACAATTGCTACTCCTGCTCAATTTTTGTTTCCATTTATGTGATATGCTTTTGTCCAATAGTTTATGTTTAGCTTCTCTGAATCACTTTATTTTAGATATGTCTCTTGTCTCCTCAAAGTTTTTGTTTTTATAAGCCAAACTGAAACTAATGTACTTGGTCTCAAATTTTCTACTTACGCATATTGTTATATTACCTTATTATAAGATGTATATTACTTTCTCATTTATTTTTTAGAAGTTAGAGAGCAGGGATTGGTATTTCTATTTTTGTTCTACTGATTACTTCCACACTTAAATTTTCACAATACCCTTAGTTATTCCACTGTCTTATTTAACCTTTTACTATCTGGTTTGTCAGCATTTTTTTCCCCCTCAGTATTCTTTAAAACCCACCTATTACCAACACATTATCCTCTTTTCTCCTCCCATCTTTTTAGTTGCAATATTGTACTTTCTTACAATATGCAACAGTTAGACATTAGTCTTCTACACTGGTCCTCACCTTCTTAATCCTTTTGCTGAAACTTTCCCATCATCAATTGTTTGGATGAAGCTCACCCTCTAATATATTCCTCAGAAATGGCTGGTGGATACAGAAATTACCCAAGTTCTTGTATGTTGAAAACTTTTTTTCTACAGCTTTGCTATTTGCAGGATATCTCAATTGGCTATAAAATCCATAGTTCACACTTTCCTTGAGTTTTAAAAAAGATACACCTCCATTGTTGCCTTGCTTTGTATGTCAGTTTTGCAATGTCTGATGCTTTTTGTAAGTTTGCCTTTGCCTTTTTAAGTTATGTGTTCTTTTTGACTGGAAGACTTGATGATTTTATCTCTTAAATCTACCAGTTTTACTAAGACATATCTCAGAGTTGATAATTATGGGTTAATTTTTCCCGGTACCCAGTAAGTCCTTTCAGTTAGTAGATTTAGGTTTTTTTCCATTTCTGGAATTTTTTCCTAGATTATATTTTTAAATAGTAATTCTGTTCCATTGCTTTTTCTTCTTCAGGAACTCTGATAATATGAACATTATGTCTTCTTTGCCTGTCTTCCATTCCCAATACTTTCTCTGACTCATTTACCTTTTTATGTCATTTTCAATTCTCTTGGTTGTTTTCATACCTTTCTTCATTTCCCTTTATTAAATTTTTATTTGAACCTATTCTCCCTTGACTATCTCATCTTTGTTGACTTATAATTTGTCTTTTCTTCCATTTCTTCCCTGCATTTCATTAATTTTTTTCATTTCTCTCTTTTTCATCATTTCCATTCTTAGTTTTAAAATTTCTAATCCAAAGTGTTTTTAAACCTTCAAATGCTTGTTTGAGTACACTCAATTCTGTGTGGAGTGTAGACTTACAGGTTTCCTTCTGTTTCCTGGTTGTTTTCTGGGGAGAGGTAGGTAGTCTCCCAGGGAGATTTGTATAAACAGTTGTTTGCTGATTTTCTGCAGTAAGTTCTCTTTGGATTTTATTTCCTCTTGTTCATTTTTGTGACACTTGGGAGGACGGGGGTGGTAGTTTACAAGATTATCCAGTTTAATGTCATCCTAGCAAAGCCCACATGAAGCCTTTCATAGTGCTGCAAGTGTTGCTACTGTAAATGTTAGCAATGAGGATCCGGGGGCACAGATTTGGCAGTTACCTCAAAAGGAAACCAAGGTAGAGTTGAAATAACTAACCAAATATTTGAAGGGGATACAAGGGTAGGATCAAGAATGGCAGAACACAGATGAGGTGGTGTGAAATATAGTGAATTTCACTATAATGTGCACAATTGTTCTATTGTATTATCGTGGAGCAGTGCTTCTCAAAGTGTAGTAGGCAAGCAGGAATTGATCTGTGAGCTTTATGCTATCCAATCAGTATAGAAAATGGAAATTAAGTGTTTAGAAATGTTCATAAGTTGATAGTAATTTTATGTCTGTTGAATTTAATAAAAAAATTGAACTCACATTGTCTGTTTTAATTTCTTTTTTAATGATTCTTGTATAGTATTTTACAAAAGTATGAATCTGTCAAAGAGTAAAAATTTTAAAAACTGATCCTTTACCACAGATAGTTCAAGAACACTACCAGAGTATTTAGCTTGCACCCCAAATTTAAGTAGATTAACTCTACCTTTGTAAATACATGTTAAAAAATAAACACAAATTTGAATATGGACTGGAATATTAGAGATTAACTATTTATTGTTAATTTTCTTAGGTTTACTAATACCACACTAATTATGTAGGAGAATGATATTTTGTAGATATGTAGGAGCTACCTGCTGATATATCTGGGGGTAAGTTATCATGATGTCTGCAACTTGTTGAATGGTATAAGCAAAAGAAAAGACACACAGCAGGCAACCCATGCACATATGGCTAAAGCAAATATGGCCAAATTAACAGTGGTTGAATTTAAGGAGTGGGTATGTGGATAATGATACTATATTTTCAACTTTTCAAAACATAAAGTAGGAAAAAAATGTTTAAATAGTACATAACAAATGCAAAGTCCTCCATACCCCAAAGTCACCAGGTCAGGATCCTCCAGATGACTTCTGGATCCTCGCCTTCCTCAAAGCATTTCATTTTATCAAGGCTAAAACAAAAAGGGAAAGCAATACTTTAAGGTTGGCCATGCATCTTGTCCAAAGCGAGTCAGGGTTGTGTTCTAAATACATCGCTGTATTAAGCAGTCAAATAAAATCCAAAAAGCAACTCAGAGAAGAGGCCAGAACTCAAGGCAATGATTTCCATGCTGATTATTTTATGAAAAGCATAAATAGCCCATGAAGGCAACCAGTATCATTAAATAGAGAAAGAGATCATAAAAAGTTATTTGTATATTTTCAATCCAAATAAGGCACTTGTGGGGGAAATCTCAGTAATAGCATACCCAGGAGATCCCCACAAGAAACCATAGTTAAGCAAGGTTTTAACATTCCAATGATTAAATCTCCTGGAGCCTCAACCATGACTCAGGTTCCTCCATTATCAAAGTGCCTGTCAGTGGCAAGCACACGTCGCTGTTACCCTGATTGCTTTTCTTTATTAACAAGCACTTTTTTTAATTTTTTAAATTCAAAATATCCTGTGGGTACAGATTTTTTTTTTAGACATGGCTTGATAGGCTTGAGTTTCTGTCACCCGAATAGTGTTCATTGCACCAGTAAGGTGAGTTTTGCCCTACCCCTCCTTCCCCCTGCCCACTGCTCGATTTCCAATGACTTTTACTTTCCTCTGTGTACTTGTGTGCCCATCGTTAACAAGTACTTTTGAAATTGGAGAATAGAAAAACTATCCTTTGATGAAGCTGTCTTCTTCCTCTACTCCGACTCGCAGAAATTGTGCATCGGGGTCCTGGGACTTCTCCCGGTGTTCCAGGAAGGCTCCAGCCCGCTGAAAGCTTTGAAAGGGCGATCCTCCTACCCCAGGTCTAAACCACACGTCTTCCCAGGGACGAATCCCAGAGGACAGCGGGAGCTAGGCCGCACCCGGTTGTCCACAAACTGCAAGAGCCCCTCGGTCCCGCACTCACCCGCACACCGCCCTCATCGGCCACCGCCTCCAGGCTGCAGCCCAGATCCTGGCCACCGCGGCATCCTCCGGGTCCCAGTCCGCGACCTCTCCACGCCCGGGCAGCGCGGGGGCCGGGGGCTCCCTCAGCGACAAGTCCCCGGCCCCGCGCAGCCGGCCAGGCCACAGCTCCCCAAAGGAGCCCGCATGGAAAGCGGGCGTGTTTAGTTCGGGAAGCTGGTGCTCTGCAAAGTTGCAGCCACCAGTGCTGGCGATCCGGTCCTGCCTGCTGACAACCCCGCCGCAGGTTGAACGGTCCCAGCCGCCTTCAGCCGGTTTCGTTCCACTCCCTCCCTTCCCGGCAACTGCCAGGCGATGAAGGCGTCGCGGAGCCTGATGGGACTTGCAGTCGCCAGCGGGGCCCGGCCTGCGAGCGGTGGGCGGCGCGGGCGGGGCTGCACACACTACATCACAGCCCCGCAGAGCCGCGCCCGGGGCCGTGTTGTCCTCCCTGTCCGGCCCTGTAGGGAGCTGGGGCGGCTCTAGCGCGCTGCGGCAGGTCGGGCTGGGTTCCCGGAGCCGCTGAGTCCCCTGCCCCTTGCAGTTACCTAGCAACACCCCCGCCCCGCCGGTAGGGCGGCCTCGCCTCGCCCTTACCACACCGCCCTGTTGCTCTGGGCCCGAGGCTCCAGGACTTTTCTTTGGCTCCAGGGTTAGCAGGATGCTCTGCTACCGCCCTGCCCTAGAGCCTGAGAGACAAGGGGGCCCAGGGCTGACACCAGGGTCACGACCAGCCCTCCATATCCGGTCCTTTCAGAACCTCCCCAAAAGCCCGAAGTTTGCATGCATGTATGCACATATGCATTGCTGTATGCTGTATGCGTAGTGTTTCAGAAACTCTACTCTGTATCACACACTGTACATTATTAACCCTAATGTGTCTTTTTACAAATCACAACAACATTTCCAAGTAGGGATTATCATCCCCATATTGGTGTTGAAGGAGTTAACTGCCAGGAAATAGAAACAGGATTGGATCTGATCTCAACTGGCCTAGCTTCAAATGGAGCGCCCTCCATCTCTCAGAGACCCCAAAGGACGTGGCAGGACAAACAGAAGAAGCCTGTCTACTTACCTAGTAGGACATAGTCACATGCCATATAATTCACTCATTTGAAGTGTTCATTCAGTGGTTTGTAGTATATTCACAGAGTTGGGCAACCATCACCACAGTGTATTTGAGAACTTGTTTTCCCACTCCAAAAAAGAAATCTGGGTGGGGCTTGGTGGCCCACCTGTAATCCTAGCACTTCTGGAGGCCAAGGCTTGAGCCCAGGAGTTCAAGGCTGCAATGAGCTATATTTGCACTACTGCAACCAATCACCCACGGTTAGTGACTATATTTATGGTAACTCTGTGTTGAACCATTTGAGGAACTGCCAGACTGTTCTTCAAAGTGGCTGCTCCATTTTACATTCCTATCCTTCGGAGTGCTGATTTCTCCACATCCTTGCCAACACCTGTTATTATGTGAATTTTTTATTATAACAATCTGAATGTTGTAAGGATCTTGTATATTAAAAAGAAATGAAGACATGCACAAAAGGTTGTAAAATAAAGAAATATTTTATATGTTTACATTAAAAAGTTTAACAGCTCTAATTGCAGGAATGCTGTGCAATAAAGCTATGCTATTCAGAAGATTAAAAACAAATCTTAATGGATGTCAAATGGTATCTCATTGTGGGTTTGATTTGCATTTCCCTGATGTTATTGAGCATGTTTTTATGTTTATTGATCATCTTCATATTTCTTTTTAGAAATCACTATTCACGTTCCTTACCCATTTTTAAATAAAGTTATTTGTCTTGTTACAGGAGCCCTGGTTTTTATCGGTGCACTATTGTAGGAGAAATTTTTTTTTTTTTTTTGTCTGCCTAGCATTGTTTCTTAGATCTGACCTTCCCTACTCATTTTGGTTCTCTGGGGGTTGGCAATAATAGAATCCTTCCCATTCTGGCCACAGTGATTGATTCAAGGATGAGCAAGTGACTCAATTAGAACTAATCAGAATCTTCCTGTGGGATTTTATCTATTGGCTAAGAAGCTCTTTATCAGTTCTGAGGACCTAAGGATGTGTCCTAGGCACAGACTGTGCCTGCCAGTGGAAAAGTTAGGAGGGGCAGAGGCAAGAGTTTGAGTAAGCAAAGGCAGAGAATGGAGGAAAAAAAAAAGCCAAGTGACTTGGAGCTATTGGGACTGAGGCCATCTCCTCCCCTATACTGGACATTATGTAAGGGAGGCAACATTTTACCTCTACCCTCGTAGGGGTTTTCAACTGGGCCTGAAAATTAAATTTACAGAAGACAGAGCAACAGGACAAAAGCATACAAATTTATTTAATACAAAAGTTTTATGTGGCATAGGATTCTTCATCAGGAAAGGAAGACCCAAGGATGCAGTTAGAATTTAATACTTATTTGCTGAATTGGATGAAGAGTAGTAATTGTGAAAATGTGACAAGGGGCTTGGGATATGGTAGTTAATTGGATAGAGAAGTGACTAGGAAGATAAGGGTTAGATAATAAGGGGTTTCTGTACATATTTCCCTCAGCCTCAACTTTCTAACCTTGATGGTAAAAATGATACTTTCCTTCTGGTATAGGGAGGACATCTTTCACACGGGAATTTCATCTGCTTTTAAGAAAGAGAAAGAAGATCAGAGTGGTCTTCTTGTACCTGATGTTTTTCAAGGGCTTTTAAATCAAAATACTCAATATGCCACAGTGACATATTTTGGGGTGGCATGTTCTTAACTCCTTCACTAGTAATATTTTTAAATCATAAGCTAGTTTGAGTTGGATTCTCTTACAACCTGAAAACCAATAGTCTTCACAGGTCCTGAAAGATATGATCTAAATTCCTTGACAGGGGGAGCTCTCACTCCAGAGAATGAGGTCATGCTTCAGGCGGAACAAAAAATTGGGTCTAACATATATCTAGGATTTCATATTACAACATCGGCTTCAGGAGTGGAGACCACAGAGGTTCCTGAGCAGCAGTGGGGAAGGGCAGGAACAGGATGACCATAACAGGGGAAGGTTGCTCATTGTCACTGAGATGTAGGGTTGGGGAGCAGCAGCTGGCGAGGCGTGGATTGCAGGGATTAGCAAGGAAAGGAGGGTCAGCAGTGAGCAGCAGCGGCAGTCACAGCAACGTGGCAGGCACTCGGGTCTTATCAGAAGCTGCCCCTTCTTGGGATAAGGCCATGGCAATGGCAGCTTCTGGCTCTGTGGCAGATTTTATCAAAGATGGGGATGTTGGTAGGCCTGGCAATTGGACCAGACCACGGCAGAAAAGAGGTGAAAAGATTCCGAGGTCCTGGGATGAGTACAGTCCCTATAATTCTGGGTGAGCTTTATATGATCCTTGAGGGAGGGAAAAAACTAAGGTTTCCCAGTTGTGGGTACTGGAACCAACCACTGGGTTGGGGTAGTGATGTGGGATTTAGAGTCAGGAATCCTGAGTAGTGGCTCAAACCAAGAGGACTATGGAGCACTATCTGTCCCTTGATTTCCCAGCTTTGCTTATTGAAGAAAAGATTAAGAACTAGGGAGTGCGAACAGGACATGTGAACTCTTGAAGTTGGCCTCTGAGCCTTAGTTTCTTTACCTAAGATGCTTATGTGGGCTCAGCAGGGGATGGAAATGGGAAATGCTTGCTGGGGGGAGCTGTGGCCAACTGGGGAGAGCCTGCCTCTGTGTAAAAGGAGCCACCGTGGTGGTGCCATGCAAGAATGCAGGCCTCGTCTACAGGAGGTTCCAAAGAAGCCAGATAGCTATTTTGTTTTGTTTAATTTTTTGTTGTTTTAGAGATAGGGTTTCATTCTGTCAACCAGGCTGGTGTGCATCGGCATGATCATAAGTCACTGTAGCCTCCAACTCCTGGGCTAAAGCAACTTTCCCACCTCCGCCTCCCAAGTAGCTGGAACTACAGGCACCTGCCACCATGCCAGGCTAATTTTTAATGTTTCTTTGTAGAGATGGAGTCTCGCTATACTTCCCAGGCTAGTCTTGAACTCCTAGCCTCAAGTAATCTTTCCACCTCGGCTTCCCAAAGCATTGAGACTACAGGTGTGAGTGATGGTACCCAACCTAGTTTTTCTTAAGTGTGAGATCTCCTGATTGTAACATGTTGGAAACTAATTTAAATAAAATTTAAAAACAATATTCAGTTTCAGGGCAATATAGCATACTCCATCTCTAAAAATAATTAATAATCATAATATTAATAAGCAGTATTTGGGCCAAACATAATGCACACAGGCATCTGGCCTATGGCCCACCAGTTTGTGATCTCTGATCTGTATTGTCATTTCTGATCTATTGTGTCTTTAAAAATCCATCCAGCTCCCACTGTGTAATTCCACATGTGAAATTGTTTCAGTTTGTTTTCCAAAGTATTCTGCCACGGCCCCAAGGCCTTCTTTCTCATAATTAGACTATAGGTACCTGGAAGCCTCACTGGGATTGAAATCATGTCTGTATCCCACCCATTTAAAAGTTGGCTGTCCAAGTTGTATTTCCATCTAGTTCTTTCTGATGTCTACATCTTTCCTAGAGATAAATAATTTATGTTATTATTGTCCTCTGGCTTCAGTTTTTTTTCCCCTGAGTGTAGAATTGATCTAGATTTTTTAAAAATAATTTTGAATAAGCAGTAGCCTCACATGGCACATAATCTAAAAGATACAAATATTATACAGTGAAAGATAATTCTCTCTTACTCCCTTTTTCCCCAGCCATGTAGAGGCCCTTCCTGGAGGTAACCGTAATCATATTAGCAGGTTTTTGTTTTGTATTCCAAATAAATCATACATATATATGTATATACACACAGAGACATACACATATATCTTTTGGTAGCATACTAGATACACTGTTCTATAGTCTATACCTCATGTCTTCTATTTAAGGGTACATCTTAGACATCCTTTTGTATTAATATGTAAAGAGTATCCCAAATTCTTCCACTGTATGGATCTCTCAACTTTCTTTAACTAGTTCTCTATTGAAACACAGTTAGGTTGTTGGTTGTCTTTTGATATTGCAAATAATGCAGCAATGAGTAATCTTATAGGAAGTCATTTTTCTCACATATATCTGTGCTCTGACCTCAATTAAAATTTTTATTTAAACATTCTTCTTCTTCTTTTTTTCTTTTTCTTTTTTTTGAGCTAAGGTCTTACTCTGTCACCCAGGAGAGATCACAGTGTTACCAAAAGCTCAGCACTTGTCCCTGAGGCCACATCAGAAGAACGAGGACAAGTGGCTTGAGGAAAAGGAAAGAGAAGTTTATTAATTTGCCAGCAAATGAGAATGGCAAACTCTCATCTTAAAGTACCATTTCCCACCCCACCCCCCCACACCCTTTTAGCACAAATACAGAGCTTTTCAAAGGGGGTTTTCAACTTTGGGCTACTGCTGTTCCACTGTAGCATCTCTGGTGAAGATCATCTCCTCACTTCTGTTCCATTGAGCCAACTCCTGGGGTTTAAGATACTAGAAACAAAGAACTAAGAGCATTCCTCTGCCCTTCTGATTCTTGGCCTCAGTCAGGGGTGCAAGTTTTACTTCCCAAAAGAGTGGGTGGGGGTGTTAAAGAGACACCTTGTCAAACATTTTGCTCTTTTTCAGGACTTTACCTCTATTACAACAGCTCACTGTAACCTTGAACTCTTGAGCTCAAGTGGTACTCCAGTCTCAGCTTCCAAGTAGCTTGGACTGGAGAGATAGCTGATCAGCTCTTAGTCCTAAAGGCAATTGATAGAATAATAATAACCATTCAGTTATAACCATTCCAAGACCTGACATTAATTATAAGGAATTCTAACAACTCAGATGGAAACCTGAATCTAGTCTCTTTAATTCTAAGCAGTGTTCCTTTTAAAGGTTGAATAACTGTTAATAGACATATATTTGTGTGATAACTTGCTTTTTATTCTCTAAATTGCCTCCAATGTATTGCCTTAGGATATCTCTACTGTTTCTTGTTCTCCCACTACTGTAACAGAGGGAATGGCCTGAAAAACAAACAAACAAAGAAACGAAAAAAAGACAGCAAAAATGTTTTCTGTCTCTTTAAAACCTCCAAAACCTCCCCAACTCCTTTTGGAAACTAAAACCTGCATCCCCATCTCAGGCCAGTGGTCAGGAGGGGCAGGAGAGTGTCTTTTGCTCTTTGCGCTATAGGAGATGGCTCAGCTGAACTGCCAGGCAGAGGCCCAGGTTCATGCAGGCAGAGGTCCTGGGCAGAGGTCACAAGATTGTCTTCAGCTCTGTATTTCTGCTTATGATTAGGACAATGGCATTTTAGACAGGAATCTCCATCCTTCTCATTTTCCAGCAAATTAATAAACCTCTCTTTCCTTCTCCTCAGACCACTTGTCCTTGTTCTTCTGATGTGGCCTCAGGGACAAGTGCCAAGCTTTCAGTAACACTACCACCTTCCCAGCTCCATTAAAATGTAAAACTTAGGTAATTAGCTTTTTCTAAGAACAGTGCCAAATTTATGGTAAGGTGTTTTAAATCTTGGATTAGGAAAGAAAGCAAGAAAGTATAGTGGTAGAAAATATAGACTCAGAGAAAAAAGATCAAAAAATATTCTGACCCCTTTGGTTATAGGGATTGTAACAAGGAGGTGGAATTTGGGAGAAGTTTTGGCTTTTTGGTCAGAGGCTTGGAAAAGGATATTGTCTGACTCCTATCACATGAGGCTCGTCACAGCCTGCCAAAGAGGTAGCTTTGAATTACAGCTTATATAGCATCTTCAACAAAGAACAAGGTCAGGTGCAGTGGCTCACACCTGTAATACTTGCACTCTGGGAGGCTGAGGCAGGAGGATCGCTTGAGGTTAGGAGTTCGAAACCAGCCTGAGCAACAGTGAGACCCCATTTCTACTAAAACTAGAAAAAAATTAGCCAGGCATGGTGGTGTGCACCTGTAGTCCCAGCTACTCAGGAGGCAGAGGTGGGAGGATCATTTGAGTCCAGGAATTGGAGGTTGCACTGAGCTATAATGGTTACAAAAGGTCTCACCTAATTCCCTGTGGTCATTTGATTTGTTCAGTTGGTTGCCTATAAGCCTAGGTTCATGGCTCAAATGAACCATTTGCAAATTGAGATTGTCACATTACTATTAATTTTACTTTTTCCCTTTTTAATCTGTTACTTGTTAAAACCTTTACAGAAGTATAACTCCCAACAGACAATGCTGGCCCAGCACTTTGAGATGATAGCAAAAGACATGGAACACACAAAATTGAACTTAATAATGGGCTCCAGGTAGACTTAGCCTGAGAGCCACTTCCTTCAAACCTCTGCTGTCACTCAAATGTGGCTATGAGGGCTTTGACACTGACTCTTAGTTGCCAATCACTCCCCTAACATGGGACACAACCAGGAACTGGGACAGGTCCATCCTGGCATCAAGGGACAATCGATTAATCAGTGATGCTTTCAGAGAAAGATTTTTTTTGTTTTTTTTTTTTGAGACAGAGTCTTGCTCTGTTGCTTGCTGGAGCTAGAGTGCTATGGCATCAGCCTAGTTCACAGCAATCTGAAATTCCTGGGCTCAAGCGATCCTCCTGCCTCAGCCTCCCGAGTAGCTGGGACTACAGGTGTGTACCACCACGCCTGGCTGGTTCCTGAGTTTTGCTAAATGCACCATGGCAACACAAGATATTAACAACAGAGAAAAGTAGATGAGGGGCATATGGGAACCCCATATATCTGCAACTTTTCTATAAATGTAAAACTATTCTAAAATTAAAAGTTGATTTAAATTAAATCACTTCCATAAATAACCAAGCATTCATCACATAAAAATCCAAGGAGTCGCCAAGGATTATGACACCTTTTAGGATGTTTTTGAATATAAGCTTGTGGTTTCAGACCAATTCCCAGAGAAATTTTAGAACAGATTAATAGATAAAGGTAATAGCCAACATTTATTGCACTGTTATTATGAGCCAGGCACTGCATTAAGCAATTGTAAACACATTAACTCATTGAATTTTCAAAAAACTGTATGAAGTAGTCACTATTTCATTCTTACTTTTCAAATAACAAAATAAAATAGTTTATGAGCTGTTAGACATATCAATGTTGATGATGAAGTAATTCATCCAAAAGCATCTCAATAAAAACCACTGGAAGGCATTTGTCTAGTTACTCCATAATTAAGTGTATATATTCTGATTCCTGATTTTGCCTTTTGCTTTCCAAAGTTAATTTCACCCTGAATTCGGACTTAGTGTAGGAAAACATCCTGTTGCATGGCAAGAGTGACACCATCTTGAAGCAAAACCACCATGATAACCAAAAGTTTGACTCCTGCAAACCAAGGTGTTCCCATGGCATAGACAACCCCACATAAAAAAACAATGCCTGTAGCATAGGTAACCTTTCATCAAGATGTTTATCTAACCTCCCCAGTGGTCACAAGTTTCACTTGAAAGTCTGAGGCATGACCAGCTACACATGTCTTTACGCTAAAAGCTTGCTATAGAAAGGATATTTTCTGGAGGGCGGGTTCAGGGATCCACTGTCTCTCAGCTTCCAGAGACATGGCTTCTGTTTGTAAGTCCCTATTGAATGTTTCTTTCTGAGAAACTGGAATGTCAGCCTCTTTTGTCAGCCTCATATTTCATATTTCTGCATAAGGACATCCAGTTTTCCCAGCACGGTTTATTGAAGAGACTGTCCTTTCCCCACTGTACATTCTTGGTAACTTTGTCAAAGATAAGTTCACTATCTTCAGGCTACATACATTGCCTTTGCCACCCAAGTCAGAGCTTTAGGCATGTCTGTCCCCCAGACAGTGCACATTGCACCCATTAGATGTGTATACACCCATCCCGCCTCCCCCATCCACTCGACACTTGATGAATCTTACCACTAAATGTGTACCTAAGTGTTGATCAGTCAATACCAACTTGGTGGTGAGGACATGTGGTGCTTGTCCCTCCATTCTTGTGATACTTCACCCAGTAGAAGGAACTCCAGCTCTATCCAGGACAATACAAGAGGTGCCAGATCACCACTGCCCTCTGTGGCTTAGCAGAAAGCTCCATCGTATACATACATCACACTTCACTAATCCACTCTTGTATTGATGGTCACTTGGGCTGTTTCCACATCCCTGAAATTGTGTTACACATGGATCCCCACAATAAACACTCACCAATGTAAAATCATCCAAAAGCTAAAGGTCAAAGACCAGATACCACAATGGCTCAAAAGAGAAAACAAAGAAACAAAGTTCAACTCAACAGGGTGAACAGAAATCTGCCCCACTTAATTCTCTCAAATGTGAATGGCTTGAATTTCCTACTAAAGAGACATAGGCTGGCCAAATGGATAAATATACACAAGCCAAGTATATGCTGTCTTCAGGAAACACATCTAACACACAAGGATGCATTCAGACTCAAGGTGAAGGGATGGAAAACAATATTTCAAGCAAACGGAAGCCAAAAGAAAGCTGGGGTGGTAGTTCTGATTTCAGATAACTTAGTCTTCAAATCAACAAAAGTAATGAAAGACAAATATGGTCACTATGTAATGGTGAAGGGTACAATTCAACAAGAAGACATAACAATTCTAAATATTTATGTACCTAACTCAGGGGCACCCAGATTCATAAAGCAAATCCTACTTGATCTAAACAAAATGATAAACAGCAACACTGTAATAGCCAGGGACTTCAACATCCCTCTGACAGAACAGGACAGATACTCCAAACAGAAAATAAACAAAGAAACAATGGACTTAAACAGAACTTTAGAACAGATGGGCCTGACTGATATTTACAGAACATTCTACCCCCAAACCACTGAATATACATTTTTCTCTTCAGCTCAGGGGATATTCTCTAAGATTGACCATATCCTAGGCCACAAGACATGTCTCAAAAAATTTTTAAAAAACCAGGAATTATACCATGTATCTTCTCAGACCACATTGGAATAAAATTAGAAGTCAACTCCAAAAGAAACTCTCATCTCTACACAAAGTCATGGAGACTAAACAACCTTCTGATGAACAATTATTGTGTTAAGGAGGAAATCAAGATGAAAATCAAAAGATTCTTGAACTGAATGGTATCAAAAGATTCTTGAAATGAAAAGATTTGAACTGAATGGTAAAGGAGACACAAGTTATCAAAATCAGTGGGACACAGCTAAAGCAGTCCTGAGAGGAAAATTTATAGCCATAAATGCCTACATCCAAAAGACAGAAAGATCACAAATCAACAATCTAATGAATTGTCTCAAAGAACTGGAAAAGGATGAGCAAACCAACCCCAAACCCAGCAGAAGAAAATAAATAGCAAAGATCAGAGCAGAACTAAAGGAAATTGATAATAAAAAAGCTATGCAGAAGATTAACAAAACAAAAAGTTCATTCTTTGAAAAAATAAAATTGACATGCCTCATGCTAGATTAAGAAGAAGAAGAAAAGAAAGAACTCTAATAAGCTCCATCAGGAATGAAAAAGGAAAAATTACAACTGATGCCACAGAAATAGAAAATATAACCCATGAATACTATAAAAACCACTATGCACATAAACTTGAAAATGTGGAGGAAATGGACAAATTCTTAGAAACACAGCCTCCCTAGGCGCAATCAGGAAGAAATAGAATTGCTTGGGACTTTTTAAGCAGGAATTGAGACACTCAAAATAATTTAAGTCATATTTTGACCTATAGTCTATGAAATGTTGCAAATAAATTTTCCTAAGTATTGTGATTATCAGTATATTTTATTTTATGCTGCTAATGAACAGTTCACCTTTTCACAAAATTATGAAAGACCAATGGCTGAATTAAGGGCATGTGGAGAAACTTACACCATATGTTGAAGAAGTAGACATCTGTGATCAGAAACACATTGGTAATTACTCTGTGCTGACATCCTTACATGTGCCTGTGTTTGTATAAGTAACATATTTCTGTTTTTATTCATTGTATATGCCTAAAATGTGAATAATGGAATGTTAAGCACAAGTTATATAATGAATTAACTTATCTGTTCTGTCATGTTTAGAAACTTAACTAAATGTGTTTTCGTACTATAGCTCCCAGTAACTCAGAAACAAGTGCTCATTTGTGTTAGAAAATGTGTGATCTTTGAGGTCAAATAAGAAAATTACTTTATCCTGTAACAGAATGATTTCTTACCCAAACAAAACACATAATCTGTATTTTACCCTTCTTTTTTAGACATTTTGTTGAGAATGGAGTATAGAGAAGAAGAAATTGAGCACTCTCTCAGAAAATGGCAACACGATGAAATTACTACGAACTATATGTTACTGAAGGGAAAAATCTCTTGAAGTAAGAGTAATCAGAGAGGAAGAGCTGAAATACCTTTTATGTAAATTATCAGTTTATGTTAAATTATTTTCTTAGTTTTGCTTTGATTCAAACCTTGCCCAAGCCCCAGCCCCAGTCTTTGGCTCAAACCTTGCCCAAGCCCCAGCCCCAGCCCCCACCTTTGGATAAGATCCACAGCCAGGTCCCTCTGTCTCCTGCTCCCCCAGAAGTACCATATTGCTCTCCACCCCAGAGTAAAGGGGACCCTACAGGAAGCTGTAGAACAACTTGCCCTACATCCCAGGAGAAGGCACAATTCCTCATCCCAACTGCAGGTGACCATCTGGAATGGCCCTTGCAGAAGCGACTGAGGTGGAAGAAAATGTTATCCTCTCTGCTCAAAAACTCTCGGGCCTCCTGTAACCAACCCACTCCAGACCTTCCCCAGGATAGCGAGGATTCTCAGAGCCACAAGTCTGCCTCCCTTCTTCTCAGAGATTCGATCATCCCTGAGCACCAGGAGCAGCACAAGCAACATATTCAAAGGAGTTTCACCCCCGATAAAGACCAGTTGGGCCCTCCCTGCAGATCCCAAGCACCCATGATGCAGCCTCAGGGTGAATTCCCAGGGAGGGGTCAGCCTGGGGCAGAAGACAAGCATGGGGCATTTGCAGGTAAAAGCAGCAAGGATGAGCAGAAGATGGGCTCCAGGCACTCTGAAAGATTCTCTCAGGAGGGTTCCATAAGTGTCAAAGAAGACAAGGACCCAACCAGGAACCTAGGGCAAGATCTGAAGAGGTTCCCAGAAGATCTACACATAGGTTCAAGAAATACCTTGGTGAAAGTTCTGGAGGATAAGGAGGAGGAGGAGTCAGATAGTGACTGGATTAGGCTCCAGAGGTATAAATCAGGAAATTATCTACCCAGCGGCCCAGAGAAGCAGCAGGTTGACAAAACCCTGAATTTCCAGTTGGACCAGAAGGTGGGGGAGATCAACGAAGGCACGGTCCCTGTGCGTGAGCATCAGTCCAGGATCACTGCCAGCCGTACTGTTCTCAAGTCTGACACCCACCATAAGCCCAGAAATCTAGCATCCTTGAGGGGTCAGAAATGCCATGTGAACACCTCCCAGGAGCTTTTTTCCTTGATCCCTGCACTCAACAGATGCGCGAAGCACATATTATAAGGTTTCGTGTGAGGCACAGATGGGGTTCCAATCTCCAGTCCCTGGAGCCCATAAATCTTGAGGGTCAAACCCCACCCTTTCCATTCTCCAGCCTTCCCTCCTGGGCCACTGGTGAATTTGGGGATGGCTCCATAGCTGCGGTTGCCAATTTTCTGGGAGAACATCCTTGGAAAGGATGTTGATTAGTACCATCCAATTGGTACTAATAGATCAACATTTATGTGCACATATGGAAGTAACATTCATCAAGGATTGGGCAGGTGTCGGGGGTGGGAGGAGGGGATGGGTAAATTCACACCTAATGGGTGCAGTACGTGCTGTCTGGAGAATGAGCATGCTTGCAGCTTTGACTCAGCTGGTGCAAAGGCAATTTATGTGACCAAAGCGTTTGTACCCCTGTCATATTCTGAAATTTAGAAAAATCATAGAGACAGAAAGTATAATGGTGGTTGCCAGGGTTGTGGGTTCAGAGGAATGGAAAGTTATTGTTTAATGGGTACAGAGTTTCAGTTTTGCAACATAAAAAGAGTTCTGGAGATGGATGACAGTGATGGTTGTACAATATGAATGTACTTAATACCCCTGAACTGTACACTTAAATATTTTTAAGATGCTAAATTTTCTGCTACATGTATTTTACTACGGTAAAAAAAATTGAAAACAAAAATGGGGCTAACAGTACTATTTATCTCCCTGGGTTACTTTGAGGCTGATATGAGATAATACAGGGGATCTGGACTTAGCACATAGCAAGTGCTCAATTAATGATAGCTTTGATTATTATTAACTCTGTGCTCATCTGAGTCACAGAAATAACAAGTCTTGTGATTGTTCCTTAGTTCTCTGCCATGGCCAGTCACTTTGGAGTTAAGGGGAATACATGTCCAGTTGTGCCCCAGGATTGCTTGGTCCTGAGCGAGGCAGACTCAGAATTCCCTAAAGGACTCTCTGATTAGCCAAACACCCTCATTGGATAGAATGCAGAGAGTTCTTTGGTCCCCGTGATAGAAAATCTGATGCTCACCAGACATTCCATCTATTTCCTCATATCTAGTTTTGTTTTGTTTTGTTTTGTCTTTTTTCAGATAGAGACCGGTTTATGGATAATAGTATGGGATGGACTGGGAAAGTTCCAGGGCCTGTAGTGATGAGCTTCTCAGGAACAGACAGACAGGAGTGGCCCAGACAGACCAGCAGACAGAGGAACAGGGAAACAAAACCAAATGGGGAAACAGTTGTGTCCAGGTATCAGATCCAGCTCTGCCCTGGGGACTGGGTGGAGCAGGGCTGACAGGGGCCTCCATCCTGGTAGGGGCCCCTCTCCTCACTCCCTGCTGCCCTCATCTGGCATGCTGGGACCTTTGGCAGGCAGAGTTTCCAGAGCTATGGAATAGTTGGTCTGAGTGGGCAGAGGATCAAGGCTCTTGGAGACTCCCTGGAGAGGTGGAGGCCTGGGTGGTGTGGGGTTAGCAGCACTGGGGGGAATGTGGCCAGACTCCAGGTGCCTGGGGTGAGGCCACTGCTCAGCAGGGCGCCTGTGTCCAGGGCAGGCCCCCCCACCCTGTCCACCACACCAACATGGTGCAATAAATAAAGTTTCAAGTTGTTAAGTCGGTGTTGAACAGAGAGCTGGAGGCTTGCAGACAGGCAGGGGCTTTGAAAGAGAAGCCCCAGCCACCCACCATGGCCTCTCAGTGGGCTCTAACTATTAAGTCAGTCTTGGGCACTGGAGTGGATGTCTGGCCCTGATGTCCACATGGGCACTCCGTGCAGGGGCTCAGCCCCTCAGACCAGGGCCAAAGCCTGCTCAGTGGGGCAAAAGCAGGGCAGCATGGTGCCCACAGCGTCCACAATGGCTGCCAGTTGCTCAGCCTGTGCCTGAGGCCCACAGAGCTGCATGCAGTCTGCCAGCCGCAGCAAGTACTCAAGGTTGTGGCCAGAGAAGCCTCGGCAGACCAGTATCTGCCTAGCGATGGCCTCCTCAGGCACAGGGCCCAGGTAGCCAGGGAGCTCTGGGCTGGCCACATAGGCCAACGCCTTGCGTGGTTGGTCAGGGGCATCCTGAAGATAGAAAGTGACCTCCTTGGTATCATAGCTGCCAGGCACTGCCTCCCGCACATTCAGGAACTTCAGGGCCTCGCTCACCTGCTTGCCTGGCACCTGGTACGTCACGCCCCGAGTGCAGCCCTCGTGATCTTCAAGGAGAGTCACCACACCGCCAGGCATCTTGTCGCTGCCCGGATGGAAGGTGTCTCCCTGCCAGAAATGGCGGCTGTAGCCGCGCACAAAGCCCACACGGCTGTCACTGTAAGTGAAGTCAGGCCTCCACACCAGGGAGCGGTACCTGAAAGTCCACAGTGCTTGAGCATCGCAGTCGTCCCGGGAGTGCTGAGCGGAGGGCGCAGGGGACCGTGAGCGGGGCACGGTGTTCGGGGCTGCGGATTCTTGCTTCACGGTGCAGGGCTCATGAGACCGCCACCTTCCCCAAGGTCAAGCAGGTACCTGAGTGCCGAGCTGAAGCAAAACCAGACGGAGCAAAGGTGACGCCCTGGACGAGTGTCAGGCTGAGCTGAAGAAACTCCGCAAGAAGAGCTAGGGGAGCAAGACCCCGCCGAAGTTCTCGGACAAGGAGCTGCAGTACATCGATGCCATCAGCAACAAGCAGGGCGAGCTGGAGGGCTACGTGTCCGAGGCCTACAAGAGGGCCCTCACCGAGGAGCGCCGGCGGTTCTGCTTCCTCGTGGAGAAGCGGTTGGCCGTGGCCAAGAACGCTGCGGCCTACCGCGCCAAGGTCAAGGAGCTGCTGGCCCAGAAGCTGTCGCTATGGCAACAGGCTGTGCTGACCCCAACAAGATCCCCGACCGCGCGGTCCAGCTGATGCAGCAAGTGGCTAGCAGCAACGGTGCCACCCTCCCCGGCATTCTGTCGGCCTCCAAGTCCAACCCGGTCATCTCAGACTCCGTTCCGGGGGCCAAGCCCCTGCCGGTGCCCCCCGAGCTGGCACCGTTTGTTGGGTCCCAGAGGAAGCTGAGCTACTCTTGCTCTAACACGCTGCCCGTGCGCAAGAGCGTGACCCCCCAATACAGCTATGCCGCCACTGGGAACAAGACTCTGTCCCGCTCCAGCTCCATGGCTGTCGGCCTGGAGCGCAACAGGAGCATGCGGGTGAAGGCCATCTTCTCCCACGCAGCGGGGGACAACAGCACCCTGCTGAGCTTCAAGGAAGGGGACCTCATCACCCTGCTGGTGCCCGAGGCCCGTGATGGCTGGCATTATGGCCAGAGCGAGACCAAGCTCCTGCAGCAGGGCAAGAGCAGCAGCTCCGGGAACCTCCTGGACAAGGACGACCTGGACCTGCCACCCCCCCATCCCCGACTATGGCACGTCCTCCCGGGCCTTCCCCACCCAGATGGCCGCCACATTCAAGCAGCGGCCCTACAGCGTGGCGGTGCCCGCCTTCTCCCAGGGTCTGGAGGACTATGGCGCCAGGTCCGTGAGCAGGAATCGCTTCGCCCATGAACAGCCAAAACCCACGGTGACCAACGACAGGTCTGCTCCCCTCCTCAGCTGAGGGCCACGTCTGCTCTGCTGCCCCTGTGACCACCACCCCACCCCCACATGGAATCTATCTGTCACCATCTGCGTGTTCCTGCTTAGGGAACGGCCACGCCCCTGCCTGCCAGACTGCGCCCACTGCAATCTGGCCTGGATCCTGGCTGTACCTGGCTGAGGCTCCACGGAGTGAGGGCTGGTCCCTGAGAGGCCCTGGGGCAGAGGGACCCGCCTCCTTGAGGGCAGGCGCCTCTGGGCCATGGGCCACAGAGCCCTGGGGCACTCCTGGGTCTGGAGGACAGGGAGGACATCCAGTCAGCCGTAGCTGGAAGAGGAGCCCAGCTGCCCTCCACTCCCACACGTGCAGTCAATAAACAGGCTGCCCCCCACCCCAAAAAAGGCTTTATTCAGACTACTTTTAAATAAGTGGTTGCTTTTATTGTCAGTTTTATTTTCCCCAAGTGTATTTTTTCTCTGTTCTTCTATTTCTTTGTTTCCCTTTATATATATATATATATATATGTATATATGTATAAGATTCTTATACATATATACATATATATATATATAATTTCCAATCCTGGATATTGCCCTGCCACCCATGAAAACTATTCTGGCACCAAAAGTAATGATAAATGTTAAGTGTAATAGAAAAGTAAAGCAAAGAGCCATTCAGCTTCAGTCTTTACATACCATGAATAAAAGATTAAAACATCACATGGAGAAGTTTACCTGGTGATTGTTCACCTGCACTACTGTGGACTTTTAACTTTTTGTCCCCTTTTCGGTGAAACAGAGTAAAAATAGTCATCTATCATTACTGTTATTTGCTGATTTTATTTTATTTTGATGGTAATATTCTTATGACACTATTGCAACCAAATTGGCTTTACCATCTTGGCTTAGTAGGTATAGAAAGACAATGGATTACCATCTTTATTGCTGTAATGTGTTAAGCATTATATGTTAGTAGAATCTAGTTTAATTGTTTCAGGTAGAAAGTATTCTTTGAGTTTCCATTTTGAATGTGTTTGGACTAAACAAACAATAAACTACAGATGACTGCAAAAAAAAAAAAAAAAAAAAGGCCCAAAGATGTCAAAGGGAATGTTTAGCTGGAAACCAGAGATAAAATAAACTATGTAATTGATAACAATAAACATACTGGTGCTGTAAGTGCTCGTAACATTATGCTGTTTAAAAAGAAACAAGCCGGCTGTCAGGGAGTAGTTCGTGCCATGAAGGAGGCATTTGGCGTTATTGAAAGAGGTGATATTCTGCCTTAGCATTCACTTGCATTCTTTCCCTGCTCTTTCCTGTTCATTATGCTTTAATTCTGAAGACCATATGAGGGTAGACTATATTACCTTTTAAAAACTACAAACATTTGTATAGGCAAACTATTTTCTTAAAGTTGATGGTCAAATGTTAAAATGTTATTTTTCATACCATTTATAATCTTGTCACAATCCACTTAACAAAGTTTGGTTAGATTTCAGTGAAAATTATCTTCCAGGGTAGTTTTTTTTTCTCTTCCTGGGATGGGGGGGTAACTTTACTACAGTTAGTATGTATGGTGCAGAATTTCATGCAAATGAGCTTTGCCAGCAGTGTGAAAATTTAAACGTATTTAAACAAAACCAAAAAAAATGAATGCACAAACTTGCTGCTGCTTAGATCACTGAAGCTTCTAGGACTCAGTTTCTTTTGCTGATTTAAAAACAAAATGAAAAAAATAAAAAGGTTGTTCCTGAAAAAAAAACCTTTAAATTTATATTTTCAAATGAAACATGTAAGTTTCTAGTAATCATGTTTAAATGAATGCTAAGGCATATAGTCTTTTTTTTTTTTTTTTTTTTTTTTTTTGTGGTTGAGGTAGGATGGCATATAGTCTTATCTGTAAATTAGAATCTTAAGATTATTTGAACCTTTGAGATAATGTTAAAACACTAGACTAAAATCATTCAATTGATTTTATAGATAAACATAAATCAATATGTATAAAGTTATCCTAAGAAGAAATAGAACATTTTTATTTAAAAAACCTTCCTTTTATGGCAAAATAAAAACTTCAAAAAAAAAAAAACCCGTCATGATATCATCTTACCGTTTTATTTGCTAAACACAAACAGTTATTTGGCATTTGTCAGACTGGATTCTCCAGTGCCCGGTGTCTGTTACAGCTACTTTCCAGTTGCTACTGTTTATGCTCATTTCTTTAAGGCAGTGCAAGATCTTGAAGTATTTTATTAGATGAAGAAATTTTGAATTGTATTGATTTTATTTTACTGTATTCCAGTTCTGACATTACTGACCAGTGGGCAGTATACATGTGCTGATGTCTGTCTTGGGTCTTCTGGAACAATTATGATTTAGAAGATTCTGTCCCCCCATTTATGTAGACCAAAAAATACTTTCCTAATTCCTGAATGTGACACAATTCTATTGTCACATTTTGTGTTGTGATTTTAGGTTATGAAAACATGATCATTATATGTACATCAAGTAATTTTTATTTATTGTGAATGTTTGAGTAGCTCACTAGCCCAGCCCTCCTCTATGTTGGCTAAGAGAGTTATTACATTTTTTAACTATGTATTTGAGAGTAACATGGATTTTGCTATTGTTTTTGGAATATTCAGTCTATTGCTATAACATGTTAAATGAGACCACGAAATTTAAGGGCTTCTGATTCTGATTAAGTTAATGAATAGGGTTCCAGGCTCTTTCCTCTGGGTTCTTGAAAGAGAATAAAGTTATGTTTATCTTATCTTTGTTATCAGGTTTGCTTAATTCTTTTGAACTATGATCTTAAAGGCACAAACAGTACCAATCATCTTGCTCATTTGTTAATAGCAGATCTATATTGCAACAAGAAAATTATTTTTCAGAATAAAGCTCAGTTAAAATCAACTTAAGTCACTGCTGAATTTCTAAACCAGAATTTGGACTTATATCAACATCAACATGTATATGTGTTAGATGATCCTCAACTATTGTCCGAATTTAATAAATAGTCAATTTTTAAAACATTTTAATATTAAAAGTTATGAAAGAATGTGGTAATAGCAGTCTTACCTCTGCATTTTCTTTCAATTGTAAATTGCAATTATTTGTTGGGTATTTTGGGCTACAAAGCACAGAAACTTTAAAAATGAAAATGTACACATTTTACTGCAATGATCCCTGTGCATTTTTTCTAGTTTCTGAGGCTTCCAGTTGGACTTGAACTCCCATGTTGTCTAGTTTCCTACCTAGAGGTGTATCTTCTAGGAAGGAAACAGAAAAGAGTGAACAACAATTTGAATGGAAATGAGCTTTGACCTACCTTGTAAAACAAAAGCACAAACAAAAGAGAAAGTGGTCGGTGAGAGCTCCCCAAACAGAATAATATAACAAGAAAGATTTTCCAGGTATCTCCACAATCAAATCCAATCCACTAAACAAACAAAAAATAAATAAATAAAAATAAAAAAGAAAGCTTCTCACGGGACAACGGAGGGGATGCGGCCTCCAATCTTCTTTAGAGGTATGACCCCCGCTGTAAACCGGGGATCAAGGTGGCCTCCATGAACCAACGCCACGTGGATTTCTACCTCGCCTCCATTGAAGACATGCTGGTGGCCGTCGGGGGCCGGAATGAGAACGGAGCTCTCTCGTCGGTAGAGAGGGACAGTCCCAAGGCCGACTCTTGGTCCTATGTGGCCGGTCTGCCAAGGTTCACGTACGGCCACGCGGGCACCATCTACAAAGACTTCGTGCACATCTCGGGGGGCCACGACTACCCTTGTTTGTCAGATGGGCCCTTACCGCAAGAACCTGCTGCGCTTCGCACACCGGATGGACGTGTGGGAGGAGCGGCGGCCCCTGACCACCCCCCGCGGCTGGCACGGCATGTGCAGCCTGAGCGTCTACTCCATCCGGGGCAGCGATGACAACATCGAGTCCGTGGAGCGCTGTGACGTGCTGGGCATGGAGGCCTATATCCCGCAGCGCACCCAGTGGACCCGCGTGGCGCCGCGGCTGCACGCCAACAGCGAGTCGGGCGTGGCCGGGTGGGAGGGCCGCGTCTACATCCTGGGCGGGTACAGCTGGGAGAACACCGCCTTCTCCAAGCAAGTGCACGACCGCGAGGCCAGCAAGTGGAGCAAAGCCATCGACCTGCCCAAGGCCATTGCCGGCGTGTCGGCCTCCGTCTGTGCCCTGAAGCCGCGGCTAGAGGACAAGAAGAAGAAGGGCAAGGACAAGAGGCAGCAGGACTGGGGCCACTGACCCACCGGCGCCCTCCTGGGCCTCGGCCACTGCCAGCTCCCGAGTGTCTGCAGACCAGGAGCAACTGCTCCGATCCTGGCAACCTCCTGTACAACCTAGCAGCTCTTTTTACTTTTATGATTCCTGGTATTTCTATGATACCACGGTAACCGATTAAATATTATATGTAACTTTAAAAAAAAAACAACTAGATAGGATCTTGTGAGACAGGACCATGTGTTAATAACTGATTCTGGCCCATGGGCTGTGGGTGACAGTGACGTGTGTGACTTCGGGCCAGCTGTATGCCCTCCAACTCTCTCTCCTCTTTCCTCAATGACTGAGGAGACCTCGTGCTCCAGATGCAGTAGCTACATGATGATAATGCGTCAGTCAGCCTGGATCCCTGAGCCAGAGTGTGGAGCAGGGGCCCTGCCCACCTACACTGGACATTTTACATGAAGAAGAAATAAACCTTTGTGATGTTAGTCCTCTGAGACTTTGCAGTTGTTTGTTGCAGCAGCAACAAACCTAGCTTAATAAATAAACACATTTTTGTCAGCCAAAACCTGGCATTTTACATGAATACATTGCAGTGTGCAGTTCTTCACAGTAAATTGTAGAGTAGGCTCACACACATCATCTTTTTTGGTCCTTAGAACAATTGTGTACATGGAAATTCCCCCTGGTAAGAGGTTAGCAAGTTTTTTTCCTTACATAAGGACTTCTCTAAAGTCCCCATTTCTATATATATCCATGATTCAGTCAGTCTGTCTCCTCACTGTACCCAAATTCTACCACCATGATTTCTGAACTGTATTGCATGTATTTGTTCATAATCTGCCTCCCCATACCAGGCTGGAAGCTCCTGGATTCTGTCTTATTGAAGCCACAGACAATATCTTATAGATTTTGTGTCTATTCCAGCACCTGGAGCATAGTAGGTGTTTTAATGTAGACTGAATGCATCATCAATTATGTGAAGTAGGCAGGGCAGGTGTTATTATTTCTGTTTTACTGAGCTGCAGTGAAGTTTAGGGATTTGTCCCAGGTCAGACAGCTAGGAAGTGGCAGAGTCTGGGGTGAGCCCCGTCTTCTGGCTAGAGAGCCCTGTGTGGCAATCACTGAGTGTTTCCTGCACAGGCAGTTTTGAGGATCAAATGAGGTCGTGTGTTCAATGGCACTGCTTACTTGGTGAGGAGGTGAGACATGTAAGGCATTCTCAATACTTTTACATTTCCTGTCTCCAAACAGCAGGTCAGGAGTCCCATGTGGTGGTGTCAGAAACTGGAGAAGGGCCTGGCTGGACTTGGGCACACGTTGAAGAAAGGACCAGGATGGAAGTTCCCTGGAGAAGGAGACCAGTGTGCCCCACCCTCGGCTGCACGACAGTGCCTGGAGCATGGTAGGTGTCCAATACATTGTTCCATTGAACACACAGGAAACAAGAAAGGAGGCTCCAATGTGAACTCTGAAGGGACGGGCCTGTGAAGGGAGTGGGTGTGTGGGGATCCTGCCGAGGCTCCTTCCTTCCCTCCCTCTGGCTGTGTGAATCCCCTGGGCCCATATGTTGTTTGTCAAAGATGTCGAGCTGGGCTGGTGGGATAGTTTCACTCTTCTGAAAAGCCTTGTAGACACCCCTGTTGGACTCTCACAGCACAGCTGTGCATAACATGGGTCCATCTATGGTGTGGATGGAAGGGCGAAGGGAGCCTCTCTGCCACCTCACAGAACCCCAGCTCCCGGAACTGGGGGGGGATTCAGAATTCATGGCAGCAGCACTTGCAGATGCGTTAGCTGAATCTGTGTGCCTACTCCAGGAGGCTGGTTGTGGCTGCCTGGAGCAGTGCATCGACATGTCTTAGCTGGGATCAATTAAAAATAACTGCTGTGGCGAGGAGAGGGAGTGGCGTGTGAATGCCGCAGATTCGCTTTCTCGGATCTCATTTGAATGCCTTTCTCATGGTGCCCGACTTCTACAATTAGAGAGCCATTACTTTGCATTAAGGCCTTGTCTGTCTGTTAACATTTGTGGTATCCACATGGGGAAAGAACAGGTCAAACTCTGGCTCTTTGCTGATGGTATGATATTATATCTAGAAAACTTCAAAGATTCAACCAAGATACTCCTGGGATTGATAGATAAATTCAGCAAAGTCTTAGGCTACAAAATCAACGTACACAAATCAGTAGCTTTCATATACACCAATAACAGTCAAGCTGAGAATCAAATCAAAGATGCAATACCTTTCACAATAGTGACAAAGAAAATAAAATACCTAGGAATATATTTAACTAAGGAGGTAAAAGACCTCCACAGGGAGACCTATGAAACACTAAGGAAAGAAATTGCAGAGGATGTAAACAGATGGAAAAATATATCATGCTTATGGATTGGCAGAATCAACATTGTTGAAATGTCTATACTGCCCCAAGTGATTTACAGATTCAATGCAATCCTCATTAAAATACCAATGTTATTTTTCACAGACCTATAAAAATAGTTCTCTGTTTTGTGTGGAATCAGAAAAGACCCCAAATAGCTCATGCAACCTTACTTGATAAGAACAAATTGGGAGGCATCAGTTTGCCAGACTTTAAGCTATACTTACAAGGGTATAGTAACCAAAACAGCATGGTACTAGCACAAAAACAGAGACAGAGATCTATGAATAAGAACAAAGAACCCATATATGAATCCATGCTCATATCACCGTCTGATCTTTGACAAAGCAGGCAAAAACATACACTGGGGAAAAGAATCCCTATTCCATAAATGGTGCTGGGAAAATTGGATAGCCACATGTAGCAGGCTGAAACAGGATCCACACCTCTCACCTCTCACAAAAATTAATGCACAATTGATAACAGACTTAAACCTAAGGCATGAAACTGTAAGAATTCTAGAAGAAAATGTTGGAAAACCCCTGATAGATATTGTAGACCGATATCTATAGGCCCTCCAGTTATATAATGGATGTACACTTGTCCATGTCAACCTCAGAGAATATAACATGCTGTGGCATGCTGGAAAGTTCTGGTTGATTGACATTAGTCAGTCTGTAGAACCAACCCATCCTCATGGCCTGGAGTTCTTGTTCCGTGACTGTAGTAATGTCTCACAGTTTTTCCAGAAAGGGGGAGTTAAGGAAACCCTTAATGAATGAGACCTCTTCAATGCTGTTTCTGGTTTAAACATCTCAGCAGATAATGAAGCTGACTTTTTAGCTGAGATAGAAGCTTTGGTGAAAATGAATGAAGATCACGTTCAGAAGAATGGAAGGAAAGCGGCTTCATTTTTGAAAGATGACAGAGGCCCGCTGGTACTGTATGATGAATAGCACCAACACCCACGGCTTTCAGTGTTCACACAGCGGTGATTGTCAGCTGCTAACAGTAAATTAAGTTATCGGTGACTTGAAATACCAAAACATGAGGCATATTCAATGGTGCTTCTGTGCTTTTTTCCTCCTTGGAACCCATGTGCCAGACGTGTGGAATTCTGAGCTCAGCATTGAGAGAATAAAATGTTACTACCTCTCATCTGACAAACAGGATAATGCAATTCTTTAACAGCTATAGTTTATCTGGCTGAAATAGGCCTAATTTTACATGACTCATGTTACAAAATGTTTTGATGAGAATTTTTAAAACTTAGGTAACATTTCCAAATGTGGGAGGAAAAGACACATGTGTTTACAAGGGAGTATTTTATTACAACATATTTGCTTTATTCATCTCCCTGTTTTGTGTTGTGTCTTTCCTCAAATATTTTATTGACTTAAAATTAGCCCTTCTCAATTCTTTTTCCAGTGTGTGGCCATGACTCTAAAGGAAAATTTATTCTCTTTAGTGAGTTTTACAAATGGAAATTTGGTTTCAGAATGTTTGATGGAAATATTCATAAGCATTGTACTTTTTTTTATTATTTTTTAAAAAAATTTTTAAACTCTTTTTTTTTTTTTTGAGACAGAGTCTCACTCTGTTGCCCAGGCTAGAGTGAGTGCCGTGGCATTAGCCTAGCTCACAGCAACCTCAAACTCCTGAGCTCCAGGGATCCTCCTGTCTCAGCCTCCCGAGTAGCTGGGACTACAGGCATGCACCACCATGCCCAGCTAATTTTTTCTGTATATATTTTTAGCTGTCCATATAATTTCTTTCTATTTTTAGTAGAGATGGGGTCTTGCTCTTGCTCAGGCTGGTCTCGAACTCCTGAGCTCAAACGATCTGCCCACCTCGGCCTCCCAGAGTGCTAGGATTACAGGCGTGAGCCACCGCGCCCGGCCTGTACTTTTTATTAGTACATTTCATTTTCATGAAAATGAACTGAATTCTACTTTTGTCATACTCATTGAAGAAAAGGCATCATAGGTTTCTGAAAGAGTTAATGTGTAAGAACTTCTTAACTATCTGGATTTTTAAATTTAACTTTCAACTTCTCTACATTTAGGTAAAATGATTAGGATATAACTCATGGTGTGACTGCTCTATACTCATAATGAAAATATAAATTATCTGGAAGGACAGAAAATAAGCCTTAACCATGTCTGACATATTTTAATGAAATCAATGAAACAAAATTCAGTTTACCTTCTACTAAAACCATATATTTATTGGTTGATTTTGAGAGGAATATAACAAGTTAATTAGAAATATTAAGCAATCAAGGTATATATAAAACCACTTGTGTACCAAATTAACTAATTTAAGCTATCTGGCCTCACTATTAATAGTTTTTAGTACTGGCTATATAACATATCTTTAAAAAAGTAAGCACTTTACTGAAAAAGTATATTGGCTTTGTTAGGATTGAAGTTCATTAAGCACAATGTAATTATTCCTCCTGTGACTGAAGTCAGATTGGAACCACTAAAGATCCAAACCTTCTGTCTGGTAATAGAAGGTAAAAATCTAGACATCTTTTACATTGGAAAGCTTCTCTTTTAACATTATTTCAGAATGCCAAATATTTTCTTTCTAGAATAATATTTATTTTTGTTTTGTTGTACAGCTTTTAATTACATTTCAGAGAAGTGTGATTTTGGGTAGTTACTTATTACATTTTTGAAATGTTTAGTACTCTGAAATAAAGATTTAAATGACTGGTGAAAAAAATTTTTTTTCTGATTTAACATATATATATATATTTTACATGCGATACTTTTATTTTAGACATGCAAGGAAAGCTATTTCAGAATCTACTAATTTAAAGCAAGCAGCTGTATACAGATAACAAAAGAAGCAACATTTGGTTACAGCTCAACACACAGCATCCAAAGCAAACAGGCATGAGACAATGCATATTTGTGCAGCATTAAAACCAGATGGATAACAAATTGTGGGGCAGAGGAAGGGATGGAGGAAACAAATGGAAATGAAAGACCAATGTTTCTCAACTTCAAATGTATAATGCTAAATTTCTCATTTGATAGCACATCCAGGTGCTTCAAATGTAGTATATTACAGCAAGAATGGTTAGAATGGAAATAACTCATCTGTATACCTGCCCAACACTAAGTTTGGTCAAAACACATTTTCATAGGTCTTCTTTCAGTGGTAAATCCGTTTGATCCTGTTCTGAAGTTATTGTTTAATAACTTACTAAACTTAGGCTTTAAGCTCTCTAGATATAAACAATGAATTATTTGGTACTTTTGCTTTTATAATAAAACATGCTGTATGTTTTATTAAAATATACAATAGTGATCAATATTAAAAGTTTTAATATTCAGAAATATAAAGCAACAGTTAATAAAGCATTAAGTATTTAAATGCAGACTTAATATATTAGAAAGCCATAACTAGTAAAATATAAGTCTTTAGGTATTAAAACTTAACATTAGGATGTTTTCTTTTTCCCTTTCTTTAGAATAGATTCCTTTCAAAATAGGATTTTTTAACTATAAAATAAACTTAGCATTAATATTTTGAAAAAGCTACTATTAAGCAATAGATATTGCAGAAGAGACTTTTCAGACATAGCTTTCTATAAATTCTTAAAGGCATTGTTCGATATTATTACATAGCACAAATGTGATTCAATAAATGTGGTGCTCAATGTTTCCTAAAAACTGAAACTTTTAGTTTTAAGTATTATACAATAGTACAGATTAATTTTGCTTTCTTGTATTATTTCGACATACACTTTTACATGATACATTAGAACACATTAGCTCATATAGATTGTAAGATAATCACACAAAATCATTCCCCCTTGCCTCTCAATATTTGAAGACCAAACTACACTATATATTATGGCACTGCTTATTTTGAACTAGCACTTCAGCTATATTTTCTTTGGTAAACATTTTAATGATTGTTAGGTTTTCTTCCTATATGATTAGTCACAGATGGTTCATTAATGATAACATGCATGTGTTTAAAATGAAATATTACTGAAAACACTCATAGGCCATATTTTGTCAAAATGAGATAAAATCAGTTTCAGACAGGAATAAGCTATATCAAGATCACATATAGAATGAAAATAAAATGGAAAAGAATTAGGAATGAGAATAGGAAAAAAATACAATCATAAGGGTACTGGTTCTGAAATATTCTGTTATTATCATACAAGATAATCAGTCACTAAGCTGAGGACATTTTCTTGCATATGTACATCAACACTCTATTTCCTCTGTGAAATTCTGCATACTCGATGAGTAGTCATTTAGTACACAGGGACATTAAACTATTCCTGACGTGGCTACAAAAGAAATACATATATTCTTATACACAGTGTACAAACTGACATAGATACAATCAGATTTCTAGAACATTTAGTTCACAGTACCTAAAGTTACCTAAAGCTTAAGTTTTTGTTTGCTTTTGTTCTTTGGTTTATAACTGAGTATTTAACTTCTAGACATTGCCAAGGAGTTCAGAATCATCTTTTATAACTTTACTGTATATGATGGTAAGCAAAATGATGATCCATGTCCTCCAAAAATCCTACAAAATCCTGAAACACTGTATTTACTAAAAATATTCTGAAAAGATTTTCAGTGTAAGTTATCTGGTCAGTACTGAGTTAACTGAAAATTCAGTTAGAATACTCCCTTCCACCAGTGTTTACATTCATCAGGATTTTATTACATGAAATAGAGATGCTAGAAAAAAAAGTGGAAAAGTGGTCACCCATCTGGTACTTGAAGTAGCAATGAAAGTTTTTAACTGGTCACTTAGAGCTACAAAAACCAAAAATCCAAAGAGTATGACTTTGAGACTAAGGATATTAGTTTTTAAAAAATCCTCCAGATAGATTTTAAAGAACTCTCCAGATTTGTCAAATGTATATGACTACAAATATATCTAACAAGATGTTTCTCACATCACAAGGAAGAAAATGTAACCTGAGGTGAGGTTTGTAAAGTGACCCTAGAGTGTCTACAGATGGACTTCTATGGGCTCCAAGAATTCCCTGAAATCTGAGGCAAAATTACGTACAAATTTTCCTGGGGAGAGGGCTCATCACCCTTGAGACTCTCAAAGGGATTATATGCCCCACCAGAAGGTTTATGACTCCAAAAGTTTAAAACTGCTTATTTGAGTGTTTTAAAAGTATCCTCCTTTTCATATTTATTCAAGTTGGAACTTTTAAATTTTGAGCTATAAAATCATATAAACTGTTCCAAAAAAAAAAAAAAAACCTAATAGATCCCTAAACTTATACAACCATTAAATACAAAAGTATCTGAGGAGGAAAGTCAGTTAAATTTTAATCCTCAGATAATTGTTAGGGTGAGTACCCTTGCAATAATTCCCAAACATTTTAAAGAGACAGTTGCCCTTTTTCTTCCCTACTCAGAATAAATTACAGTGGAATGAAGAAGCAAATTAAAATAATGCTATTCATAATAAATTAAACTCCCAAATGCTTCATTTTCTTACAGAAGCTCTCATTTTCATAGGAAAAGTCTACTTCTGTATCAATGGTATTAGCAATTCACAGTACTTAATGAGTACTTTTTTGTCAATGAACGTCTGAACATATTTCAATATTGCATGCAAAAAATAAATTATAAGCCCTGATGATGGATCATTATCAGAGCAAAATTCCCTAAGAAAATATAAGTTTAATGAAGTAATTGGGATAATCCCTTGGAATTTAATATAATTATAGACTTTCCAGGTAATGCTAAAACATAAATAACAAACTTGACAAAATAATAATTACAAACTGAATTCATATATCCTACTACGTTTTGATGCATGTCAGTACTCCAGCACGTATTCTGGTACGCTTTCTTACACCCAGTGAAACTCCTGCTGTGAAACATATTCTCTGTTTTCTCCTGCAGTAGGTCGGCCTGCTCAATTGCTTTAAGGACATTTTTCTTGGATGTTTCCTGAACTTCTCTTCCCAAAAGAAACTCATCTAAAATAAAATAAGCCTTCTCAAAATTAAAGATGATATCAAGTTCACACACACTGCCAAAATACTTGGCAAGTAATTCCACATAACGATGAATTATTTCCAGGGTAATTAATTCATTGTCCTGATCCTCAATAGCACAGCAAAAATACAGACTAGCATATCTTTTGTAAACAATCTTCAGATCGTGCCACTCCAGGAAGCTGCACATTTTCGGTTTCCTTGCTAAAACGGTTTGAACAAGTTCTCTTGTAATCTTTTTCTTTTCTTTGTCTGATAGCAGGACATACCATTTCTGCAGTCGAAGCTTTCCCTGACGACTTAACAACATAAACTGCATCAAACCCGGGCGAGGTGACAGGCAAGGAGCGGAGCAGACAATGGCATCCGCCGCCACGCAGGGGGCGCCCAGAGTCCTCGGCCGCCGCCGCCCCCGGCCGCCGGCCCCTCGCGAAAACGCCCCGCAAAACTTGAGGCGATTCCGGAACCACAGGTGCCGCGGGGCTGTCGCGGAGCCCGGGACTGGACCTCACATCCCGGGGCGTGGCGCGGAGTGGTGCGCAGGGCGCGGACGCCGAGAGGTCTTTAACATATTTTTTATTTCACTTTTTTCCATTTCTTTATAAAACAGTCATGTCCTCACTAGCAGCTCTCTCCCCTAGAGTGGGGGAGGGGTGGAGGAGGTTGGGCACCTCCAAAGAAAAAGGGGGAGGGGAAGGGCCCGAGGTTACCTCTGGAGGTTCTTTTGGGCCTGTTTCAACAATGTGTCAAAATCAAGAGAATCCAATTTGCTCTTTACAGGTCAGTTGCAGGGTCAAAGTCTTCCCGGCTGGAGTCAAGATCAGAATAGCTCCTCTTGCAGAACTGCCTATGGCCCCCAAAGCAGAGATCAGAGGGCTGCTCATCTGCCTGCCGCAGCTTGTGGCCACTCTCGATGGCTGCAAACGCCTCCTCAGCATAGCGGTAAGTGACGAAGCCATAGTTGTCACCCTGGACACGGAAGTTGATGGTGTATTCCTCAATTTCTCCAAAAACTGAGAACCTCTGTTTCAGCTCTGATCGAGTCATGCGGCCAGGTATCTTCCCAGTGAGGACCACCCTTCTCCCTTCTGTTGCACGCTCCTTCTGCAGCACTCTCTGCCTTTGGTAATGGTTGGGTGAACGGTAAGAGCTGTACCGCCGCCTCCTGTCACTTCTCCGCAGGGGGGGATGGGAAGCGCAAACGGCTTCGGGAACTGGATGATGAGGATGAGGAAGATGAAGAAGATGATGATGAAGAGGAAGAGCATCTTCGGTAATGTCTGGAGGAACTGCAGCTGGACCTTCGCCACCTCCTGTGGTTGGGGGCAGAGGGACCTGGGGTGGGATCAGGATGAGGAAGATGATGAAGAGGATGAGGAGAAAGATGCTTCGCCGGTCTGGTTGGACCCACAGCTGACAGAACGACTGCTGTGAAACCAGCAGTGAAACGCCACACAGTGAAACCAGTCACCACCCCAGAGACAAACCGCCGAGCGTGGGCAGGGGAAGCCCTGGGCTCCGGCTCCCTGGCAACCTCCCCTCGCCTGGCTCGTCCTCCCGGTAACCCCGGTGGCCTGTCGTGGGACATGGGCGTCGGTGAGACACCTTCCTCCAGGGACTTGGCTCAGCCCGGCTCGAAGCGCCCGTGGCGCAGCGCGAGGGACCCGGGCCAGCAGCCTGGGCCTCCGTCTCTGCCGGCTCTGTCGGGGCGCCCTTGAGACTGGCTGTGCCCCCGGCCTCCCTCATCCGCTCAGCTGGCATCAGGGCCCAGGATCCGGATTCCCGTCCTGTGCTCGGAAGACCAAGCTGCGGGGACCAGTTAGGCCCCCGACAAGGATGGGCCACCGTCTGCCCGTGGCCCTGGGCTTGGCAGGGCCTCCCCGACACTGCGACCAAACAGGGCGTTCAGGTCCAATGAATGACTTGTCTGCTGTGGCAGGCTCAGCCCCTCCAGGCACCGGGCCGGGCCGAGGAAGAAATGACCTTCCAGACAGCCCAGGCCCCCTTAGGAGTTGTTAGCAAGTCTCAGGAAATAAACCAGAGTTCACCCCCAACTCCTGGGGGCCTGGGATGTGGTATGAACCCCCCCAACTTCCACTCAGGGGGGTCCCCGCTGTTGCTTTCAGGAGCATCGGGCCCATTTAGGAATGGAGCTTCTGTCTGAATCTTTCCCCGGAATCGTCTCTGACCGCCGTGTAGCCTGATCCAGTTCCCGTGCCAGGACAGTGGCCTCGTGGGGGTAGGAGCGTTGCCGTGTCCGAAACTGTTTTTCCACCTCCGCCTGCCATTTCACCCAGAAACCATGCCCGAGAACCAGAAGGTTCCACCACTGGCCTTTGCCCTGGGTGGATGGGTCCACGTGAAGCCTGGACCCCTGCCAGGGAAGGTCTGCAGTCTTCACGCAAATCCCACGGAGCCCCACGTGGGGGCAGAGCATGGTCTGCTAGGGTCCCCACCTCTGCCAAAAGCAGGAAATGGGGTCTTGCCCTCCCACCAGCCCTCTGCTTTCCAAGGTACCCCAGTGAGCCTGCCGACCCTGGCCTGAGGGCCTCAAGCTGCCTCCTACCCTTCTCCCCAGAGGAGCCTCTGAGACCATGTTGTTGCCCCAAGGGCACCACCAAGCCGCCAAGGTCCCACAGTGTGGAAGGGCCCCAAGCGCCCACCCCACCAGTCTCCTGCACACCTACAGGGCCACAATTAGAAACCATGGGACCCGGGCAGAGCCACCCTGGGGGCCTCAGCCCAGCAGTCTGGCCTCCCTGGCCCGGCCCCACCCCCCCCCCACCCCCGGGTGCCTGCCGCCTGCTACTTCCCCAGTCTGCAGGGCTGCCTTTCTCTCCTTAGGGTCCGGCGGGCTCCAGCAAAGCCACTTCCAGGCCCTGCTGAGAACTCTGGGACCCCCGAGAGGTCTGGGAGAAGGTTACGCTGGTGTAGCAGGGCCACAGCCTGCCAGACCCCCACCCCTGTGTCCTCCCTCCCTGCTGCTGTGCTCAGAGGAGCAGGGCAGCCCTGAGCTCTTGCCCCCTGGGAGCTGCAGGGGACAGGGCAGACTTGGCCAGCCACTGAGGGCACAGGGTGTCTCAGGCTGGTTTTGGTCCACTTTCCCCACTTTTAATGAGGAAATCAGAGCTGCTCCATGTTGGGGTGAGAAGAAGTAGGGTGGTCAGCTCTCCCACCCGACAGGCGGAGAAGCAGGGCCACTCCTGAGACTCAGAGCTGGGTCTCTCAGGCTGCCCAGCAGCTGTGACCACAGCATGTCACCTGGAAACAGGAGCTTCTGATTGAGGCGTGCTGTGGATTTGTCACTGCCTGTAGCCACGGATCGGCCCCTGCTTGGAAACTGGATGTCACAAGCACTGCCAGCGGGGCCAGCACCCTCCACGGAAGGCCTCATCCACCTCTGTGGCTCTGTGGCACTTTGGAAGTGTCCCATGGCTTGCAGGAGCCCAGAGGCCTCCTTCTCTGGGGTGTCTCTCACTGACTGTGATTCTCAGTCGGGGCGATTCAGGATTCTGCCCCCCAGGGGACACTGGGCTGTGTCTGGGGACATCTATGGTTGTCATAACAGGGGCAGCTCCTGGCATGGTGGGTGGATGCAGGGACACTGCTCAGCACCCAGCTGTGCCCAGGACGCCCCATTGCTGAGAATGCTCCGGCCCCCAAATGTCCACAGTGCCCTGGGGCAGAGACCAGCCCCAGCTCATAGGAAGACCTATGGCAAGTGACAATGGATTGTGCACAAGGGCCAGATGGTGACAGAGACAGAGTCGAACTGACAGAAGGGAGGGCGCAAGAGGCGCTCGCTGTTTGACCTGCAGGCAAGGACCAGGAGCAGCCGCCAGAGCTCGGACATCTGGCTCCCTAATAGCACAAACAGGTTTCTGTTTAAAAAAAAAATAGCAAAACTCCAAAAAGAAAAAAAAAAATGGAGGCTGGGGCTCAGTATGTGGACCCTGCCCCACGCGCTGTGTGTGCACGCTGCAAGGACCAGCAAGCTCTTGGCACCTTAGTACAGGCCTGCCACCTTTATGTCCACTCTGCTGATCAATCAGCCCCAGTATGCCTGGCTGAAAGAGCTGGGGCTCCCCGAGGAAAATGAGGGTGTGTATAATGGAAGCTGAGGAGGCCTGAGAGAGGTTATTATCACCTATTGTCCTGCTAACAATGAACCAATAGCAAGAGTTCCACAGGCCAGCATGGCAGACTGTGAAGAAACTGTAAAGAAAGCAATGGAAGCATGGAAAGTCTGGGCAGATAATCCTGCTCCAAAGTGAGGAGAAATAGTAAGACAGATTGGTGATGCCTTGCGGGAGAAGATCGAAATCCTAGGAAACTTGGTATCTCTGGAGATGGGGAAAATCTTAGTGGAAGGTGTGGGAGAAGTTCAAGAGTACGTGGATATTTGTGATTACACTGTTGGTTTGACACAGATTCGGGGACCTATCTTGCCTTCTGAAAGATCTGGCCATGCCCTCATTGGACAGTGGAATCCCATAGGCCTGGTTGGAATCATCACTTTGTTCGATTTCCCTGTGGCAGTCGGTGTATGGCTGGAACAATGCCATTGCCATGATCTGCCAGAACGTCTGCCTTTGGAAAGGAGCTCCAACAACTTCCCTAATTACTGTAGCTGTCACAAAGATAATAGCTAAGGTTCTGGAGGACAAAAAGCTGCCTGGTGCAGTTTGTTCCTTGACTTGTGGTGGAGCAGATATCGGCACAGCAATGGCCAAAGATGAGCGAGTGAACCTGCTATCCTTTACCGGGAGCACCCAGGTGGGAAAATAGGTGGCCCTTATGGTGCAGAAGAGGTTTGGGAGAAGCTTGTTAGAACTTGGAGGAAACAATGCCGTTATTGCTTTTGAGGATGTGGACCTCAGCTTAGTAGTTCCATCAGCTCTCCTTGCCACCGTGGGGACAGCGGCCAGAGGTGTACCGCTGTGAGGCGACTGTTTTTACATGAAAGCATCCATGATGAGGTTGTAAATAGACTTAAAAAGGCCTATGCACAAATTCGCATTGGGAAGCCATGGGACTCTAATGTTCTCTTTGGGCCACACCTCACCAAACTGGCAGTGAGCATGTTTCTTGGAGCAGTGGAGGAAGCAAAGAAAGAAGGTGGCACAGTGGGTCTCACCCATGATGCATCCATTGCACACACAGAGACTTTTGCTCCAATTCTCTACGTCTTTAAATTCAAGAATGAAGAAGAGGTCTTTGCATGGAATAATGAAGTAAAACAGGGACTTTTAAGTAGCATTTTCACCAAAGATTTGGGTCAAATCCAATGCTGACTTGGACCTAAAGGATCTGACTGTGGCACTGTAAATGTCAATATTCCAGTGAGTGGTACTGAGATTGGAGGTGCATTTGGAGGAGAGAAGCATACTGGCAGTGGCAGGGAGTCTGGCAGTGATGCCTGGAAACAGTACGTGAGAAGATCCACTTGTACCATCAACTACAGTAAGGACCTTCCTCTGGCCCAAGGAATCAAGTTTCAGTAAAGGTGTTTTAGATGGACATTACTCAAAGTCTTCTAGGCATTCCTACAGCTGCTTCTGAAGAAGATAAAGAAAATTAAGTTTTGCCTGGAATAAATGCATCATTTTGAATATGAAAAAAAAAAAAGATTAGTAGGTGCATTGGAGACTCACAATAGGAGCCTTCTAAGGCCAGAGGTTGAAGCTTCTCTTCCAGCTCTGGGATCAGTCCCAGAGCAGGCCCTGCCCCCAGGAGTCTGTGTGTCTGCTCTGTTCTTCCCATCCATATTCCTTTGGGGGAATCACAAGAGAGTTTGGAGGTTTGACGAGATCCTGGAGGCCAGTGATGGGATCATGGTGGCTTGTGGTGATCTGGGCATCACGATTTCTGCAGGGAAGGTCTTCCTTGCTCAGAAGATGATGATTGGGTGGTGCAACCGAGCTGGGAAGCCTGTCATCTGTGCCACACAGATCTGGAGAGCATGATCAAGAAGCCCCGCCGCACCCGGGCTGAGGGCAGTGATGTGGCCAATGTAGTCTTGGACGGAGCCGACTGCATCATGCTGTCTGGAGAAACAGCCAAGGGGGACTACCCTCTGGAAGCTGTTCGCATGCAGTGCATGATTGTGCGTGAGGCAGAGGCCGTCATTGCAATTATTTGAGTAGCTCTGTCACCTGGTGCCCATTACCAGTGACCCCACAGAAGCCACCATGGTGGGCACTGTGGAGGCCTCCTTCAGGTGCTGTAGTGGGGCCATAATCGTCCTCACCAAGTCCAGCAGGTCTGCTCACCAGGTGGCTAGATACCACCCACATGCCCCCATCATTGCTGTGACATGGAAACCCCAGACAGCTCGCCAGGCCCACCTGTACCATGGCATCTTCCCTGTGCTGTGCAAGGACGCCGTCCAGGAGGCCTGGGCTGAGGATGTGGACCTCCGGATGAACTTGGCTATGAATGTTGGTAAGGCCCGAGGCTTCTTCAAGAAGGGAGATGTGGTCATTGTGCTGACTGGGTGGCACCTTGGCTCTGGCTTTACCAACACCATGCATGTAGTACCTGTGCTGTGAGGGACCCCAGAGCCCCTCCTCCAGCCCCTGTCCCATCCGCTTCCCCCGACCCATCCGTTAGGCCAGCAATGCTTATAGAGCTCACTCTGGGCTGTAGTGTGGCACTAGTGGGCTGGGACACCAGGGAGAAGATTAATGCCGCTGTGAAACATGGCTATTTGTAGACTCTGCTCAGCTGGGGTAGCTCAGAGCCTGCTTGCCCATCATGTGGTCCCACAAGCAAGGGACAAAGGGGGAATGCAAGACTGGAGGCCCCCAGAGTCTGTGGCAAGAGGGTAACAACTCCCTCTCTTTTGCTTTGGTTCCTGTAGAAAATGGATGCGCAGAGAAGTCCCAACCCTGACCTGCGGTCAGGAGACAGCTAGCAAGAGTAGGGGCCTTAGGGTGTGGGGCAGTGGTTTCAGTTTAAGCAGACTCTGGCCCTGGCCCTAACTTGCTTCCCCAACCCCACGGCCTCCCTTGTGCACTGTGCTCTTCTGTCCTGCACTCCACTGACCTGTTGCTGCAAACACTCCACCCTCACCTTCCATTTTCCCTACTACTGCAGCTGTCTCCGGGCATGTTGTTATAGAGCCTACCTGTATGTCAATAAACAACAGCTGACGCAAAAAAAAAAAAAAAAAAAAAAGGAAAAGAAAAGAATTTATGAAGAAGACCCCAAAAGCAATCACAGTAACAAATAAACGGGACTTGATCAAATTAAAAAGCTTCTGCACAGCCGAGGACACAATCGATAGAGCAAATAGACAACCTACAGAATGGGAGAAAATATTCGCATGTTATACATCTGATAAAGGGCTGATAACCAGAATCTACAAAGAACTCAAGTAAATCAGCAAGAAAAAAAATCAAACAACTCCATTAAAAAGTGGAAAAAAGACATGAAAAGAAACTTTTCAAATGAAGATAGACTAATGGCCAACAAACACATGAAAAAAATGTTCAACATCTCTAACCATCAAGGAAATGGAAATCAAAATCACAATGAGATATCACCTAACTCCAGTGAGAATGGCTTTTATCGAAAAGTTCCAAAACAGCAGATGCTGGTGAGGATGCTGAGAGAAAGGTACACTTATACACTGTTGGTGGGGCTGCAAACTAGTACAATCTCCATGGAAAGTAGTATGGGGATACTTCAAAGAACTAAAAGTAGACCTAAAATTTTATCCAGCAATCCCACTACTAGGTATTTACCCAAAGAGAAAAAAGACATTTTATAAAAAAGAAACTTGCATTCAAATGTTTACAGCAGCACAATTCACAATCACAAAGATATGGAACTAACCCAAGTGCCCATCAATACATGAGTGTATTAATAAAATGTGGTATATGTATACCATGGAGCACTGCTCAGCCATAAAAAAAAAAATGGTGATCTAGTTTCTTTTGTAATAACCTGGATAGAACTGGATACCATTCTTCTTAATGAAGTATCTATCACAAGAATGGAAAAACAAACACCACATGTTATCAACACTAAATTGTAACTAACTGATCAACACTTACATGCACATATGGAAGTAAAACTCAAGGGAAATAAAGTAGGTGGGAGGAAGGAGGAGGGGATGGATAAATTTACACCTAACGCGTACAATGTACACTAACTGGGTGAAAGGCACACTTCAAACTTTGACTCAAACTGTACAAAAGCAAATTATGTAACCAAAACGTATGTAGTCTGGTAAAATTCTGAAATTAAAAAAAGAGATGAAAGAAAGAAAGAGAGAGAGAGAGATAAAAAGGAAGAAAGAAAAGGAAGGAAGGAGAGAGAGAGAAAGAGAGAGAGAGAGAGAGAGAGAAAGAAAGAAACAAACAGAGAAAATAAATCATGGAATCTGAATTTATCTTACAAAAACCATTTATTAAAATATATGTGTGTCAGAGAGGAGCTGCAAGAAGGTATTCAACAATTCAGTGATTGCAAAAAAAGACCATTATCAGTTTTGCTTGTTCTGGAAAATGCCACACACCAGTAACTCTTAAAATAAACAGATTTTACCACCTCACGTAGGATATGTTTAGCAGACTGTCTTCCAAAGTGGCAGCTGCTGAGAGGCAATTGGAGAACAGGTCAGTTTGGTGGAAGGTGGGGTTGGAAACTCGAGGTGTCCCCTGCAATGGGAACACCAGGGGGCTGCACGTATGGAGGAGCCAATACCTGTGGGAGGGCACAAACCAGCTCTACTCTTTCTTTTGGTTAGAAGCCACCAACTCTTGATACCCCACCTCCAGTGGCATGGTTGGTTTGTCTGTAGAGGACCGAGGCTCCTTTTCGGGAGAGCCCTGTGCTCCTGGCCCTGTTGCTCGTTCTCTGTGGGCTATGCCACTGTCACCCACTTCAGGGGGTTGACCTGGGGGTAGAACCGAGGTTGCAACTCCTTCATTTCTTCAGACTAAAAACTTGTTGGGTTCACTGGGCTGGAGTGCAGGGAGGTGGGTGGGGATCACACTGCTAAGAAGAATGAGGTAGTTCACTGTGTTGATAACAAGTCTGACTCCCAGGACTGTATTGAGTTGTTATGTCAAGAGCATAAGCCAATCTAGTTTGGATTAAAAGAATTTAAATGGTAAAAAAATACTCAGTCAGTTTTATCAGTTTTTCCTAAGGAGAACAGAATGAGAGGGAAGAGAAGTGTTTAGTATATGGGACACTTAGACCCCAGAGAGTCCAGAACAGTGGATAAGTGGTTTGAACAGGGCCAGTGATCCTGGGCTAAGTTTATATTGGGCAAGAGGCATCATTTGCTCATTTATTCATTCAACAAACATGTATCGAGCACTTATTATGTGCCAGTCTCTAAGGATATGGTGATGAAGAAGATGTAGGTCGTGTGCAAATAGAGCTTTGAGTTGAGTGAGGAGTACAGGCAAGAACCGGGACGTTTTCAACAGGCTGTGAGAAGTTGCTAAGAGGGGCATTCGCAGTGGGACTTGGAGGTCTCGGCTTTCCCACCTATGAAAAGGGAATATTCCTCTTTACCACAGAGCTCCAAGTCACTAGAGTCGTAAGAGCTGTCCCAAGTAATGCTCTGGGCATGGGGAATTCGTTTCAGGAACAGATGGTGAAGGGTGGTCCCCAGAACTCACCATGGGATGTGCGCTGCCTAAAGATGTCCTAGCAGTTTCTTGCATCTGCAGCGTGTCTCATACATTTCAAAGCACTGTCATGTTCAGCATTTCATTTGTTTTGTCCTTCTCCCTTGTGAGTTTGGCAGGGTAGGGGGCCCCTAAGGTCACACAGTCAGCTGGTGGCAAAGCTGGTGGTTAGAACCCAAGTGTACTTTGCTGCTCATTCTAGGAGCTGAACTGGATGGAAGATGAACTTGGGGAGTTAGGATGGAGCAGAGACAAAGAGAACACAGAGATTCCAGAAGTACACAAGTCCCTCCCTCCATTCCTTTCCTTTTCTTTCTTTCAACTGAGAAATCCTTACTGACCATCAGCCATGCGCACTGTGCTACAGGTGGCCACGGGCACGGTGCCATCCTCAGACAGTACTGAACTCTTTTCTGGGCTGTCAGCAAGTCCAGGTCAAAGCCAGCACTCAAACCCTTGTTGAGACCTCTTTCCATAGTGCCACAATTTGCTGGTTGGGGTGTCCTCTCCAGGGCCAGGTAGCAAGAGTGTGAAAGGATGGACCACCCATGGCAAGGAAGGATTGCAGAATCCTGAGCTTCCATAGCTGTCAGGACTGCAGACCACCTAGTCCAGCCCACCTCCGCCCCTCCTGGGGAGAAGGGTCTCCCCACTTTGGAGCAGGGTGGCAGCAGATGCCTGCCCCTGGGAATGCTGCATCCTGGAGCCCACTTTGTGGAGGTGATGACTTACCTTGGTAACTTGGGCTGGGGAGTAGGAGGGGGAAATTTTACCCGATCCCTGTGGTGGATAAACTTAGGGGTATAGGCCTTGGTTAGAGTCATGAAATTGTTTAGTGTTTTGCTATAGGAGTTTCCAGGTATAAAGAGCACTTTTCAGAAGTTGTGGTTTCAACTCAGTTCTAGGAAAAAGACATAAAGAGTTAGCAACCTAAATATTATTTGTTCTGGAGAGGAAGGGAAAGCTTGGGTTTTACAGCAAAAGTTCCCACCCGGGTTCCCAATCAAGTCTGTCTATGCAAATGAAAACTTGAAACTCACTTAGTCCTGGTTGGTCAACACAGCTACTCTCTGATTGATTGGTTGAAGAGAGCCCTGAAAGTCCCCTCGATAAAAACATGTGGGCTTTGAGGGAACCCAGAGTACCTGTGTGACCCCCTAGTCAGCAAATAGCCATGTGGCTCTATTTAAAATTTGGGCCCAGCTAGCCACTTAGGATCATTTTGAAAGACTGGCTCAAACCTGTTGACAGACAGCGCTGCATTCCATCAGAGTGCCAGGAACCTGCTCTGGGTCCATCTAGTCCCACATGGGGATCCTAGTGGCCTGGCAGTGGCCAATTGAACAACCAGAGCCATTTACTTACATGAGACACTCAAGTACCTGTTAAATTGGAATCAAAGTCTCTCAGGTTAAGTTGGTTCTAGTTTCCAGCTAGAGTGAGTTGAAAGTCTCAATGGTTGGGTCAACATGATCTTTGTGGGGGATTAAAAACAAGCTAGGACTACCTTAAAGGGGAGCCAAAGGCTTAGCCCAGATATGACGAGGATCATTAATACTTGTAGGGTGAAACACAGCAGGGATCCTATACCAAGGGAGAGTCAACATTTAACCCAGCAAGTCCAGCCAGGGGGCTTTCTGAAGACGTCCCTTTCAGAGATTTGGCTAGCTTTAAGACCTTAGAGTTTTCCAGTTTGAGCTGATTGGAGCCAGATGCAACAGCAAATGTGGGCAGCAGCACAAACACCATCCTGTTCAGTGTGGTGATAGTTTAAAGCAATGTGGTTTTCTAGAACCAGGCAAACAGGAAAGTCTAGGGACCTCTCTTGTGCACTGATGGCTTGGGTGGACCAACTTAGGGCAGGCGACTCTATTAATGGTGCAGGAAAGGTTTATGACCATATATTCATTCCAAGCAGAATCTAGTCCAAACCAGACCCCAGAAGCCATCCTAATCTAGCTCCTTCACTGGAGTCAATACCTCTGGGCAAATGGCATCCTTGAGAATGTCCTCAACTATAATCTAAGGGATTACTATCAGCATGGCATTGTGCCCCAAGACTCTATGTAGCTCTTAGGGAGTAGGGTGGCTAGCACTGGCAAGGCTAACTGAATAGATGGGAATTTGAGTAAAAGCTGTTTCTGTGGAAAAATCTCCTGGTGTTGATAACTCAAGCATTATTTAGCCTTTTTGGGAGAAGAAAATATATACCTGACAGGTTTCTAGAAAGTCCCTTTTTAGGATGTGTGGGAGCCCACAGGTCTAGCAAAACAATGACTGCCTTTGAGGGGTCCTAATCGAAAGGGGATAGGTAAGGATTTAAGGACCATCGTATGTTGGTTGGCTACCCTGACCACCCGGGAAAATTCAGAACTTCAGGCAGGTGTGTTAACAATATGCCAGGGTTAGAGAGGACTGAAGAAAGGTCCTTGGGCAATGGCAGGCTGATTGTCACACCAGTCTTTGTCAATTGGGCTTTTGTTATTTCATTGGTCTGCTCCACAGGCACAGAGGACTGGGGGAGGTAAGCACAATGGAGATGTTGATAAGTTGGCCAAATTTTGCCAACATTTTTAATAATTTGCCCTGTAAAATGAGTTGCTCAGTTCTCTATGAAGCTCTTGAGAGACTGGATTTAGGAGAGCCTATCTATACACAGTGAGAAGCACAGACATTGGGAGGTGACTCAATAAGTATCTTCTCCATGGCTTTTACAAAGGAAGAGACAGCATCTGCTGCTTTGAGACAAGAGGGATGTCCCTGAGCAATAAGATCTAACTGCTGACCGTAGTATCCTATGAGCCTAGTTTGTCCCCAATTCTGATACATAATTTCTCTAGTTGGTTAGCTTTAAGAAGGGGAAATACCCTGAATGTCCCTGGAGCATGCCTAGCCTGGATTGGGGGAAGAGGGCTGGGAAATTGCATTGGGATTTAGTTATAACCAAATATTGGAAGGAATTAAGAGAATCCAGGAACTAGTCCATTATACAGGCAGATAACAAGGACTTGAATAGAATACATAGGGTCACAACCTAATAGCAGATGTACTTTTGCTTTCCTTAGAAGTATAACTTTTTCTCTCTACATTGGTCATATAGAAAATCTGAGATTTAGAACCTCTTATGGCTAGGAAGCCAAACCAAGGCAGGCTTTACATTTTATTAACAGTTTTAAAGTTCTTGGGCCTACCAAGAAGTGACCGTCTTTATTCACTCACTGTTAATCTGGGAACTCTTGAAGCCAGGAATTTTGTGCACATTTTTAAATATGACATTTCAGTCCAAACCTTGGTAACATAACCAATGTTTTCAATTCTATCCCACATATAAATAAAGAACAGAAGAGCAGATTTTTACTGAACTTATATGAATAAAAATTAGAATACTGGTAGTTTCTGAATTATAGAAGAATCAAGTAGGGAGAAAAAGCAACTGCTTCCACTTTTGTTCACAAAATCATACTTTACCAAATTATTGCAAAGTAGTGACAGCTTATAAAAGAAAATTTTCTTGAATTTGGAAAATAAAACATTAAAGTCATAAAAACATTGTCATTGTCAATTACTTGATTTTATGTAATAAATTTTGTTCTTCTCAATCCTGATTAGCAATTTAGGAATATATCCAATTGCAAATACTTCCAGAGAAGGATTTAAAACAGTAACTGTGGATAACAAAAACTCAGAATAGCTATCATCAGAGATCTGATGAGAGCTTACAATTGACAGGGAAATGTAGGTATTTCTGTGGCATATGACCATTTAACATAATAATCATAATCATGACAGGTAATACACATCACAGCATATCAGAATGTCATACAATATCCCAGGTTTTAAAAATAAACTTACACAAATGTAACTTAAAGGAAGTTAAACACCACGCCTTATTTGACAGTGCTTCTTGTATTATTTACCAAATAAGCCTAATCATTTAATATCTTTACAGAATGAGAGGTACATCTTTTGAGGCTCTCCAGGGTGCCCACCTGGGAAATCTGAAAAGTAATCTTAGGCCAAAAGCCTTATTATTGGACGTCGATTTCAGGAAAACCTGCCAAAGATGTTAAAATATCCAAAGTATTTCCTTCAATAGAATCATGGGTCACTGCTAAATAACACTTACTCATTCAACCAGAGTAACCATAACAATCAAAAGACTTCAAAAGCAATATAGATGCTGAGCACGTGGGCTCACACCTGTAATCCTAGCCCTCTGGGAGGCCAAGGCAGGAGGATCACTTGAGGTCAGGAGTTTGAGACCAGCCTGAGCAAGAGTGAGACTGTCTCTACTAAAAATAGAAAAAATTTAGCCAGTTAACTAAAAATAGAAACAACAAAAAAAAATTAAGCTGGGCATGGTGGCTCGTGCCTGTAGTCTCAGCTACTCGGTAGGCTAAGGCAGGTGGATCACCTGAGCCTAGGAGTATGAGGTTGCTGTGAGCTAGGCTGATGCCATAGCACTCACTCTAACCTGGACAATAAAGCGAGACTCTGTCTCAAAAAAAAAAAAAAAAAAAAGCAATATAGAAAGTTACATGGGCATAAAAACTTTAACCCTTCTAAAGCTTATTTTTCCTAAGCAATCTTTGTTTCCTAGGCCAGTTACCTTGAACAATAAATGCATGATTCTTAGTAACAGCATATGACGTCCCGGTTAACATAAAACAATTCAAACACATCAAGAAAAGCCCAGAGTACAAAATCAAGTTATATTGGCATTAAACATTGCTTTTCTAGACTTTCAAGATAAATCTGAAACCAGGGAAACTAGACAGTTCTCAGAAAGAAATATGGCGGAAATAGAAACTTGTTCATGATTCAGAGAATAGCTGTTAAACAGATTTCAGAATTAAAAATCAAAACCTGTTGTAATCTCATTAAGAGCAAATTAATATTTTAAGAAAACCCTTGTTTTAACATGGGGGACAAATTTTTATGATCTGTCAGCACATTCTAACGTCCAAGTTCATTCTTTAGAAATACCCATAAACGATTTCCTTGCATTTGCATCCAACTTGATCACACATAAAATTCCTTTCATAAAATTCACACTCTACAGACAACTTGTTTAAACCTTCATTTTTGCACTATAATTCCTGTTTCTTAAATAACCAGTCATTTTACTGTAGGACAAATATTTATCACACAAGACTCTTTCTCATACAAAATTATACCTCTTCACATCCATAATTTTCTTCACATCTCTCTCTTTCTTACCGGTTTTCTTTTGTCTTATTTCTATTTCCTTCTCAAATCCATATTTTAAACCTCCATTTAAATAACCTCCAAATTAGACATAATTATTTTTTTCTCACTAAAAAACACATTTTGTGCCTCTTATAATTTTTTCTTATTAAATATACCTTATCTTTTGGCATACTTTATATATATAATTATGTATTAATTAGAATTTTTAACTCAGTAACCTTAGATTTTACTAAGAAACAGCATAAAATTGTGAATTGTCTTTCACATATAGGAATTTTATAGATAAGAAATATTTCATAATTATTTTAAAAAACATGTTTCCCTAAAAGATAATTTTATGCATATTTATAGACCCAAATACATTTAGTCTCTCTATTAAATTTAAGAAGCTAAGGACAACCATATTTATGTTAAACAATTTGTTTTATTTTTCACCTGATTTGGAAAAGACCCACACATTAAGGAGTATCTATTATTTAAGATTTCAAATCACATAAAAATTATTTACAGATATTTATCCCATTTACATTTTACCTCATTTATTTATTTTAAGCATTTTACCAAGATTACCAAGATGACTAAGACATTAGACAATGCTAGTCACCATTCCAAATTATTTATCTGCTAATCATTTCATATAACTGCATGTCAGGAAACTGTCATAAAAGTGAGAACCTAAAAGAGAAGACACAGCCATTCCTATCAAACCAACAGGTTTAGACTAGTCTTATTCACTAAAAGATTACTAAATTATGTGCACTTGAAAAACACTGTGGCAAATAATGCTTAATTTATGAGTACTCATTTATTTATAAGCCAGTTCGGTACTGTAGACAAATACAACCAAATACAACCAAACTTGTATGTACTGCAGGATACAAATAATGACCTTGTAGCTTTAATTTTTAAAGCTTTAGCCAGGGGTGAGGTAAGGCTCACTAGTTAAAATGACAGATTCATAGTGCATCTCTGTCAAACTAATAATTTTCACTGAAATTTATCTGTCCCCAAGAGCTGAAGCTTTTCTTCAAATTTGAGAAAAAACATGGTAGCAAAGTAGACAGGCAGAATAGCAGGAAGCGAGGAGAGGGAGGGCTGGTGGAGGAAGCTTAGCTGTAGTGTTGGTTAGAAAGACTGTAAGTCTCTCTCCACAATTGTAACCCAGGATTTCTACATTGTAGAGAGCCCCAGGTCCCATCATTTATGTTCACTCTTAACAATCTGCGGCATCTGGGGCACTGACTGATGGGGTGGGGATGGTCAGGACATTCCTATTGCCAATGGACCTCTTGCTTACAATATGCAAATTGATCCCAAGGGCAGAGGACTCTTTTTGCCAGCCAGTGAGGACCCCAGGGATCTTAACCATGGCCATTTGTTTCCTCTAGCACACACTTTTCTGTGTCCAGGCTGATCATGGCCAAGAGCTGTGGTGAGCAGCATAGATTGTTATCTCCAGTCCCATTATTGTGGCCTTCCTGGACTTCATCACAGCTGTTAAACATCTGGAAGGCAATCTCAATTAATAGAGATATGGGCATCTCCAAGCCTCCTTCTATTTTTTGTAGGTTTTCTTTTACATCAGGGGCACTCTGACTGATGAAAATCAGAGTAACCAGTCTCCTGTGACTTGGATGTTCAGGGTCCATGTCAATATAATCCCTATAGGCTTCTAAACCCTCTGGAGAAAGGCAGAGGGATTTTCATTTGGCCCTCATTGAACTAGTATGGCTTCTGCTGCTGGAGTCCTATTGACATTGCCCATTTTGTGTGCAACACTATCTGAGTTTCACAGAACAAAGTCCTGTACTGGGGAGGTGTTTTGGTTCTGCAACGGGGTGCTTAGGGGGATTGCTTCCCAGAGGATCACCAACAGGCTAGATTCCCCCTAGTCACCTGGGAGCGTCCTAACAGGGTCAGAGAGAGCAAGGTAGTATGAGGACCCTCATTTAAATAATTTTCTGATTAGGCTGTTACTGCAAACATCAAAGTTTTTACCTTCCACTTAAGCCAAATATCATAACATATATCAAAACATGAACACATAGACAATCAGACCTGGACCAGAAATAGTTAAAAAAAACACCTCGGGACTATAACCCAAGATTTGGGCCTGCAGTGAGCACCTCAGCAGTTACAACCTTTTAGCATTCATCTGATTTGGGACTCTAGCCCAAATTGGATTTGAGACTATAACCCAAACCTGGTTTGGGACTCTAACCCGAACTTGATCCCTCCTCTTTAAGGTAGGATCTGAGTCACTATTTTAGGGAGAGGTTGGGACTCCAACCCATAATCTTAGTCCAAAGATTGGGACTCTAGGACAGTTTTAATTTGTAAGTGCATGTTAACGAGGTTACTTACACGTGGAGCAGTTTCTTTTCTCAAAAGAAGAAATATGACAAGAGCTTCGAAGTGCCTTGTTGGAAAAGCAGTGACCTCTCATTCAAACCTCTAGATAAACTGGTTTAAGTGGCCACTTAAGGTTAGTGAGAGGGCCTGTAAGCCCCACAAGGGACAGTAGGGCCTTGGGCAGGCCATGGTCCCTTCATGACAGTAGTCCCTTGGGCAGACCTCAGTCCCACCAGAATTGTTACTGAGCAATCAGTGGAGTTGCTGCCCCGCTGTAAATACCATGGCACTGGCCTTTGAGAAAAGAAAAGCTTTACGCAAACCAACTGGCACGGAGACAGAAGAGAATGCTCAAATCCGTCTCTCCGGGCTGGGGGCTAGGTTGGTTTTCATAAGCAGAGGGTAATGAGGCATGAACTGATGTTATCTTGCAATGAGGTGACGCCAGCAGGTAGGATCTGACTGGATTCTGCCATGGGGTGGTGCCAGGTCTTGATCTGAATGGATCCTGGATCTTGCCATGCAGTATCTGCTTCTTAGTTCAATCTCTGCTCCTCAGTCTGAGCATGCAAATTCTGCCCATGGTTGCATGCTTGGTTCATCTGGGCATGCTCAGTTTATGTGACCTTCAACCTGGGGATCTGTGGCAACTGAAAAACATTTCACAAGTTTGTTGCATGAAAATTGAGCCAGATGGGTCTGGTGTGGTTAAAATATCAACAGCAATGAAAAATGAATATTTTTTAAATGGGCATACCTCCCAGGATCTTAATTATTAAAAATTATTATTTTTCAGGTATTCAGGACTCAAAAAGTTTAAAGGTTGGAGCAGGTCAGAGATACCTGCTCAGAGTACACATAATACCATAGCATAGATTCAAGCAATTACCTGGGGAAAAAACTCCATGGCCTAATTCACCTCATATATGCTGAGAAAGATGTATGGAAATGCATCATGTATGATAAAAATGTATTCTGACAGGAGAACAGTGACATTTAATCTCTTAAAAACCTCTTTCATCTTCCTCTTCAGAGAACATTAATTAGAAAGAGATTCATTCCTGTAGAATATATTACCCAAATAAATAGGATGGTCTGTCAACTCCCGGAATTAATAAGAAACTTACGGTAGTTGAAGACTCAAAGTGTTTGTCAAAGACTAGAGAACTTAAGTGAAAGAGACAGCCTTGCAAAAATAACAGGAAAATACCTAGTCCCACCATTTCCCCAGTAACAGTTAAAGATCAATGCTATGAGTTCTCTCACTAACAGACACCCTGCAGGAGTTCTGTTTTGCACAACTTCTGAAGAAAGCTGAATGGGCAGAAAAGAGATGCAAATCTCTCTCTTTCAAAATTGTTTTTTTGCGAATCTGCTTTTACAGAGTTCCTGAGTAAGGAAAATTGACCTGGTGGAATGTTTCACCCAACAGCTACAGAATACATGCCCTTCTCCTCAGCTCATAGATCATTCTCAGGGATAGATCATATGTTAGGCCACAAAACAAGTCTCAAAAACTTCAAAAAACTGAAATCATACCAAGTATTTTCTCTGTCCATAATGGATTAAAACTAGAAATTAATAACATAAGGAACATTGGAAAATATACAAACAATAAATGGAAATTAAACAATATGCTCCTGAATGACGAGTAGGCCAATGAAGAGATTAAGGAGAAAATTTAAAAATTTCTTGCAGCAAATGAAAATGAAAACACAACATATCAAAAGCTCTGGGATACAGTAAAAGTAGTATTAAGAGGATAAATTTCATATCAATAAGTGCCTGCATCAAAAAAGTAGAAAAGCTTCAAGTAAACAATCTAACAATCCATCTCAAAGAACTAGAAAAATAAGCGCAAACCAAACCCAAAATTAATAGAAGAAATTATGCAGATTAGAGCAGAAATATATGAAACTGAAACAAAAAAATACAAAAGAGCAAAGAAACGAAGATTGGTTTTTTGAAAAGATAAACAAAATTGACTCACCTTTAGTCAGACTAAGAAAAAAGAGAGAAGACCCAAATAAATGAAATCAGAGATGAAAAAGGAAACATTATAACTGATACAGCAGAAATCCAAAGGATCATCAGAGACTACTATGAGCAACTATATGCAATAAATTGGAAAACCCAAAAGACATGAACAAATTCCTAGACACATAAAACCACCAATATTGAACCAGGAAGAAATACAAAACTAGAATAAACTAATAACAGGTAATGAGATAGAAGTAGTGATAAAATTTTTCCCATCAAAGGAAAATCCAGGACCTGATGGTTTCACTGCTGAATTCTAACAAACATTCAAAGAAGAACTAATATCAATCCTACTTAAACTATTCCAAAAAATTGAGGAGGAGGGGATATTCCCAAACTCATCCTACAAGGCCCATATCACCCTAATACCAAAACCAGACAAAGACACACACAAAAAGAAAACTATAGGCCAATGTCTCTGATGAACATAGATTCAAACATCCTCAACAAAATACTAGCAAAACAAATGCAACAACACATTAAAAAGATTATTCATCATGATCAAGTGGAATTCATCCCAGGGACACAAGGATGCCCCAACATACAAATTAATCCATGTGATACATCATATCAACAGAAAGAAGAACAAAAACCATATGATCCTTTCAACTGATGCTGAAAAAGTATGCAATAAAATTCAACATCTTTTCCTGAGAAAAACTCTGAAAAAACTGGGTATAGAAGGAACTTACTTCAACACAATAAAAGCCATATATGACAGATCCCCAGCTAGTATCATACTGAATGGGAAAAAAAAAAAAAAAACAACCTGAAAGCCTTTCCTCTAAGATCTGGAACAAGAAAAGGGTGCCCACTTTCACCACTGTTATTCAATATAGTACTGGAAGTTCTAGCTAGAGCAATCAGACAAGAGAAAGAAATAAAGGGCATCCAAATTGGAAAGGAAGAAATCAAATTATCCTTGTTTGCAGATGACATGCTCTTATATTAATATCTAGAAAAACCTAAAGACTCCACACACACAAAAAAAACTCATTAGAACTGATAAACAAATTCAGTAAAGTTGCAAGATACAAAATCAACATATAAAAATGAGTAGCATTTCTATATGCCAACAGTTAGCAATCTGCAAAAGAAATGAAGAAAGTAATCCCATTCACAGTAGCTACAAATGAAATAAAATACGTAGGAATAAACCTAACCAATGAAGTGAAATATCTCTATGGTGAAAATTATAAAATATTGATAAACAAAATTGAACAGGACACATACAAAAAAAATGGAAAGATATTCCATGCTCCTGGATTGGAGAAATCAATATCATTAAAATGTTCATATTACCCAAAGCAATCTACAGATTCAATGCAATCCCTATCAAAATACCGATGACATTCTTCACAGAAATATAAAAAATAATCCTAAAATTTATATGGAACCACAAAAGACCCAAAATATCCAAAACCATCCTGAGCAAAAAGAACAAAACTGGAAGAATCACATTACTTGACTTCAAATTATACTACAAAGCTGTAGTGACCAAAACAGCACAGTACTTGCATAAAAACAGGCACATAGACCAATGTGCCTCAGTAGAGAACCTAGAAATAAATCTACACATCTATAGTGAACTTATCTTTGACAAAGTTACCAAGAATGTACAGTGGGGAAAGGACAGTCTCTTCAATAAATCGTGCTGGGAATACTGGATGTCCTTATGCAGAAATATGAAACTAGACATTAATCTCTTGCCACATACAAAAATCAAATAAAAATGGATTAAAGACTTAAATATAAGACCTGAAACTATGAAACTACTAAAAGAAAACTTTGGGGAAATGCTTCAAGGCATTGGTCTTGGCAAGGATTTCTTGAGTAAGATCCCCTAAGCACAGGCAACCAAAGTAAAATTGGACAAATGGGATCACATCAAGCTAAAAAGCTTCTGTAGAGCAAAGGAAACAATCAAGAAAGTGAACAGACAACCCACAGAATGTCAGAAAATATTTGCAAACTACCCTTCTGACAAGGGATTAATAACTAGAATATATAAGGAGCTCCAAAAACTCAATAGGAAAAAATAAAAAAATCTGATTAAAATATGGCCAAAGAATCTGAATAGACATTTCTCAAAAGAAGACATACAAATGGCCAATATGTTATGAAAAAATGCTCAATATCATTAGTCATCAGAGAAACACAAATCAAAACTACAATTAGATATCATCTCACTCCAGTTAAAATGGCTTTTATCAAAAAGACAGGCAGTAACAAATGCCGATGAGGATGTGGAGAAAGGGAAACCCTTGTATGCTCTTTTCGGGAATGCAAATTAATGCAACCACTATGGAGAGCAGTATGGAAGGTCCTCATAAAACTGAAAATAGAACTACCGTATGACCCAGCAATCTCACTGCTGGGTAAATATCCAAAGGAGAGGAAATCAGTATGTTGAAAAGATTATCTGTATTCTCATGTTTACTGTGGCACTATTCACCTCAGCCAAGATTTGGGATCAACTTAGGTGTCCATCAACAGATAAATGGATAAAGAAATTGTGGTACATATACACAACGGAATATTACATAGCCAAAAGAAGGAATGAAATCCTGCGATTTGTAACAATATGAATGGAACTGGAGTACGTTATGTTAAGTGCAATAAGGCAAGCACAGAAAGACAAATCTCCCATGTTCTCATTCATATGTGGGAGCTAAATATTAAAAACAATTGATCTCAAGGACACAGAGAATAGAAAGACGGTTCCAGAGGCTGGGAAGGGTAGCAGGGAGTGGGGAATAAAAAGTGGGTATGATTAATGTGCGCAAAAAGGTAGCTAGACAATTAGATTTGATAGCACAACAAAATGACTGTTAACAACAATAAGTTAGATATGCTTTAAAATAACTAAAGGAGTGGAATTGGTAAATTCCTAACACAAAGAAATGATAAAACATCTTAATCCTGAGGTGAAGGATACCCCAATTACCCTGATTTGATTAATTCACATTGTATGCCTGTATCAAAACATCACACGTACCCTATAAAGATATACAATTATTATGTACCCATAATAATTAAAAAGAAAATACATATATATTAAAAAAAACAATTATAAAAACTACACCAGAGTTGTTGTACCAAGACTAATCACACAAATCCTTTTTCTTACATTAATCAAAGCCTTGCAAATACTGATTTTTGTCTTTTGTTTAACAGAGAACAAGGCCAGGAGCCTGGCTGGTAAGAAATTCTTGCCCCTTTTGCCAGCTGGCCAGGTTTTTGGATTTTCACTACTGTAGCTTTTCATAAGAAACAGAGTGGCTTTAAACTGTAGGGAGCAAGGCCCTTTCCCCCATAAGTTTCTCTGAAAAATCAGACATGAGGTAGATTCATTCATTGGAGAAAAAGGCATTTAAATTAATTTTTAACGTGTATACACAGGAGCCTTTAGAATGAAACTAAATTCCTCCATGAAGTACAGAGGGGTTTTTTTGTTTGTTTTCTCTTTTGTTTTTGTTTTTTAAGAATGGGGGTTTAGAAGTAGCAAAACAGGTTTGCAAGAGAGAAGAGAGGCTAGCCAAGGTGGTCTTGTTATGCAAGTAAAGCCTCACAGTTAGTAGCCCTCACAGAGAATAGGTAATAAACTTTTTTTAAGTCCTTTAAAGGTGCCAGATTCTCACTTATTCTTTCCTAGATTGGGTAAATAAAGTCCTGGCTGTATTAATGGAGATCCTCTATAAATGTAAATTTTCTCCCACAGATGAGAGCTTTGTAGCATTATTTCTGTGCCAGCCACCTCAGAGTATGTCAAAGAAATATATTTCAGGGTAAAATACTACAATTTTTCTAACTGACTGATGTATTGCTACTGTGGGAGGTTTAGTCAATTCTAGAGGCCTCATTTTCCATAATTTAGACCTTCTGTCAGTTTTGACCAAGAGTTGGCCAAATCCAATGTAAGACAGAGTAAAATCAAAAACAGAAGAAATTACTACATAATTAATACATTGTTGAGATCTTTAAGTATAAATAGAAGTTACAGCCAGCTAACAATAAACCTTACCTTCAGCTAGAAAAGTCTAAAAGGAAATCTCAGATCAGCTCCTTACCTGGAGATGGGGCCCAAGCTGAACCTACTCTCTATCACCACGGAAGCAGGGAAACTCGCATTCCTGTTTGGAAGCGAGCAAAACTCCTTAGAGGGGTTTTCCAGCAAAATAAATCTTAATATCAAGCCAAAAAGTTGAGAAGATTGAGGAAACTCAGGAGAGAGCTGCATTTTGGCCTTGGCAGAAACAAAAACAAATGATCTCTTGAAGTGAATCTCTAGCTGCTGCTACCTTAGCCCTGATGGGAGAAATCACTGTAAGTCAAAAGGGGCTCTACTCCAAGGTATCCACTCATGTAGTTGCCATGTGGTTGTCAACCCAAAATAAGTGACTGGGGCATACTCTGAAGAAAAATATATGTACTGAAGACATTAGAGATATCAGAAGAGGCTGCTTTGGACTAGACTCAAACCCAGGCTTTGGTTCCCCAGGCCCACTCTCCACTGTGAGAATCAGTACTTCAGTGCATCCTGTCAATGGAAAAAAAACAAATTCTGGAAGATAATTGAAGGAGGTTTATTCTGAGCCAAATTTGACAACCATGACCTGGAGCCACACCCAAGAAGCCTTGAGCAAGTGGACTTGCTGTGGCTGGGTTACGGTTTGGTTTTATACATTTCGGGGAGACAGGAATTACAGGGAAAGTCACAAATCAATACATGGAAGGCCTACATTGGTTTGGCCCAAAAAGGTGGGACATCTCAAAGCAGGGACTTACAAGTCATAGGTGGGTTTCGGGATGCTTTAGTTGACAATTGGCTGAAAGAGTTAGGCTTTGTCCAAAAGACCAGGAATCTGCAGAAAGGAATGCTTGAATTAAGGTAAGGGTCTTCTATCTTTCATGTGATGCTATACCAGATTCACTTTGGGAAATAAACGTCATAACAACCTGTTTACTGAGATTTATCATTTGTAGGCATGACTCACCAGGCTCCCTTACAAAAGGATTTTTTTTTTTTGCGGGAAGCAAAGAAAAAGATCAGAGTTCAGTCCTCATAACCCATTTCTTCCTTTCATGTGTATTACACATGTTCTGAAACTTTGGAGAGCAGAAATTGTATTTTGGGCAGAGTAAGAAAAAATAGGACCAATATAATAAATGAAAGATTTAGAGAAAATGATTAATCCATGGATTTGAAAATAATGAATTAGTTTGCCACAATATGTGTATGTGTCTGTGTGTATTATAGCAAGTTCCATAAGTGCTTGTGCAGCTTTTATAACTCAGAATTGTGTTACTAACCAAATAAATATCATTTGGAAGTTTAATGATTTATATTTTTACTATACTTATTTAGTTTTGTAAAGTTTAAATAACAAATCATTAGTTTGACTTTTTGTGTCAGCCCATGAGCGAAGACAGCAAAGGTTAACATAAACAATAACAACTAAAATATTCAAAATTTACAAGATTGAAATAAGTATAAAGTTAAGTTCTACTTCTGAGTTGATGAAAGAAGAAAGCTTAGTTTGTGGGAAAATTATGAAGACAGAGGAGATTTTGAGAGTAAAAATCCCTAGAAAATAAACAAAATTCCTGGGAGAATTTCAGACTTTCAAAGGCTAGGAAGTTGGTGGGTTCAAGCCAAGATCTCCAGAAGATCAAAGGAACCAGGTAATATCTGGGTTGCAGAGGGAAAGAATAGAAAATTGACTGAGGTCTATCTCTGACAGGTTGAGCAGGTGGAGTCTGAAGGAGGATCCAGAAGGCCCAGGGGGTGGAGGGATCTGCAGAGCAGGGTGGTGGGGGAGGGACTGTGGTTCAGCCTCCTCCCCACATCATCAACCCCACCCTCAGGAGCCCTTTGTGATGAGGGGCCACAGCTCTGTGATGCAGGCCTGGGCCCTAGTCAAAAGGCCCAAAGCAACGCCCAGGGTTCAGCTGCTTTAGGGGGACAGTGGGATTCAGAAGATGGAGGATCATCCATTTCCTCTGAATAGCGATAGTGCCACATGGCTAAACCCCAGCTCCTCTTCCTGGATGATGGATATCAGCCTGGGCATCCTGTGTGGACTGGGGCTCTTCCTTCTGTTACTCCCCTGCCTTGGGAGTGATCCATCCTCACCACCGACTGGGCAGACAAGCAGCATCGGGAAGGTAAGGAACTCTCAGCCCAGAACTAACAGAGAATGATTCTCTCTTTTCTTTCTATTTTTATTTCCACTTTTCCAAATTGACTAGAGATTCCTGAGATGAGAAATTTCCTTGTCCTCCTAGGCCCAGGCAGGGCAGGAAGGGGTTAGAGTAGTATAAGATTTCTAGACTAAGCTCTCAGACACCCGTGTGGGTGCAGAGGAGGCATCAGGGCAAAGTCAAATGCCAGGACTCAGGAACCAGGAGGAGGCTATGAAAGGGTTGTGATCTGTGTGGGTGGACGGCCCTCAGTCCTGGTTCATCAGTCATCAGTTGCCTTCCCATGGCCAGTACCTGTAGCCCAGCCCATCTGTGTCTGGTGATCTGAGGCCTGTGCTGAGCCTCCCATCAGAGGCTGGAGTGGCCTCTGGCCTCTTTGAGAAGCAGAATCCTGCCTGACAGCTCAGAGGCACCTGTACATTGGAGTCTTGAGTGTCTCAAGCAGAGGAACAGTGACAGAAGACACTCATGGTGGATCTCATGTTGAAAATCCCTCTTTGCATTTTTTCAAAGAAGGAAAACAGACAATATTTTTACCCACTTTAAAAATGAGTGAAAGCAAAGAAAGGAAGGCAGAGATCGATTAACTAGATGTAGAAGGTCATGTCTTCCATAAGGACTAAATGTCTGCAGCTTGTCTGGGGAGAGGTGAGTGAGGACTGGTCCCAGCCTCTCAATCTTTCCTGTCTCTCAGCCTCCAGTGGGGAAGAGGGGGAGGCCCAGGCGCAGGAAGAAGAACTGCCCTCTAAAAGGTAAGGTTCTGCCTGTCTACCCAGAGCCCCCAGGGGGGAATTTAGCTTCACTGTCCTGAGGAATGAGTCTCCCAGGACTTCCACTGAAGGCCTGAGGTGGGTGGAGGTGGCATCCAGGGAAGGATATCAGAACCCAGGATTCTTCTCAGATCCCAGGCTGGGCATGAAGCCAGGTGGGCCGAGAACGGGTGCTGCCCAGTAGGGGCCTGGATGTTGCAGTGTGGCCTCCAGGCCCAACTGTGGACAGCTGCTTAGCCTGGCTAAGGCTGGTTCTTCTTTGAGCAATCCCTGTCTGCTCCCCCACAGGGAGGGTGTGAGGCCCCTGTGGGATGGATGTGGGAGCACTCTGTACATGATAAAGTGCTGCACACCAAGCTTCCTGCTGTCCCTCTCAGGGTCACATGGCCTTGAGCCCTGATGCTTGTGCCCGAGGGTCTAATCGCCCATGGTCTGCCCTAGAGGGACACTCAGCCTCCTGCAAGATCCTCAGGCCCATCCCTTCCCCATCCTAACCTGGCTCCTGATTTTCAGCTTGTAGAGATTGCCTGGGGGAACTGGAGGGGGCTCGGGACCTGGTTTTGCTTCTGCAGAGGTGAGGCACTCTTCTCTTCTCTCCTTGTTCTCCTTCCTACCGGGGCCTGGAACAGGACTCGGGGGCCTGGGGCTGACCTGGGACGGGGAGACCATGGGATGGGGACAGGATGTGGCTACAGCCCTGGGTCCAGGGAGAGGCAGAGCTTTGTGAAGTCAGCATGGGGGCAGTGGAGGGCCCTGGGCCCCACCCTGGCCCCACCCACCCCCTCTGCAGCTTGTGCCTCCTGTCTTCTGCAGCCACCTGGAAAAGTTTCGGGACAAAAGGGACTTTTGTCAGCTCTGATGTCCAGATCCCCCAGGGAAAGTGTGCAAACCAGCACCTGCCAGAGCCCACCAGCCACCTGGGGAGCGTGCGGAAGATGCTTCTCCTGCCACCTCATCCCCATTGGCTTCCCCGGCTCCCCTGGCCCAGCGCCCTTCACTTCTGGCCTCCACCCTGCCAGTACAACCTCAAGAAGACCAGTCTGACTTGATCAGAATCCCCCCAGGCACTGTCCCAGAGAGCTCACCTCCAGGTTACTCTCGTTCGGCGCCTCCTGTCTTGGCCACCTTAGGCCTTGAACGCACCATTTTCTTCCTCTCCTGGTGGTGGGCAGCTGCCAAGGCCCTTTTCTTTCCCACCTCGCCACATAGCAAATCCCAGAAAGAGCCTCTTCTCCACCATCCACCTGAGGCTTGGCTCTGGGGAGACCCCACACACAGGCAGAGAGAGGGTGGTGGCCCTGCTTTCCTCAACTGTGATGTCCGGAAGCTCCTGGAAATGCTCATTACCAAGAGAGCAGGACTGAAGCTGTGGAAGGAAAAAGAAAAGGATAGGTCATTTCTGAAACAAGTGAGCCCCGATTACCCGCAGGGTTCTCTGGGGAATATGATAAAGTCACCGAGCTGGGAGTGGGACACCACAACTCCACACTCCTTCTGGAACATGAAAGAGAAACCAGAGCAGCTGCCGGGTCCTCAGCAGCTCTCCCATCCGAAGGCCATGGGGGACCACTTACAGCAGAAATGCGGCCAGCTCTTCTGGGGCCTCCCAACTCTGCACAGCGAGTCCCTGGTAGCTGCTGCCTGGGTCTCTAGGAAGCCTTCTACAAAACCACCACGTCGCTTTGTTTCCTTCAATGAAGTCCCTGACTTTTTTCCTTCAGAAAATTGGAGGGAAGAACCTTCACAACCTCCCCAGGACCAGCCTGGGCCCCACCATGAGGCCCAGCCCCAGGCTTTGATTGAAATCTTCCCGAAGCCCCAGCCCCAGCCTTTGACCGAAACCTTGCCCAAGCCCCAGCCTCAGCCTTTGACTCAAACCTTGCCCAAGCCCCAGCCCCAGCCCCCACCTTTGGATGAGATCCACAGCCAGGTCCCTCTGTCTCCTGCTCCCCCAGAAGTACCATATTGCTCTCCACCCCAGAGTAAAGGGGACCCTACAGGAAGCTGTAGAACAACTTGCCCTACATCCCAGGAGAAGGCACAATTCCTCATCCCAATTGCAGGTGAGCATCTGGAATGGCCCTTGCAGAAGCGACTGAGGTGGAAGAAAATGTTATCCTCTCTGCTCAAAAACTCTCGGGCACCCTGTAGCCAACCCACTCCAGACCTTCCCCAGGATAGCGAGGATTCTCAGAGCCACAAGTCTCCCTCTGTTCTTCTCAGAGATTGGATCATCCCTGAGCACCAGGAGCAGCACAAGCAACATATTCAAAGGAGTTTCGCCCCCGATAAAGACCAGTTGGGCCCTCCCTGCAGATCCCAAGCACCCATGATGCAGCCTCAGGGTGAATTCCCAGGGAGGGGTCAGCCTGGGGCAGAAGACAAGCATGGGGCATTTGCAGGTAAAAGCAGCAAGGATGAGCAGAAGATGGGCTCCAGGCACTCTGAAAGATTCTCTCAGGAGGGTTCCATAAGTGTCAAAGAAGACAAGGACCCAACCAGGAACCTAGGGCAAGATCTGAAGAGGTTCCCAGAAGATCTATACATAGGTTCAAAAAATACCTTGGTGAAAGTTCTGGAGGACAAGGAGGAGGAGGAGTCAGATAGTGACTGGATTAGGCTCCAGAGGTATAAATCAGGAAATTATCTACCCAGGGGCCCAGAGAAGCAGCAGGTTGACAAAACCCTGAATTTCCAATTGGACCAGAAGATGGGGGAGATCAACGAAGGCACGGTCCCTGTGCGTGAGCATCAGTCCAGGATCACTGCCAGCCACGCTGTTTTAAAATCTGTCACCCACCATAAGCCCAGAGATCTAGCATCCTTGAGTGGTCAGAAATGCCATGTGAACACCTCCCAGGAGCTTTTTTCCTTGATCCCTGCACTCAAGAGATGCGTGAAGCACATATTATAAGGTTTCGTGTGAGGCATAGATGGGGTTCCAATCTCCAGTCCCTGGAGCCCATAAATCTTGAGGGTCAAACCCCACCCTTTCCATTCTCCAGCCTTCCCTCCTGGGCCACTGGTGAATTTGGGGATGGCTCCATAGCTGCGGTTGCCAATTTTCTGGGAGAACATCCTTGGAAAGGATGTTCATTAGTACCATCCAATTGGTACTAATAGAGCAACATTTATGTGCACATATGGAAGTAACATTCATCAGGGATTGGGCAGGAGGCGGGGTCAGGTAAATTCACACCTAATGGTTGCAGTACGTGCTTTCTGGAGAATGAGCATGCTTGCAGCTTTGACTCAGCTGGTGCAAAGATAATTTATGTGACCAAAGCATTTGTACCCCTGTAATATTCTAAAATTTAGAAAAATTATAGAGACAGAAAGTATAATGGTGGTTGCCAGGGTTGTGGGTTCAGAGGAATGGAAAGTTATTGTTTAATGGGTACAGAGTTTCAGTTTTGCAACATAAAAAGAGTTCTGGAGATGGATGACAGTGATGGTTGTACAATATGAATGTACTTAATACCCCTGAACTGTACACTTAAATATTTTTAAGATGCTAAATTTTCTGCTACATGTATTTTACCACGGTAAAAAAAATTGAAAACAAAAATGGGGCTAACAGTACTATTTATCTCCCTGGGTTACTTTGAGGCTGATATGAGATAATACAGGGGATCTGGACTTAGCACATAGCAAGTGCTCAATTAATGATAGCTTTGATTATTATTAACTCTGTGCTCATCTGAGTCACAGAAATAACAAGTCTTGTGATTGTTCCTTAGTTCTCTGCCATGGCCAGTCACTTTGGAGTTAAGAGGAATACATGCCCAGTTGTGCCCCAGGATTGCTTGGTCCTGAGCGAGGCAGACTCAGAATTCCCTAAAGGACTCTCTGATTAGCCAAACACCCTCATTGGATAGAATGCAGAGAGTTCTTTGGTCCCCGTGATAGAAAATCTGATGCTCACCAGACATTCCATCTATTTCCTCATATCTAGTTTTGTTTTGTTTTGTTTTGTCTTTTTTCAGATAGAGACGGGTTTATGGATAATAGTATGGGATGGACTGGGAAAGTTCCAGGGCCTGTAGTGATGAGCTTCTCAGGAACAGACAGACAGGAGTGGCCCAGACAGACCAGCAGACAGAGGAACAGGGAAACAAAACCAAATGGGGAAACAGTTGTGTCCAGGTATCAGATCCAGCTCTGCCCTGGGGACTGGGTGGAGCAGGGCTGACAGGGGCCTCCATCCTGGTAGGGGCCCCTCTCCTCACTCCCTGCTGCCCTCATCTGGCATGCTGGGACCTTTGGCAGGCAGAGTTTCCAGAGCTATGGAATGGTTGGTCTGAGTGGGCAGAGGATCAAGGCTCTTGGAGACTCCCTGGAGAGGTGGAGGCCTGAGTGGTGTGGGGTTAGCAGCACTGGGGGGAATGTGGCCAGGCTCCAGGTGCCTGGGGTGGGGCCACTGCTCAGCAGGGCGCCTGTGTCCAGGGCAGGTCCCCCACCGTGCCCACCACACCAGCATGGTGCAATAAATAAAGTTTCAAGTTGTTAAGTCGGTGTTGAACAGGAGAGCTGGAGGCTTGCAGACAGGCAGGGGCTTTGAAAGAGAAGCCCCAGCCACCCACCATGGCCTCTCAGTGAGCTCTAACTGTATTAAGTCAGTCTTGGGCACTGGAGTGGATGTCTGGCCCGGATGTCCACATGGGCACTCCGTGCAGGGGCTCAGCCCCTCAGACCAGGGCCAAAGCCTGCTCAGTGGGGCAAAAGCAGGGCAGCATGGTGCCCACAGCGTCCAGGATGGCTGCCAGGTGCTCAGCCTGTGCCTGAGGCCCACAGAGCTGCATGCAGTCTGCCAGCCGCAGCAAGTACTCAAGGTTGTGGCCAGAGAAGCCTCGGCAGGCCAGGATCTGCCTAGCGATTGCCTCCTCAGGCACAGGGCCCAGGTAGCCAGGGAGCTCTGGGCTGGCCACATAGGCCAACGCCTTGCGTGGTTGGTCAGGGGCATCTTGAAGATAGAAAGTGACCTCCTTGGTATCATAGCTGCCAGGCACTGCCTCCCGCACATTCAGGAACTTCAGGGCCTCGCTCACCTGCTCTCCTGGCACCTGGTACGTCACGCCCCGAGTGCAGCCCTCGTGATCTTCAAGGAGAGTCACCACACCGCCAGACATCTTGTGGCTGCTCCGATGGAAGGTGTCTCCCTGCCAGAAATGGCGGCTGTAGCCGCGCACAAAGCGCACAGGGCTGTCACTGTAGGTGAAGTCAGGCCTCCACACCAGGGAGCCGTACCTGAAAGTCCACAGCGCTTGAGCATCGCCGTCGTCCCGGGGGTGCTGAGCGGAGGGCGCAGGGGACCGTGAGCGGGGCACGGTGTTCGGGGCTGCAGATTCTTGCTTCACGGTGCAGGGCTCATGAGACCGCCACCTTCGCCAAGGTCAAGCAGGTACCTGAGCGCCGAGCTGAAGCAATACCAGACGGAGCAAAGGTGACGCCCTGGACGAGTGTCAGGCTGAGCTGAAGAAACTCCGCAAGAAGAGCCAGGGGAGCAAGACCCCGCAGAAGTTCTCGGACAAGGAGCTGCAGTACATCGATGCCATCAGCAACAAGCAGGGCGAGCTGGAGGGCTACGTGTCCGAGGCCTACAAGAGGGCCCTCACCGAGGAGCGCCGGCGGTTCTGCTTCCTCGTGGAGAAGCGGTTGGCCGTGGCCAAGAACGCTGCCGCCTACTGCCCAAAGGGCAAGGAGCTGCTGGCCCAGAAGCTGTCGCTATGGCAACAGGCTGTGCTGACCCCAACAAGATCCCCGACCGCGCGGTCCAGCTGATGCAGCAAGTGGCTAGCAGCAACGGTGCCACCCTCCCCGGCATTCTGTCGGCCTCCAAGTCCAACCCGGTCATCTCAGACCCCGTTCCGGGGGCCAAGCCCCTGCCGGTGCCCCCCGAGCTGGCACCGTTTGTTGGGTCCCAGAGGAAGCTGAACTACTCTTGCTCTAACACGCTGCCCGTGCGCAAGAGCGTGACCCCCCAAAATAGCTATGCCGCCACTGGGAACAAGACTCTGTCCCGCTCCAGCTCCATGGCTGTCGGCCTGGAGCGCAACAGGCGCATGCGGGTGAAGGCCACCTTCTCCCACGCAGCGGGGGACAAGAGCACCCTGTTGAGCTTCAAGGAAGGGGACCTCATCACCCTGCTGGTGCCCGAGGCCCGTGATGGCTGGCATTATGGCGAGAGCGAGACCAAGCTCCTGCAGCAGGGCAAGAGCAGCAGCTCCGGGAACCTCCTGGACAAGGACGACCTGGCCCTGCCACCCCCCCATCCCCGACTATGGCGCGTCCTCCCTGGCCTTCCCCACCCAGATGGCCGCCACATTCAAGCAGCGGCCCTACAGCGTGGCGGTGCCCGCCTTCTCCCAGGGTATGGACGACTATGGCGCCAGGTCCGTGAGCAGGAATCGCTTCGCCCATGTACAGCCGAAACCCACGGTGACCAACGACAGGTCTGCTCCCCTCCTCAGCTGAGGGTCACGTCTGCTCTGCTGCCCATGTGGCCACCACCCCACCCCCACATGGAATCTATCTGTCACCATCTGCGTGTTCCTGCTTAGGGAACGGCCACGCCCCTGCCTGCCAGACTGCGCCCACTGCAATCTGGCCTGGATCCTGGCTGTACCTGGCTGAGGCCCCACGGAGTGAGGGCTGGTCCCTGAGAGGCCCTGGGGCAGAGGGACCCGCCTCCTTGAGGGCAGGCGCCTCTGGGCCATGGGCCACAGAGCCCTGGGGCACTCCTGGGTCTGGAGGACAGGGAGGACATCCAGTCAGCCGTAGCTGGAAGAGGAGCCCAGCTGCCCTCCACTCCCACACGTGCAGTCAATAAACAGGCTGCCCCCCACCCCAAAAAAGGCTTTATTCAGACTACTTTTAAATAAGTGGTTGTTTTTATTGTCAGTGTTTTATTTTCCCCAAGTGTATTTTTTCTCTATTCTTCTATTTCTTTGTTTCCCTTTATATGTATATATGTATAAAATTCTTATATATAGGTATACACCCATCCCCTCCCCCCACTCCCCACCTCTGTCCGATACCCAGTTGGTGTTATTCCCAAATGTGCACTTAGGTGATGATCAGGGAAACCAATTTTCTGGTGAGTACATGTGGTGCTTGTTTTTCCATTCTTGGGATACTTAATAGAATGGGTTCCAACTCTCTCCAGGAGAACAAAAGAGATTCTATATCACCGTTATTTCTTATAGCTGAGTAATACTCCATGGTGTACATATACCACATTTTACTAATCCACTCATGAATTGATTGGCATTTGGGTTGTTTCCACATCTTTGCAATTGTGAATTGTGCTGTTATAAACATTCGGGTGCAGGTGTCTTTTTTATAGAATGACTTTTGCTCTTTTGGGTAGATGCCCGATAATGAGATTGTTGGATCGAATAGTAGGTCTACCTGAATCTGTTTAAGGTATCTCCATGTTGCTTTCCCCAGGGGTTGCACTAGTTTGCAGTCCCACCAGCAGTGTATGACTGTTCCTGTCTCCCCGCATCCACGCCTACATGTATTGTTTTGGGACTTTTTTTTTTTTTTCTATTTTTTTTTTTTATTCATGATAAATTATTAAGTGAACAGTGCAAGTTAAAAACAATAGTTTCATATTTTTTCCCCACCCCCCCTTTCCCGAGTCAGCACCTTCAAGTGTTACCACTCCCCAAACAGTGCGCAATGCACTCATTGTGTAGGCATACCCCCATCCCCTCCCCCACCCCCCACCTCAGTCTGATGTCCGATTGGTGTCGTTCCCAGATTTGTATTTAGGTGATGATCAGGGAAACCAATTTTCTGGTGAGTAAATGTGATGCATGTTTTTCCATTCTTGGGATACTTCACTTAATATAATGGGTTCCAACTGTCTCCAGGAGAACCATAGAGATGTCGTATCTTCATCATTCCTTATAGCTGAGTAATATTCCGTGGTATACATATACCACAGCTTACTAATCCAATCATGTATTGATGGGCATTTGGGTTGTTTCCACATCTTTGCTATTGTGAATTGTGCTGCTATAAACATTTGGGTACATGTGCCTTTGTTACAGAATGACCTTTTTTCCTTTGGGTATATGCCCAGTAATGGGATTGCTGGGTCAAATGGCAGGTCTACTTGAATCTGTTTAAGATACCTCCATAATGGTTTCCACAGGGGTTGCACTAGTTTGCAGTCCCACCAGCAGTATATTAGTGTTCCTGTCTCTCCACACCCACGCCAACATGTGTTGTTTTGGGTTTTTTTGATAAAGGCCATTCTCACTGGGGTTAAGTGATATCTCATTGTGGTTTTGATTTGCATTTCCCTGATGATTAGAGATGTTGAACACTTTTTCATATGTTTGTTAGCCATTTTTATATCTTCTTTTGAAAAATTTCTATTCATGTCCTTTGCCCACTTTTTGATAGGGTTGCTTGATTTTTTCTTGCTGATTTTCCTGAGTTCTAAATAGATTCTTGTTATCAGTCCTTTATCTGATGTGTAGTATGCAAAAATTTTTTCCCATTCTGTAGGTGGTCTGTTTATTCTCTGGACTGTTTCTTTGGCTGTGCAGAAGCTTTTTAATTTAATCATGTCCCATTCATTTATTTTTGTTGCTGCTGTGATTGCCTTGGGGGTCTTCTTCATAAATTCTTTGCCTAGGCCAATGTCTGTAAGAGTCTTTCCTACATTTTCTTCTAGAATTCTGATTGTATCACGCCTAAGGTTTAAGTTTGTTATCCACCGTGATTTGATTTTTGTGAGAGGTGAAAGCTGTGGGTCCTGTTTCAGTCTTCTACAAGTGGCTAACCAATTCTCCCAGCACCATTTGTTGAATAGGGATTGTTGTCCCCAGGGTATATTCTTTCCCGCTTTGTCAAAAATTAGGTGACTATATGAGGATGGTTCTATATTTGGATTTTCTGTTGTGTTCCACTGGTCTGTGTCCCTGCACTTGTGCCAATACCAGGCTGTTTTAAGAACCATGGCCTTGTAGTATTGTTTGAGGTCTGGCAAATTAATACCTCCCATTTTGTTTTTGTCGCTTAAAATAGCTTTTGCTATACGGGGTCTTCTTTGATTCCATACAAAGTGTATAATTATTTTCTCTATGTCTGTAAAGAATGATGTTGGTAATTTAATAGGGATTGCATTGAATCTGTAGATCACTTTGGGTAGTATAGACATTTTAACAATGTTGATTCTTCCGATCCACGAGCATGGTATAGTTTTCCATCTATTTGCAAGTTCTGCTATTTCTTTTCTCAGTGTTTCATAGTTTTCCTTATAGAGGTCCTTTACCTCTTTAGTTAGATATATACCTAGATATTTTATTTTCTTTGTTGCTATTTTGAAGGGTATTGAGTCTTTAATTTGGTTTTCCGATTGATTGTTATTGGCATATATAAATGCCTCTGATTTGTGTATATTAATTTTGTAGCCTGAGACTTTGCTGTATTCGTTAATCAATTCCAGGAGTCTCTTGGTTGAATCCTGGGGGTTTTCCAGATATAACATCATATCATCAGCAAAAAGTGAGAGTTTGATCTCTTCCTTCCCTATTTGGACTCCCTTGATTCTGCTCTCTTGCCTGATAGCTCTCGCAAGGACTTCCAATACTATGTTGAAAAGTAATGGAGACAATGGGCAGCCCTGTCTGGTTCCAGTTCTAAGTGGGAGTGCTTTCAGTTTTTCCCCATTCAGTATGATGTTGGCTGTGGGTTTGTCATATATGGCTTGTATCATTTTTAGGTAGGTTCCATCAATGCCTATTTTGTTAAGCGTTTTTATCATAAAAGGGTGTTGAATTTTGTCAAATGCTTTTTCTGCATCTAATGAGAGTATCATATGGTTTTTGGTTTTGCTTCTATTTATGTGGTGAATTACATTTATAGATTTACGTATGTTGAACCACCCCTGCATCTCGGGGATGAAGCCCACTTGGTCGTGGTGGATTCCTTTTTTGATAAGTACTTGGATTCGATTTGCTAGTATTTTATTGAAAATTTTTGCATCTATATTCATGAGAGAAATTGGTCTGTAGTTCTCTATTTTTGTTGTGTCCTTTCCAGGTTTTGGTATTAATGTTATATTGGCTTGGTAGAACGTGTTGGGGAGAACTCCATCCTTTTCAATATTGGAGAATAGTTTATGTAGGATGGGCACCAGTTCTTCTTTGTATGTATGGTAAAATTCAGGTGTGAACCCATCTGGACCAGGGCTTTTCTTTTTGGGAAGGTTTTTTATTGCTGTTTCGATTTCAGTTCTCGATATTGGTCTGTTCAGGTACTCTATTTCTTCCTGGTTGAGCCTGGGAAGACTATGTGTTTCTAAAAATTTGTCCATTTCCTCCACGTTCTCCAGTTTGTGTGCATAAAGATTTTTGTAGAATTCATAGATGATATCTTGTATCTCTGTAGCATCGGTTGTGATTTCTCCTTTCATGTTCCTAATGGAGGTTATTAGAGATTTTACTTTTGTGCTCTTGGTTAGTCTAGCCAGAGGTGTGTCTATTTTGTTTATCTTTTCAAAGAACCAACTTTTTGTTTTATTAATTTCCCTTATAGTTTCTTTGTTGTCCTTTTCATTTAGTTCTGATTTGATCTTAGTAATTGCTCGCCTTCTGCTGGGTTTGGGATGGTTCTGTTGTTCTTTCTCCAGTTCTTTGAGACTATTCATTAGGTTGTCTATTTGCATGTTTTCTGTCTTTTTGATATAGGCATTTATGGATATGAATTTTCCTCTCAGGACTGCTTTAGCTGCATCCCATAGATTTTGATAAGTTGTATCTCCATTGTCATTTAATTCAAAGAAATTTTTGATTTCCATCTTGATTTCTTCTTTTATAGAATAATTATTCAGGAGAAGGTTATTTAGCTTCCATGACTTTGAGTAAGAGTGAGGGTTTCTGTTTGTGATCATTGTTACTTTTATTCCGCTGTGATCTGAGAAGATGCATGGTATAATTTCTATTTTTTTGAATTTTTGAAGACATGATTTATGTCCTAGGACATGGTCAATCTTAGAGAATGTCCCGTGAGCTGATGAGAAGAATGTATATTCTGTGGACTTTGGGTAGAATGTCCTATAGATGTCAGCCATGCCCATTTGTTCTAGCATTCTATTTAGGTCCATTATGTCTTTGTTTATTTTCTGTTTAGAGGATCTGTCCTGTACTGTCAGTGGGGTGTTAAAGTCTCCAGCTATTACAGTATTGTTATCTATTATTTGGTTGAGATCTAGTAGGGTTTGCTTTATGAATCTAGGTGCACCTAGGTTGGGTGCATATATATATTGAGTATAGTCATGGCTTCTTGATGAATTGTGCCTTTAATCAGTATGTAGTAGCCATCTTTGTCTTTTATTATTTTTGTTGGTTTGAAAGCTAAGTTATTGGAAATTAAGATTGCCACACCAGCTTTCTTTTGGTTACCATTTGCTTGAAATATCGATTTCCATCCTTTTATTTTCAGTCTAAATGCATCTTTGCAGGTTAGGTGAGTTTCTTGAAGACAGCAGATACTTGGATTGTATTTTTTTATCCATTGGGCCAGTCTATGTCTCTTGAGCAGGGAGTTCAAGCCATTCACATTTATTGAGAAAACTGATAAGTGAGACAGTTTTTTGTTCAGCTTGTTGGGTAGAACTTCATTGTGATGTTTTCTCTCCTGGGCCATTGTGGTATCTGGAATTTGATCTTTAGCTCTTGAGTAGTTTTACATTCATGGATCTTTCTTGTGCTGATCCGTGTGTAATTCTCTTTGGAGTACTTCTTGTAGGGCTGGTCTTGTCTTGGTGAATTCCCTCAATCTTTGTTTATCTGAGAATGTCTTGATTTCTCCTTTGTATAGAAAACTTAGCTTAGCTGGGTACAAGATTCTAGGCTGGGCATTATTCTGTTTCAGAAGCGTGAAAATGGGGCCCCAACCTCTTCTTGCTTGTAAGGTTTCAGCTGAGAAATCTGGCGTAATTCTGATGGGTTTTCCTTTGTAAGTTACTTGTTTCTTTCTCCTTACAGCTCGGAGAAGGGACTCTTTAGTGGATATTTTGGTCAGCCTGATGACTACGTGGCGTGGTGTTTTCCTATTTGCTATGAATCTCCCAGGGGTCCTTTGAGCTTCTTGAATCTGTATGTCTAGAGTATTGGCAAGGCCTGGAAAATTTTCCTCGATTATGTCTTCAAATAGCTTGTCCAACCCTTGCTTATTATCTTCTTCACCCTCAGGAATGCCAATAACTCTCAAGTTAGGTTTCTTCACATAATCCCACATTTCTTGAAGACTCAGATCATTTCTCTTACTTTTTCGATCTATCTCTGTGACTGACTTATTTAGTTGGAAGGAGTTATCTTCAATTTCTGAGATTCTTTCCTCTGTTTGATCTACCCTGCTCTTGAGACTTTCCACAGTGTTTTGTAGCTCTCTGAGTGAATTATTCACTTCTAGGAGTTCAGTTTGGTTTTTCTTCAATATTTCAATTTCTTTAGTGAATTTTTCCTCCAAATCCTGTATTTTTTGTGTGTTTTCCTTGTGTTGTTTATCCATTGATTCTTGTATATTATTCAGCTTGTTTATAATCCATAATTGGAATTCTTCCTGTGACATGTTGGTGTTTTGAGTCTGGTTTGTGTCAGATGGTTGGGAGCTGGTATTTCTCTTTGGGGATGAGCTTTCCATTTGATTCTTTGTGCTCTCCGTGTTTTTTCGCTGGGCCCTTCCCATCTAGATTTATCGTTGGATCTTTACTTATAGATTTAGTCTGGTTAACAGGACTCTTTGTGCTCTATTCTTAGGCTGTGAAACAGTCTAGGTATGTTGCTTCTTTTGGCAAGAGGGGGAGACTGTTGTGTATTGTTTAGAGATTTTTCTGTTTCCGTTGGGGGACTGCTTCCGATGGGTCCAATCCTAAAGGATTGGAGTGATCCAAGACCGCTTTGGTGAGTTAGAACACTGTGTTGTGGTCTTTCAGAAGGCAGGCAGGGTCCACACTAATAGTAGACCAAAATTCTCTTTGCTTGTTTGTTTCCCTTTGGTTCTTCCTCTATAAGGGAGGTTTCTGACTCTATCTGCAGGCAAGATACTAGCTATGGGGAGAGGACGGTGACCTCGCTTGCTCAGCGCCCCAGTTGCTGTAGCTCCCACGGGCAAAATTCTATCTTGGTCCAATGTCCCCAGGGATCAGGTTCCACACTCTCGCTTCTGGAGAAGTATTCAGTGTTTACACTTCCGCGGGGATCCTATATAAGGTCCGTGGACCAGGGGAGAGGGCCGTCCAGGGAGCCTCTTGGTACCCTATTGCTCCGCAGTGACTTGGCTGTGGGCCCTAGAATGGCGATTGCGTGCCCGCAGATCTCCGGCCTTGGGGGTGACTGCTCAGGATCCGGTATGTACCAGAGCCAGGGACCTGGCCCGTTCCGAAGCTCTCCGTGGGTCCCCAGTTAGAAGGCGAAAAGAGAGGAGAAAGAGAAGGGAAAAAAAAAAAAAGAAAAGAAAAAAGAAAAGGAAAGAAAGAAAAGAAAGAGGAGAAAACGAAAGAGAAAAGAAAAAAAAGAAGAAAAAAAAAGAAAGAAAAAGAGAAAAAAAAAAGGAAAAAAAAAAAAACGCAAAAAGCCAAACCAAAAAACACCAAAAACGCCAACAAAAATGAACAAAAACAAACTACATAGCACCTCACCACACCGCAAGGCTGAAAGATACACAAATCTGAAGTATATAATTCAGCAACTCAGTGTTTTTTTGTTTGTTTGTTTGTTTTACGCCTTAGCACAGCTCCGCCCCTTCACTTCCGCTCGGCTGGGTCCGGAGTGGCCATTAGATGTTTTTGTTTTTACGCCTTAGCACAGCTCCGCCCCTTCACTTCCGCTTGGCTGGGTCCAGAGTGGCCATTAAATGTTTTTGTTTTTACGCCTTAGCGCAGCTCCGCCCCTTCACGCCCGCCCGGCTGGGTCCCGGGTGGTTTCGCAGTGGATTTCAAGATGGCGTCTGCGCGCCCGCACAGCTCCGAGGGTGGTGGGGGTCCAACCTCCGCGCTCAAAAAGGCGCGGCAGCCAGAGGCCCAGAGGGCAAAGGTGCCTGCCGGGGCTGTCCGGCTCGTGAGCCGCCAGAAAAAAAAAGAAAAAGAAAAGAAAAGGAAAAAAAAAAAAAAAAAAAAACCAAAAAAAACAAAAACAAACACAAACACAAACAAACAAAACCCAGAAGAAATTTACCAAGAATAAAATATACAGTTCGGCGAGCCTATTCTTGTTCGTGGGCTTTTTTTTTTTTTTGCCTTAGCGCAGCTCTGCCCCTTCACCCCGAGCGCGGCCCCGGCATATCCCGCACTCCTGGCGTTGGTTCAGAGACCAGCGGAGGGCGCCGGGCAGAGAGAGCCGCTCGGCACTTTATGGCTCCCGAGCGGTTTCGCCCTCGCTTTCAAGATAGCGCCTGCAGAGCTCCGGGGCTGGAGGAGACCGGCTCCCCGGCAGGCAGAGACCGCCACTGCCCGGGGGCTGGCGAGCAAGGACGCGCACTGGGGGTCACCGGCTGGAGAACCGCCGAAAAAGGCAGCACGGGCAGAAAGAGCCGCTGGGCACTTTTTGGCTCCCGAGCGGCCTCGCCCTCGCCCTCGCTTTCAAGATGGCACCTGCCGAGCTCCGGGGCTGGAGGGGACCGGCTCCCCGGCAGGCAGAGACCGCCACTGCCCAGGGGCTGGCGAGCAAGGACGCGCACCGGGGGATCACCGGCTGGAGAACGGCCGAAAAAGGCAGCACGGGCAGAAAGAGCCGCTGGGCACTTTTTGGCTCCCGAGCCGTTTCGCCCTCGCTTTCAAGATGGCGCCTGCCGAGCTCCAGGGCTGGAGGGGACCGCCACTGCCCAGGGGCTGGCCAGCAAGGACACGCACCGGGGTGACCGGCTGGAGAACTGCCGAAAAAGGCAGCACGGGGTACGACACTATTTGCTGTCCGGGAGTCTTTTGTGTTTTTCCGCCCTGGTGCAGATCCGTCCCTCCTCGCCAAGCGCTGTCTCAGCTGAGATCCCCCAGGTTCTAAGGTAATTTCGCAAAAAAGCCTCCTGTCTGCAATGCGCCACGTATCCCTCAGTGATTCTGCGCTGGCCTGGGTCAGGGCTCTATTCAATTGGGAGCGGAGGGCTAGCCGCTTTCCCGAGAGGCTGCACCCACCCCGGCTGGGGGCGGGTGTATCCGACCCACGCTCTGCTGGCTAGTGTCTGTCCCGCGTTCCTAATATTCGTTCACCTCAGACCTCACTCGCTCTGTTTGTCCCACGCTGATTCTCTGTGGATTCACACCGCTGTTCCTGTGTGGGAGCGGTCTTCTAGCGTTGTGGCAGGTCCGGATCGATGCCTTCCTTCCCGGGAGCGCAGATTCAGGCCGTCACCACCACTCCGCCATCTTTTCTGAATTCTGTTTTGGGACTTTTTGATAAAGGCCATTCTCACTAGAGTTAAGTGATATCTCATTGTGGTTTTGATTTGCATTTCCCTGATGATTAGAGATGTTGAACATTTTTTCATATGTTTATTAGCCATTCTTATATCTTCTTTTGAAAAATTTCTATTCATGTCCTTTGCCCACTTTTTGATAGGGTTGTTTGATTTTTTCTTACTGATTTTCCTGAGTTCTAAATAGATTCTTGTTATCAGTCCTTTATCTGATGTGCAGTATGCAAAAATTTTTTCCCATTCTGTAGGTTGTCTGTTTACTCTCGTGACTGTTTCTTTGGCTGTGCAGAAGCTTTTTAATTTGATCAGGTCCCATTCATTTATTTTTGTTGTTGCTGTGATTGCCTTAGGGGTCTTGTTCATAAATTCTTTGCCTAGGCCAATGTCTGTAAGAGTCTTTCCTACATTTTCTTCTAGAAGTCTAATAGTTTCCCACCTAAGGTTTAAGTCTGTTATCCACCGTGATTTGGTTTTTGTGAGAGGTGAAAGCTGTGGGTCCTGTTTCAGTCTTCTACATGTGGCTATCCAGTTTTCCCAGCACCATTTATTGAATAAGTTATCTTTTCCCCAGAGTATGTTTTTGTCTGCTTTGTCAAAGATTAGATGGCTATAGGAGGATGGTTTTATATTTGGATTTTCTGTTCTGTTCCACTGGTCTGTGTCCCTGCACTTGTGCCAATACCAAGCAGTTTTATTTATTTATTTTTATTTATTTTTTTTTTTACAATATCGTCATAATTTATTTAGATTTCTTTAGTTTTTATCTAACATCTCTTTTGTCTTCCAGGACCATATATGATGCTGCCTTACATTTCATTGCCATATCTCCTTAGACTCCTCTTGGTTGTGACAGTTTCTCAAACTTTTCTTGATTTTTTTTTTTTATTTTTTTTATTTATTTTTATTTTTTTATTTTATCTTGTTATGGGGGATACAGAATTGCAGGTTACGTATGTTGCTCCTGTACCGCCTTTCCCCCCAAGTCAGAGCTCCAGGCGTGTCTGTTCCCCAGGTCGTGCGCATTGCATCCATCATGAGGTATATATCCCTCCCTTCCCCACCCCCCCTTCCTGAGTCAGCACCTTCAAGTGTTACCACTCCCCAAACGGTGTGCAATGCACTCATTGTGTAGGCATACCCCCATCCCCTCCCCCACCCCCCACCTCAGTCTGATATCCAATTGGTGTCGTTCCCAGATTTGTATTTAGGTGATGATCAGGGAGTTTTAATAATCACAGCCTTGTAGTATAGTTTGAAGTCTGGCAAATTAATACCTCCTATTTTTTTTTTTTATTGCTTAAAATTGCTTTTGCTAAACAGGGTCTTCTCTGGTTCCATACAAAGTGTAAAATTATTTTTTCTATATCTGTGAAAAATGATGTTGGTAATTTAATAGGGATTGCATTGAATCTTTAGATCACTTTGGGCAGTATAGACATTTTAATAATGTTGATTCCTCCGATCCACGAGCATGGTATGGTTTTCCACCTATTTACATGCTCTGCAATTTCCTTCCTCAGTGTTTCATAGTTCTCCCTATAGAGGTCCTTTACCGCCTATCCTCCAATATCGAGAAGGATGGAATTCTCCCCAACACATTTTACCAAGCCAATGTAACATTGATACCAAAACCAGGAAAGGATGCAACAAAAAAAGAAAACTACAAACCAATATCTCTTATGAATATAGATGCAAAAATTCTCAATAAAATCCTGGCAAATCGATTCCAAGTGCATATCAAAAAAATAATCCATCACGACCAGGTGGGCTTCATCCCAGAGATGCAGGGGGATGGTTTAACATACGCAAATCTATAAATGTAATTCACCACATAAATAGAAGCAAAAATAAAGACCATATGATCCTCTCAATAGATGCAGAAAAAGCATTTGACAAAATTCAACACCCTTTTATGATAAGAACACTTAACAAAATAGGCATAGACGGGACCCACCTAAAAATGATACAAGCCATATATGACAAACCCACAGCCAACATCATACTGAATGGGGAAAAAATTGAAAGAATTCCCACTTAGAACTGGAACCAGACAGGGCTGCCCAGTGTCCCCATTACTTTTCAACATAGTATTGGAAGTCCTTGCAAGAGCTATCAGGCAAGAGAGCAGAATCAAGGGAGTCCAAATAGGGACAGAAGAGATCAAACTCTCACTCTTTGCTGATGATATGATGTTATATCTGGAAAACCCCAAGGATTCAACCAAGAGACTCATGCAATTGATCAATGAATTCAGTAAAGTCTCAGGATACAAAATCAATACACACAAATCAGAGACATTCATATATGCCAATAACAGTCAAATGGAGAACCAAATTAAGGACTCAATACTCTTCAAAATAGCAACAAAGAAAATAAAATACCTAGGACTATATTTAACTAGAGAGTTAAAGGACCTCATTGAGTTTTTATGTTTTATCTTACGCAGCTATGTGGGTACTGTGTTCATCATAAAATAGATGTTACTCTAAATATATATATTATATATATAATATATATATATATATATGTTACCATAATATGCTTCAGAAAGGGGGTACTGTGTGGCTTTAACTGTGGCTCGTATCTATCCTGGCTGGAATAAACCACCCTCACCAGGTGTAAGCACAGTCCACTTCTGAAACATCAGTAAATTTAGCCTTGATGCTGTTATTTGTGTCCAATCTTTTATCCCAGTTTTGTCAGTGGACCCCAAATGTCCTTAGTGGCATTTCTCCTCCCTCCAGTACAGGGGCCAGTGTAGGCTCAGGGCTTGCATTTGGTTCTCATGTTCTTTTAGTTTCTATAATGGAACCTTTCCACTGGCTCTTAGTGCTTTTGTGTCACTGAATTTTTAAAGAATATAGTCTCCTGTCCCTTTATGAACAGGGTGTTTCTCATTTGGAATTTATCTGATGATTTTCTTATGGCTAGAGGTTCCAACTATGCTTTCTTGACTGGAACACCAGGTAGGTGCCTTTGTGTCCTACTCGGGGGTGGTGTCTGGAGGCACACCATGTCCCTCTGCCCCTCAGTGGTGATGTTAAATTTGATTGCCTGGTTGAGATGTTGTCTGCTTTATCCACTGTATCATAATTTTGTGGAGAGACACTTTCTAAGACCGTGCAAAATGTCCGTCTGGATTTAGTCAGCTATTGAGGACTCCTGCCCAATCCAGTCTAGAATGTGATGGCTGCAACTCTAGCACACTCTCCGTATTTGCCAGTTGGCCTTGACATTCTGCTGCAAGATTCCCTTTGCCCCTGTTTATTTATTTGTTTATTCATTATCCATACAGACTCACGAATCCTTACTTTCTTCCTCCAATGGTTTTTGCTTCGTTACTGTTCTGAACCATCTTGGTGCTCAAACTGTACCAGATATGTGCAATGAGATCGCCTTCAAGCTGGCTCCTGTGTCGCTGTGACATGTCTCCGTCATTTTTGTTGATCGCATCCTTGCTTTCTGGTGTAACAATATGCTCCAGGCTCAACTTGTCCCCATCCTTCCCCAGCCAGGGGAGAAATCAGCCATCTCTCCCAGGGGCCCCGGTTGCTTTTAGTGGAGAACTGCACCTTTTCTTTTAAGATGTTCAAGCCACTTGAAACAAAGATGTGGAGTACACTAATTCAAATTACTTACCAGTGTAGTATCTAAGTACCTGAAGAACCAAGTTTCTAAATCATGTTGTTAGAGGATGAAATTTTTACGGCTTTAAGGAGTCTAAAGCTGTGAGCAGATATAAAATGGAAAAATCTGACAGCAGAGTTTGGCAAAAAGCAATGCAAAAAATGTCTTAACCCTTAAAGTGTCTTTTTTTTTTTCTTTTAAAAAGATACCTTTTAGTCTAGATCATCTTTTGCTTTCTCTTTTCATGTGATACCTAAATCACAAGGGAGAAATATTGTAAGAACTCCCGTCTGTAGGGCTGTAAGGAGAGAGGTGGTGATTTTGGGGAGTCAGAGAGAGGGGTTTGCAGTGAATGATTGTAGCAAAGTGAGATGTTACTAAAGACAGAGGTTGAAATTCAATCAAAGAGGGGACTTCACTGGAAGGATTCTCACCAGGGCATCTCATGGCATTAAAAGAAGATTTGATCCCTGATCATCACCTAAATACAAATCTGGAAATGACACCAATTGGACATCAGACTGAGGTGGGGGTGGGGGAGGGGATGGGGGTATGCCTACACAATGAGTGCATTGTGCACCGTTTGGGGAGTGGTAACACTTGAAGGTGCTGACTCGGGAAAGGGGGGGTGGGGAAAAAAATATGAAACTATTGTTTTTAACTTGCACTGTTCACTTAATAATTTATCATGAATATTTCCCATATTATTTCATATCATTGTACAAGAAATAATGTATACATTATGAGGACATACTGTATCTAACAAGATATACTGTTAGACTCTTTGATTCTGTAAAATTAAATTGAAAAAAAAAATAAATAAAAAAAAAAAAAGAAAAAAAAAAAAAAGAAGATTTGAATAATAAAGACTGGGAAAGAGAAAGTGCCAGGGAAGTTGCAGTAGAGGACCCTTCTCCAGGGCACAGCCAACAACAGGACTTGACTCCACACCCTCACACCCGGTGTGAGACCAGGGTGCACTCCTGATCAATCAGTCCTGGCCAGGGGGCGTGCATCACAGACATGGCTGTCACCTGAGTATGGGTGGCCAGGCTGGGATCCCTGTGAGCCGGGCAGTGCACTAGCAGGAATCCAAGGGCTGTAATGGTGGAAGGGACTCAAGAGCCTCTGCAGGAGCCCTGGCTTTCATTATGCGTGATTGGCTCTCTGCTGAGGGGTAAATTAGCTGTGCCCAGGTTCTTGGTTGTAGATTATGTAACCAGAAGAATAATTCATTGGAGAGGAAGCAGGAAACACAGAATCAATGGGAATTGGACAGTAGGCTCTGTAAAAGGACAGGATCCAAGGGACTCTGGACACAGCAAACACTAGTATTGGACGGGGCTGCCAAGGCCACAGCCAGGGAACTTCACCACCCAGATGGTTGCTGCCACTGCCAGACACTTACCTCCACAGCAGTGCTGCAAGTCATCTGTGACCATCTCCTGCACCCTGTGTCACTTTTTAAATAAAATCTCAGGCCGTCTGATTATACCAGCTTGCTAGGGAGAGGCACCATGCCATGGTGGTTAGTAGCACGTTCTTTGGAGCCAGACTTGCTGGGTTTAAAATCAAGGCTCTTCCACTGATGAGCTGTATGCATCCTGAATGTATGTTAGTTTTCTCATCTGCTAAATGGGAATAAGGATCCTATGAGGTTATGAGAAGTACATGAGTCGTTATTTTTAGTGTTTAGAGGACTGCCTGGCACATAGTCAGGGCTACTTATTTTCAGTGTTTATTAAAATTCTTAGGCTTCCACCATAGGGAAGGGGGTGGGCTGCCTCCTGCCTTTCTTGGAATTCTTCCCCCAAAGGAGAAGGGTATTGAGATTCTGGGCAACCCCTAATGACAAAAGTCTACAACAAAAATGTAAGACTTTCCATAAAGAAAGAAATAAGCCTTTTCTAAATGGATTGGTAAATGCAAACTCGAAGTAAAATCTAAATGTAAGCTTTCAGATAATGGGATCACGAAAAGGAGGCAGATGTCTTTAAATATTAAGGTGTATTTAATATTGCTACAATTAATTTATTGAATTTTTTTATCATGCTTTTATTCTATTGGGATATGAACATTCCATACATGTATCCTATTACCCCAGGAAACTGCTGCACCCCATCTGCTGACATTGTCTCAGGTGTTAAACATTTCCCAAATCTCACCACGTCTTCCCATATCTGAAGCTGCAATCCGCCTGCATTATTGCAATGTCCTCCTGATTTCCCACTGTCCACATTTGCCCTTTTTTGGTCCATTTTAAAACTTAGATCATATCATTACCTTGTGTACACTCCGTGCCTTACATTACACTTGGAATGCATTCCGAACACCTGCCCACCTCTCAGGACACGTGTGTATCATTCTTCGCCTGGCTCATTGGATGGAGGCTGCACTCACCTCCTTTCCATTCTTTGAACACATCAGCCCTTTTCTTACTTCTGGGTCTTTGGTCTTGCTCTTTCTTCTGCCTGGAACATTCTTTTCTGTTCCCCTCTCTTGCTCCAAGTATATGGCTGTTTCATCCCTATCTTCACATCTCAGCTCAAAAGTTCGTCTCTCTACGAGGCCTTTTCTGATTATGCTACCTGAAGTCATCCTTGCACATTGTACTCTTAGTTGCTCAATTCTATTACTTGGTTTTGTTTCTTCATAGCTTTTATCTTGGAAATAACCTTAAATTCTTATTTGCTTACGTGTTGGTTTGTCTGCCCCCACTAGACTGCAAGCTCCATGCGAGTGGGACTGTGCCTGTCTTGTTGTTCCTGTATCCTGGCACCTGAACCAACACTGTGCCTGGTACGATTTTTAATAATCGCTCAATGGTATGGCACGAGCACTGACAAGCCAGAATGGTACTTGGCCAGTCAGAAATGACATAGGCCAGTTGACTATAAAATATCAAATAGTTTTCAATGAATACATGTTGAGATTATGGGTAGAAAAAGCAAGCACTCATGATTATTCAGAGTCCTGTCATTGCTTAGTTATAAAACTAGACCAGATATTTAATATATTGGTCTTAGTTTCAATGCTTTTTTCCCTGAATAAACTTTTGCATATAAAATAAGAGAGTTGTAATAAAAGCTAAAGTTTTCTAGAGTATAAACATGAAACAGAAGTACTGCCTATCTGATATGCTTCCTCCTTGTACTCTCAGGATTAATTATAACAACAACAAAAATAATTTTAACAATAGAATGGCTAAATAAAGTTAAAACATACTTTTTAATTTAAGAAAATTATGAAAATTACTTATGGGATCGCTGATAGGATATGAAAATTCATCCCATATGTGGTTTGCATTTTGCAAAAGTTAATTTTTCTCTGCAGTTTATGGGTGAGATTAAGTCAATATCCACTCAGTTATTGGCAACCATAGGTTTCAGGGACTAGAACAGCTGGATCTCGCTGTTACTCTTCCCTTCCAGCAAGTGCACTTAGGCTTCAACAGTCCATTATAAAGAGGGTCAAGGTGAAGGGAACTGGGCGACATTCTCCGAATTGTGGAACAAAAAAGGAAATTAGCAAGCAAAGAACAGTGAGAAGGAATAAGACTTAGAAAGCTGAGAGTTAAAGCCAGGAGAAGTCTGATTCATTCATGACCCAGTTCCTCTTAATGAGAACTGGGTTTTTTCCTCAAGAAGTCACTATTCCAGTAGCATCTAAACATCAGCAGTAAATGTGTCTGAAGTCCATAGCTCTTCCCCTGCCTCCCTTTTCCCCAGCTCCAAAACATAGTTCCCATGTGCTGCCAGCCCCCTGCCTGGGCCGGTGCCTCCCACTGCAAGGTCATGATAGAACTACCATGTACCTTCAGAAGGGCTTGTGCAGAGGAGGGTCAAAAGCATGAAGCACCTGCTGGCACCTCTTCTCAGAGAGCAGGGACCTGATGTGTGGCCATAACTTATCATTGTGAGATGCACAGTGTGTTTAGGCCCTGGAAACCTGAGTTTCTTTTTTTGGTGAGGGGAAGCTCTGAGTTATTGAGTATAACCATGAGCAAGACATTTCCTCTGAATCCCAGGGTCCTCACCTGTAGAATGAAAAGTTTGGACCAGGTAACCTTTGAGGTCTTTCCAATTCTGTCATCAGATGCTTTACACAAGTGGTTCTCAAAGTGTGTTCCTAGGATCAGCAGCATCAGCATCAGCACCTCCTGGGACTTTGTTAGAAATGCGAGCTCTCAGTCCCCATTGTAATTCTCTGAATCAGACATTCTGGAGTGGGGCCAGCAATCTGTATAATTATAAGCACTCCGGGTGATCCTGATACATGCTCAGGTGTGAGGACCTGTTTTATAGCTGTAGCCTGGAGCTCAGGAGCTGGCCAGCCTCTGATTGCCACTCTAGGCCCTAAGCCTAACATTTCAGCAGATTCCCAGGAGGCACCCAGGGCAGGCATGCCTAGGGTATACTCTGTTTCTTGACATGGAAGCAATCTCTCCTTCATCTGTGTGATGAAGGGTCTTTGGGGTCTGGGCTGGGTAATGTGGAGGGGTTTCAGCATCTGTCCCAAAGAGGAAGAGCAGCACGTATGTACATCTTACCTTGGCAAGAGTCATTACGAAAAGCAACAAATGTTCGCGTTTGCATGGGTCCTTGCACTTGAATGTACCATTCAAAAAGTTGTGCACCTATAAACTGCAATGGCTTTAGGGATCATAGCTGTTAAGTAGTTATCTTTCTACCATGGACTTACGCTGCTGAGGAAGTATATTCCAGTAAGAGCCATCATATGTCAATCTTCTCATTGAAAATTCAGCCTCCATGAAACACTGGTTGGTGCTATGGTTTACATGTTTGTCCCCTCCAAATCTCACACTGACATTTGATTCCCAGAATAGTTGAAGTGTTGCAACAGAAGGAAAGTTTTATTGACTTCTATTTAGCGTTGGTTAACATCTATCCACTCAAGGATAGGTTGGACAAATCCAATCTTCTCTCAAAATACTGCCAGCTATATTGAGGTTCATAAATCCTCCCTAGATCCAGTAAGCCAGACCAATCTCTACTTTAATAAATATTTAGTTAGCGCCAATTGTGTCAGGTCATGGTAGAAATGGAGACACATTCTTCCTTTAGGGAACATTGAATGCATTTCAGTTATTTTTTCACTTAAAACTTTTTTTAATCATAGAGATGGCGTTTTACTCTGTTGCTCAGGGTGGTCTCCAACTCCTGGGCTCAAGTGATCCTCCTGCCTCAGCCTCCTAAAGTGTTGGGATTACAGGCATGAGCCACTGCACCTGACCAGACCATTGAATCTGTAGGAAGGAAGGCATATAACCAATTATGTTATAATATGTTAATTGCCATGATGTATTTGTGTTCAATGTCCAACAGCAGCCTGGAAGGAATACCTAAGATTACTTGAGGGAAACACGAAGGCTTCACAAAAGTGGATCAAAGTTGATTCAGGTTATAGAAAAACAGATATCATTAAGAATCTCTTCCACAGCATTTTCTCACCAGATATTTGGCCAAAATTGAGCATTCTTCAAGATTACAGAGATCATATGTAGCTGATGTTGCATCACAAGTGGACAGAATGGCAAGAAGGGACTTGATCCCTACCAAAGGAAAGACTAAAGGACATTGCTGGGATTCCAGTCTTGAGATATCTTGCCCAGACAGAGGAGAAACATGACTTCAACGTTAAGAAATTATATTGGATATAAAAGTCAGGGCCTTAAAAAAAAAAAAAGCAAGCTCTATCTTGAGGATTAGACTAACTGAGCTGATCCAGGCATCTCTAGATTAAATGACTTCTTTTACTGTTGCTTGGTGAATATATTTGGGGGCAGGACTTTTTAACCTTAAAAAAAGAAAACCTTTCTGATACTCTTTTCATTTCCTTGTGTTCTGTTTAATCAGCCATCGCATTAGCCATCCCTGCTTCTGGCTTCCACGTCCGCTATGAGACATTTCAAAGTTCATTGGTCCTCATGTAGCTGATTTTACCATACACCCATTTATTCATTCAATAAGTAATTACTGCTACCTGTTATAATGTGCCAGAAACTGTTTTAGATTTGCCGACACAAATCAAAGTCCCGTTGTCTGCTCTCAGGGAGCATTTTCTCTCAATTCGGGGAGGCGCACTATCCTGACTTTCACTTAGTCGGATGAGAGATCCAACTGACTTATTATAAAATCAATAATCCTGGCACACTTAACTTTCATACATTCCTATATGTGTTTAATTATACATAGAAGAACCAATAACGATAAAGCGTGCTGTCAAAATTACGATGATTTTAACATATCTCAACAAATTGGGATATTTTTTTCCTCAAGAATTTCATCTAACACCATGTGAATCTGAGAAAGTGTTTGTACCCAGTTCATATAAAAAAAAACTCTATTTAACTGAGTTCATTTTTGTCTTACTAGAGCCCAATCTTTTTAAGGAATTAAATAATATGTGTTCAGTGTGGTTATATATATTTTATTACATGGATAATTTTGAAATTTCCCTTTTCATCACTATTTTAAGAAACTGAGTACCTAATCACTGTGAGCTTAACCATGATTTCCTACTCAATCTTTAAATTTCTATTTTCCCAAAGGACCTACTTTAAAAGTTTATTTTCAGCATTATAGAAGCTGTTAAATAAGTCCATGTAAGCAATTAAAGAGCATTGCATGGGACCAGTATTTGGTTGCTCTCATTTTAAGTTGATGAACTAACATAGATCTGTAATTAACACCCATTTGGTGGGCAAGCTTACCTTGGTTAAAAAAAAACAAGCTACTTCTGTTAGCTCTGATCTCAAAACTAAGAAAAGCCAATCGTGATCTTGATCTTGATACCAGAATCATTAGGACAGCAGGAAGGCAGAGCAGCTGAGAGCATTGCAAGGAAAGCCAGAGGGGCACCACACCAGTCATCACTGATGGGAAGTGAGGGACATGTCAAGGATTAGGAAGGTCTTATGGGAACCGCAGGGAGGCAACAGGGAGGCATCGCCTTGAGGAAAGGGACTCGCTCCTTTGTCCCTGGTTGCTGCAGATTACTGGTATCTGTGTGCCTGGAACACCTGCCCCTCCAAATACAATACTTAGAATCATCTTTGTTTATTCACTCCTATAGTCATTACTCTTTTCACCTAAAAGGACAGAACACACTGAACATATTACTTACTCAGTTTGGTTATTCACAGCCATTAACCCCACCAATGGTGTAAATCTGCCCTGTCCTTTGGTCCAAGAGCACACAATGAAAGAGCCAGGAATATTCTTAGGTCTGTCTCATTGAGAAATAAAAATAGCTATAATAAGAGTAATATGTAAAACCTTAAATACATTAATTATACCCTGATATGTATATAGCTAGGAGGAAGATGCTCCCCTTCAGGACCCAAACTCATCCCCCCAACCTTCTGATAGCAGCTCATGGTTCACAGCCGAGTCTCTCTTTAGTGCCCTGGGCAGGAGAGAGCTGTCTCCCCCAATTTACATCCCCTCCCCAGGAGCAGCCCACATCCAATGATAGGTTAATGCAAGGGCACAAAGACTCAGCTCCCTTGTCTTGATGTAGGACAAATTTTGAAAGGCTTCCCAGCTCCAGAAATGTTCATAGGTTCAGCTGAGGCCTCTGTCATAAGTCTCTGTGACTTGACTTCTCCCTCTGCCCAGCCCTGCTGACCTTGCTCCCAAGAGCACTTCCTATAAACTTCCTGCATGCAAATCTCCATCTCAAACTCTCTTTTCCATGGCAACTGACCTAACACAGCACCTGTCCCAAAGAAGCAAAAGATGTCTTTGAAGAGAATTGTATTCAGCTGATTTTCATACCCCTTCTGTTAATTGTGTAGTCAACCCTGCTGATCAGAAAACCAAGTGTTAGAAGAATTAGTATCACACAATTGTGGTTTTCTAGTTCCTGCAATATAGATGGATTCTTTTTTAAGATCTTGACATCACTCTGTGGAAATTGCATCTGAAATATACAAGTAAATTTAGTGGAGAAATTACCTTTCTGAACTATTTTGTAACATCTACACCTATCTTGAGTTTTCTTTGTGAGTAACTTAGATTGTGTTTGATGTTTTATTTTCATCTGTACTAGTAAATACCAGAAATTCTGTGCTTTTAAACATGTAAAAGTTCAGTAGTTACATTCAAAAGCTGAATTATCAGGCTCTATGATAGATATTAGGGAAATGTAAAATATTGCCTCCTTTGTATTTGAAATTATAATTAAAAAATAAACTCCTCAGTTTTCCTCAAAGTCCTAAGTACCTTGTAGACACTTAATGATGGTATGATGAATGAATGAAAGAAACTTTTGCATGAGAAGCAGACTATTAGGCTAATGCAAACGGACTACGTTGTGTGTCTCCTGTTCTTTGCTCTTCATCTTACACCATCAAGACTGCTGAATCTAGTGTTTTATTTGTATTACTGGATTTTCATGTCTAATTACTACTTTTAATTGATTCTTATTCAACATATGAGTGGTTGTAATAATCAACGAAGTGAAGGACGGTGGTAATTGGAACAGGAATACCCTATTTCCTCCAGCTTCCATCTCTCCTTCCACTCATCAGTTTTCCTAAAACAAACTTCAGGAGTGAAAAGGTTTCCTAATTAGACATACCCCATTCTTGATCTTCCTCCTCCTTCATTTCCTTGGCTATCTCTTTATAAATAGCTATCTAGATTCTTTTATAATCTGATTGTCCCCATATCAACCAGGCTATCTCCATATAAACGGCTAACTAGATTCTTGAATTCATCTACCCATCCATTCATTCAAAAAATACTTACAGAGCACCTACTATGTGCAGGCTCTGAGAATAAGTGGTGAGTGACATAGCTCCCATGAAGCTTATAGTTCAGTGGGAAATATCATATGGTCAAAAAGCAATGATCGTACATCACACAGTGTGAAACGTAGAAGGACACACAGCAATGGGAATGAAAGAGAAGATCAGCCAGTTCAGACTTGTGGTGTCAGGGAGGGCTTCCTGGAGGAAGTGACATTAAACTGAACCCAGAAGGTATAGTAGCTGTTAGCCTGGCAAAGAGTGTGAGGAAGAAAATTCTAGGCATGGGGTCTTATAATCTCCAGAGTCCCTAAGCAATCAGACTTGAATTTTTAAAAAATCACCCAGAAGAGAGGAATGCTAACAGGTTGTGTGGGCACAAAGTAGGAGACCAGAAGAGTATTATGGAAGCTGATTCAGAAATTATTTTTAAAAAGAGAGAGGGTGATGGTGACCTAATGAGGAGGCAGTAGGGATGAGAAAAAGTTTTAAGAATCAAAAAGAGATAAGAGGTAAAAAAAAAAAAAAAAAAAAAAAAAAAAGCATGTAAAGACCTTTTTTTTCTATTTTCCTAACCAAGTACAAGGTATGTTTTTCCATTTCATCAAGTCTATGTTTTTACTTTTCAGGAGTATTTTCCTCATGTAAGTCTTGAAAATATTTTGGTGTAGTTTATCCCTAAGTATCTTATCTTTTTTGTTGCTATTAAGAATGATATAAATGTCACTGATTTTTACATGTTAATATTATGTTTGTGTACCTTGACAAACTCTTATTATTTTTTATCACTGATTTTCTATGGTTTACTAGGTACACTATTATGTGGCCTGCAAATGGAATCATTAAAATTATCAAAGAGAATTTCATGTTTTGATATAGAGAGTGAAATAGTAGAGTAATACTTAAAAATAGCATGCTCCCCACCTCTTTGAAAACCATAGACCATTTCTTGGTCAAAGTGTTTAGATGTGAAGTTACTATTAGCAAAGAGCAGCAAATCACAATTAGACCAGCTTTTCCCCAAGTGGTTTCCTGTAGAACATTAGTTCTGCAGAATGTTAATAAGAGATTAATTTAAAAATGAGTTCCCTGGCCGGGCACGGGGGGGTCACGCCTGTAATCCTAGTACTCTGGGAGGCTGAGGCGGGAGGATTGCTTGATCTCAGGAGTTTGAGACCAGCCTGAGCAAGAGCGAGACCCTGTCTCTACTAAAATTAGAAAGAAATTATATGGACAACTAAAAATAGAAAAAATTAGCCAGGCATGGTGGCGCATGCCTGTAGTCCCAGCTACTCGGGAGGCTGAGGCAGGAGGATCACTTGAGCCCAGGAGTTTGAGGTTGCTGTGAGCGAGGCTGACGCCACGGCACTCTAGCCCAGGCAACAGAATGAGACTCTGTCTCAAAAAAAATAAATAAAAAATAAATAAAAATGAGTTCCCTATTTGATAAGTTTGGAAAACATTGGGTTAAATATATTGAACATATATGTGACTTTCTAAGGAGAAGCCAAACTTATTTGATCATAAAATCTTCTCTAAAGCATCTGGAGCAAGGGTCATGGACTCAAATGCTTCCAAGGATCATGCAAGTGACAATACTTGAAGAAAGTAGGTCAGGTATATGGTGAAAGTACATGTGTTCATGTTAAATATAAATAAATAGACTTCATTTTTAAAAAATAATTAAAGAGGTTTATTCTGAGCCAAATATGTGTGATCATGGCCTGGAGAGCCACACCCAAGGAGCCTTGAACAAGTGGTCTCACTGTGGTTGGGTTACATTGGTTTTATACCTTTTAGGGAGACAGAAATTACATGTAAAAACTGGACTTCATTTTTATAAAAAGTTATATATGCCCCGATTTTTCTTGAAACACACAGCCTTCTCAGTCTAGTTCTCATTATCCCAGTTTTGTTAAAGATATATCAAATAAGATTGAGTTTAGCTGCTTTTAACAGAAAGCCCAATACACAGTTTAAACAAAATAAAGATTAATTTTTCTCTCAAGTAAAAGCAGGTTATTGAAGACAGTCCAGAGCTGGTATGTTAGCTCTGTGGTTATCAGAGATTTAGGTTAGTTCTAGCTTTTTTCTGCAGCATGTTGAGCCTTTGACTTCCATTGTCATGTCAGTTTAGGATCCAAAGTAGCTGCCAAAGCTCTTGTCATCATGTCTGTTCTTTGAGCAGGAAGAAAAAGGAAGAATGGAAGGGCAAAAAAAGGGATTTCCTTGCAGTTGAGTCAGCCGTTGTTAAGGAATGTTCCTGGAATTCCTGCTCACAAGCTTCCACATATATCTCATCGGTCACTACCATCCTCAAGGGAGAGGTATAATTTTTAATTGGGTCCGTGCCATCCTTGATAATATAGATGTCAGTTACTAACAACAATAGGGAAGAATGCAAGAGTAGGCAACTAGCAGGCTCGGCCTCACACAAGTTAAAAGAAAAGTCTCTACTTCAAAACATATATATGGAGCAAGAATGATAAATGGCAACTGACCCTTGGGCTTTGTGTGGGGAGATAGCAGGAAGTGGAGGGAACTGTAATGAGCAGGAAAGCTCCTGTCTCATCTAATAGGCTCAGCCTTATCCTGCCCCAGCCATGTGGGAATGGATGTTCCAATTTTCCAAGACAAGCTGGCGATCCACATTTTTATGTGAACTCTTCTTATTTTAAAATTAACACCCACATTTTTCAAAATTCTGTGTCTAAATATTGCAATCTGTGCCTAACTTCCAGTTTGTAAACTTTGATCGAGGAGAGCCAGTTTTGCTTAGGGAAGCATTTTAGGAAATGTTACACCACACCATAGGAAATGGGCTCTATTGCTGTGCAATCCAGAGCAAGGAAGGGGGAGCTTGAAATGAGGGTGCAGGTGACCAGACTCTTCGGACCAGTGCAAATACTATTACCCTGTGGGTAGACAGACATCAGCCACCTAGTCCCTTCTCCCTTCTAGTCAGAGGGGCTGGATTTGAAGCTGGGCTGGGCAATATTTTTAACAGCACAATTCTGGATAATTAACCCCTCCCTGCCCTATATAAATACCCTGCACAAACCTGATCAAAACTACCTTGACACGTTAGTCCATTCTTTGTAGTTTTCCCTTGTGACCAGCAGATGGCAGCAAGTATTGACCGAACTAGGGAACCAATTTACACCTTCAGACTCGCTCTTTTTCATGAATTTTCTTTGACTTGTGCCAACAAAAACAATGAAAGTTATTTACATTTGCCTCTCTCATTACTTCTTACACTGAGACTCGAGAAGACTAATTCATTTTAGACCTGGTTTATCTTTTTTGAAAGGGTGTCAAAAAAGATGTCATGAAAGTCTGACTATATGAAATAGAGGAGCAAAAGTCTTAATTCACTCCTTAATAATATGACATAAAATTTAATATATTACCAAACAAGAACTATCTATTTAATCTTGACTTTGAGGGCTGCTTTTAATAAAAGACTACAAATATTTGTTATGTCTCTAAGTAAAGATACAATGACTTCAGGACATGAACAAAATGGAAAACATTTATGTTATTATTTTCTGAATATCTCCCATATTTGCCCAAATCCATCTCTTTTAAAATGTAGTGTGTTCTTTAAAACACTTGGAGATGCAAATAATGAAACATCTGTGGGAAAAAGTTACTAGAAAAATCTCCTATATGTCATTAAATCAAACTCTTGTTATACTATTATCTTTTGGAGAGTAGCAACATAAATATGTTTGAGAGTTTTTGTTATGTCAACAGTGATTATAGAATAAATAAATAAATGTGTTTAAGGAGTAAAGGAAACTGGACCCAATAAAGTAAATCAGGCATTAGAGGGTGTTAGGTCTACAGAACAATTATTTCTGTACTTCATGCTTCAGGGATTTGTACAATGTAAACTAAAATCTTGATAACCTATGAAGCAAGCAAAATGACAAAGGAATAACCAGGCTACGCAACAGGTGAGAAAGAAAGCCAATGTGCGAAGTCGGAATTGCCAGTGCCTACAGATGTCAACAGAATTTATATATAAGTCGTTTGCGTTTACTAAGAAATGCAAAGAAACCTGAAAATGATTGTGAGCAGCAAGTACCTGGAAAGGTAAAGGAACAGACCGAGAAAGAAGCCGTGATACTTCTGAAAGAATCACAATCTATGTAAGGCAAAGAAAAGGAAAAAAAAAAAAAGACAAATTTGTTATAGATTTCATCTTACAATTACAGAATCACAGAGGTTGAGGGGTGTGGGCATGATTTTAGTGTAGCCCTCAGCCCCCCAACATTCTATGAAAGTCCTTCCTTTGTATCTTTAGACATGTTTATCTGGCCTCTGCTTAATTGATTCCACTGATTCAGAGCTTTTGACATTTTGTTGTAAAGGTTTTATTTTTTTTTAATTTTTTTAAATTAAAAAATATTTCAATACATTCATTATATTTGTACATATTTATGAAGCACATGCGAAATTTTGTTATATGCGTAGAGTGTGCAGTGATTAAGTCGAGTATTTAGGGTATCCATCACCCAAGTATTTCTCATTTCTGGGTGTTGGGTACAATTTAGGTCTTCTGGCTACTTTGAAAAGGTTTTGTTTTTGAACATCTCTCCTCATTATAAATTTCTTCCTTACAGAGATCTGAAACTCATCTCCCTGTAACATCTGCTCATTGGTCTTCTCTGGAGAAATAGTTCTAAGCATTTTTATCTTCGACCACAACAGCTTTGTGAGACTTGTGAATGTATGGACCCTGGTCCTAGAAAAATGCATTCCCTAAGCTCATTCGTGGAGTTCAGGTGAAGCATCCCTACTTTAGGGAGAGTAAACAACCCCCTTTCTACATGACAGTTCTTCAAACATTTTAAAGCAGTATCATGTTCTTAAAAAAACCTCACCAGTTTCTTCAACTTATTCCTTCCTTCCTTCCTCCCTGCTTCCCTCCCTCTCTCTGTTCCTTCAACCACTTTTAAAAAACAAACATATACCGAGCACCCTTTCCATGTTAGATACTGTGTTAGACACTGGGGACAAAAAGATGAATAAGACACCGTTCCTATCCTTGGGGAATTCACAGCTTATTTGGGGAGATTCTGTAAACAGGTGAGTTAGGTCAGGGAAGTGACATTTGAATTGAACATGGTTCTTAGGCTTAGATTCAGTCTGGGTTCAAATCCCAGCTTTGCTACTTATGAGTCACCTTTGGAAAGATACTTAACCTCTTGGGGCTTCATTTTGCTCGTGTGTAAAACAGGCATTCATATTCTATTGCTGTTATTACTGTCCTTTGCCAAATAAGGAATCTAGACTTTGTCATATAGGCTTCCATAAGCCATCAGTCCTTTCACAAGGGGAGTGGCAGGCATGATTTGATTTCTTTTTACCTATTTTATTTTAAGGCAAATCACCCTACAGTGGAAGACGGTGAATAAACTGGACCAGGAGAGATGGACAGGAGGGAGACTAGAGAGGAGACTTGCAATTGTGCAGATGAGAATGGTGAGGACTTGGACTAAGGCAGGGGTGATAGGGGTGGAGAGTGTCAAGAGGTATTTCTGAGGCATAAGTTATAGGACTTGGTGGTCAGTTGACAGGGAGAAGACAAAGTTAAGTAGGTCTCATAAGTTTCTACTTTGGAAAACTGGTTGGATAGTGATTTCATTAACTTAGTTGTAATTACAGTAGGAAAAGCATCAAGAGAAGGTAAGTTAGTGTGTTAAGTGTAAGGTGACTTTCAGGTCCCTCCAGCCTTGGAAATGTGAGTCTGGAATTTGGGACAAAAGAGTCTCCACTGGAGAAAATAGCTTTGAAATTACTTCTTGTCTTTGGCGGTCAACACCATAAGAATGGATGAGATCAGCCAGGAGGGCAAGTAGAGTGTGAAGAAAATGGAAGAAAACCAAGGAAAAGCCAAGGCAAACATGAGCATTTGATGGGAGTTGGAGGAGGAAGAGGAGGAGGAGGGCCAGCCAATGAAGGCAACAGACAGTAGAAAGTTAGAAAAGTCAGGGAACACAGGGGATTAAAATAAAAAGCTATCACCCTCTTAAAACAAAAACCTGAATGCCCAGCAAGTACCAGGCACTCTGCTAAGTGTTAATTTTCATTTCTCCCCATATAGATAGCCCATTGCACAGTGCCCTCCCTCCCCATTGTTCTGTGGCCACCCCTGCAATAAGCCAAGGCCCCGCCTATGCTTGGACATGTTTCTGTGCTTTTATTATGCTCCGTTGGTCTAGATGTCTATCTCTGTACCAATCCCACATTGTTTTAATTCTCAGTTATAAAACCTTACAAACACCCTCCCTCCCTCCACTCTAAGATAGATATAAATTATTGCCATAATTCAGATGAACAAAGTTGTAGGCACATTTTTAGTAGTATAGGCACTTGCTGAATTACATACACTGATGATACAGAAAATTTTTCTCTGATGTCATCTTTAAAATGAAATTAAAGAGTTAACACACCATATGGTGCACTCTTTCTCTTTCTTCTTTGGATCCACATAAATCACATTTCCTTAGACAGTGATTCCCCAACCCGGCTGGGTATCAAAGTCACCCGGGGAGCCTTTAAAAAATGTAAATTTTTACATCCCAGATAGACTGAACTGGATAGGATGGGATATTTGGGGCCCAGGAATAGGTATGTGCAATAAAATGCACCTTAGGTGATTGTGTTGTGTTCAGTTCATAGACTGGCATTTGGGAATCCCTGCATTTAGAAGTTTTCAGAACATTGATTAAAAATGTATCTGTCATTTTAGAGTGCTATTTTGCAATTCACTTTCAGAAATTAAGCATTTTATGAATCTTACTGGTTTTTCTTATTATTGTAAAACAATAAATACTATTATAAAAAATTACAAGCATTAGAGGAATAAACAGAATATAATACAACCTCATGATTTTTCCTTCAATAGATTAAGGTTGTTAACAATTTGGTCAATATTCTGTACTTTTTCCTATGCATTTACTAGGTTATTTCTTCTTCTAAAATTGGATTATTCTATACTTTGAGAATCTGGACTTTGGGAGTCTAGAGAAGACTTGGCCTTGGGGCCCGGTAAGTCCCAGGCACTCTGCTAAAAGCCTGGACTTGGAAGCCAGGCATATCTGGGTTCAGGTTCCAGCTCTGGCCCTCACTAGAATCCTTGGGAATTTATTTAACCTCCCTAGTCTCAGATTTCCTTATCTGTAGATAAAAATACTACTTACCTGATAAAACTCTTGTGAGAATTAAATAAGATAATACATATAAAGGGCTTAGCATGACATGAAAAATAAGTTCTCAATAAATGTTAACTTAAAAAATTATTAATAAACTTTATATTTTAGAGCAGTTTTAGGTTCATAGTAAAATTGAGTGGAAAGTACAGAGAGTTCCAGACCTGGTTTGGTGCCTCACACCTGTAATCCTAGCACTCTGGGTGGCTGAGCCAGGAGGATCGCTTGAATTCTTGAATTCAGGAGTTCAAAACCAGCCTGAGCAAGAGTGAGACCCCTGTCTCCACTAAAAATAGAAAAATTAGCCCGGTGTGGTGGTGCACACCTGTAGTCTCAGCTACTCTGGAGGCTGAGACAGGAGGATTACTTGAGCCCAGAAGTTTGAGGCTGCAGTGAGCTACAATGACACCACGGCACTCCAGCCAGCGTGACAGAGTGAGACTCTGTCTCAAAAAAAGTGCAGAGTTCCCATATACTCCCTGCCCTTCCCGCAACTTCCCCCACTATCAACATCCCCCACCAGAGAGGTACATTTGTAATAGTCAACATTAGGGTTCCCTGTTGGTGTTGTACATTCTGTGGGTTTTGACAGATGTATAATGACAGGTATCCACCATTGTAGTATCATCCTGGATAGTGTTACTGCCCCCAAATCCTCTGTGCATTGCCTACTCATCTCTTCCTCTTCCCTAACCCCTGTCAACCATTGATTTTTTTTTTTTTTTACTATATTCATAGTTTTGCCTTTTCCAGAATGCCACATAGTTGGATTCATACAATATTAACTTTTTATTATGGTCATTATTATTACAACTACTACTACAACACTACAACAGGCATTTTCACTTCATATATATTGGACATTCTATTAATATAATACTTTCTCAATTTTTTCTAACCTACGTATAGTATTTCACTGTATGGATGTACAATAGTTTATTTAATCAATGTCCCATGCATATTTAGGTTGTTTTCAATTTTTCTTAATCATAAACTGCTCTGCAGGGCATATCCTTGTGCATATATCTTTTCATATTTGTAAAAGTGTCTCTTCTACAAGGGGAATTGTTGAGTCAATGAGTATGAATATTTTAATAAACTTTTACCCATTAGTTCCACACAGAGTTTATTTATTTGTATTTCCACTAGATGCTACAGTTTTTTAATTTTACTTCCCATAAACTCTTGGTCTGTTTTCTAAGGATTCTTTCCTTTCTTGGTTTATTCCTTTCATTCCTGTTTCTTCTCCTCCATTCACCTTCTAGTTTTCTCTCTCTCCTTGATTTATCAGCTGAATGACACCTTATGAGTCAATGCCATTTTCCCTTAATAATAGGTAGTCTCTGGGTCCCTTTAATTAATTTTCTCTTTATTTTATTTACCTTACCTGAACGGAAGACCCCCAATGATTTCCTCCTTCATTTCCTAAGTCAGTGTTTTCTCTCTTCTTGACTTTCCACTTTTCGTAAAAGAGAGAAAGATGACTGGTATTGGAGTGGCTTCCTCACTACCTGTTCGAAGTGGAAGAGAGCTGGCTTATTTTAGACTGTGTTTCCTTTCTCCCCAAATCAGGTTATCTTCTGCAGTGTGTAATTGTTTCTTTGGCTTTCCGAATACTGCCCTATTGCTGATAGAAAATGTCACAGCTTGTGTGAGTGCCAGTCGTAGCCAATTATACACTAAATGATCTGCATTGGCATGAACGGGCTTGGCAGAATGCGTTGTGCTTTGATGAGATGAAATTTTGCTTCAATAAATTGTGCTTGCGTGGGATTTGACCTCAGGACGAATCATACTGTTGTTGTCTGGACTGAAACAGCAGCAGCGATCACAGTATTAAACAATTAGGATAGGATGAATATCTAAATGGTATTTTTAGACACGTGACTATTATACCATATACATTAATAATAACACAATGGCCATAAATAGGGCTTCATTCTTTTTACTCCAAATTCATTATATTCTAGTTTTACTAAAGGTGATATCTTTTCCTTATCTTCCACAGAAATAATGCATAGAAATATCCCCTAAATAATCACATAACATATTGGTTTAAATTTTGTGTTAAACAAATGAAAATTATTCGGTATTCATTGTGAAAGTAATTTGTACCTTCAAGGTACATTTTCACATTTTCCAAGTTGAATTAAGTTAGTTCACACCTTAGGCTTACAATGCTATCAAGAGCCTAAATCATTAAAACAATAGCTAACTGAATCAATAAATAAATAATATTTTTAGTGACCTTTATCATATAAATTCAAATATGTGAGATTTGCCAAAAATATTATTACCATTACATTTAATCTTAAAGTGATAAAGTTACAGCTAAAATCAAAACTATATATATTACTATAGTATGCAGCCATTGAAATCTGATTAGAAATACCATGTAGAGATAAGGAAAAATATTTATATCCATGTAAAGTGAATAATACATATATTAAAATGTGATTGCCTATATAGGCCTACATATAGAATTCAATGAAAATAGCTATCTTTTATTTTGTGGGTTAAGTTTTCTTTATCCTGCTATTATATTGCCTTTTCAATAAAAAAATTGCTGTGTACTAAGTCCAAACAATGGCTAATGCCCAAAGTTTTATTAAATTATTCAACAGTTATATCTTTTAAGAGCATATCAGTAAGTCACTTGACTAATGTTTATATGATATTATGCAATTAATCTTCAGAATAGATTTATTCCCTGTAGTCCCTTAACAACCTTGAAAACTTGGTCGTGAGTAGGTGTGGATAGAAACAAGGATGATATTCGAATTATGAAAGAGTCAGTCAGAACAGACACTCCGGCAAGCACAACACACACAGCCACACTAGGAGAGGCTGAGCATCTATTCTGGATAGAAATGGAAGGATGCTTCTAGAAACAGGCCAGATGGAGCCCTCATTTAGGACATTAGCATAGTTTGATGAGCAACACATTTGGTGTACAAAGACGAGGCATAGGTATGTCCTAGTTCCAAATTTGCCAATTTCCCTTTGAGTCTTATTTTCCATATCCATAAAATAAACTATTGAAAGAATGAGATAATAAATTTGGGAAAACAGTGTAAATTTTAGAACATACAAGAACCCATGAGATCTTAGCAGTTATTAATAAAATATTAACATATTTTATTTATTTACTTGTATATTATAGATACAATCGACCATTTTGTTCTCAATAATCTCCCTTAATTGATAGAGCCGGATTCCCTCGGCCCTGGGAACAGAATGACAGAGTCACTGAGGCTGCAAAAGGCAAAGAAGTTTATTGACTAGCTAGCTAGGGTCCCTGCCCATGGAAAGAGACCACTGCGTTGGTGCTCGGGGCTTGGACCCTAGCTAGCTAGTCAATAAACTCCTTTGCCTTTTGCAGCCTCAGTGACTCTTGTCTTTCTGTTCCCGGGGCCGAGGGAATCCGGCTCTAACACCATCATTGGACTTTGATTAAATAATGCAGAGTTCAGATGATGTACGCTGATTCAATCCAAAATATGTCCCTGTGAATTATGAATAATGATTGAAAATGCCAAATGTATAGGAAGTTATCTTCTTCTGATTATAAAAGCCCTATTTGTGTTCAGTGAAAAGAGAGGTATATGTTGCGTGTGGACACAGGGCTCAGAGTTAAGACACATTTCATATGATAAACTCTGTCAGGGTTGATTGTAGTTTGCTGAACCTTTACAATACAAACAGTGCCGGTAGTTTATTAATCCTGTGGAGTTTTGATATATTTTTTTCTCATTTCCAATTCATTTTCTTTCTTCAATGTTCTCTGCCCTACATAATGGAGATTCAGTTGGTCTCCTAGACCATTTGACCTCACCCATGACATTTCATTGGCATGTCAACTGTAGATTCTGTTTTTCTATACACAAATAAAGTAGTTTTATACTTCTAAAACTTTTAAACATTCAATTTGCTTTGCAAATGCTTCAGTAGTTATGTCGTTAACTAGGTGAATGGTCAGCAGTTCAGACAAAGTCCTCATTAGGGCTTTTTGTACTATATCAAGCTTAATATGTTGTAAAAATTCTGAAGCTTAATTTTGGAAAGCTTACTCAAACAAATGCTCACTATGTACATTTAAAAAATGTCAACATTTAAAAGTGTCAACATTTAAAAAATACAACTTGATAGTCATCTGTGGCTGGAGTGACAAAATTTTATATATATTTCTAGTAATAGTTAATGGGGATAGAAATAGTAGTTGTAATAAGGACAATTTTGAATACCCTATAGAAACTAAGGACCAACGCAGTATTTGTTTATCCCAAATGGTTACCTCAAATCTTGCCCTAAGCATTTTATAAAAAAAAAAAAAAAACCAATATTCTCCAAATAAATCCACCATTTAAGAATTATTTATGTCAATTACAAGGCTTATTTATTACTTAGAGCAAATACGTGTTTTATATTTTTAAGGGACTCTTCTCAGAAGAATTTATTTCATTTTTTTAGCATTGAAACAATGTGACATTATGGATATACTCCTGCTACTGCTATACCACCTATTTTAAGGTAGAGGTATAGCTTATGTTTTCGTGTGTTCTTTTGTTGTTGTTGTTTCTAGAGGTAGGATCTTGCTATGCTGCCCAGTCTGGAGTGCAGTGATGCGATTATAGCTCATTGCAGCCTTGAACTCTTGGGCTCAGTCGATCCTCCTGCCTCAGCCTTTCTAGTAGCTGGAACTACAGGTGTGTACCACCATGCCTAGCTAATTTTTTTTAAAAAATTTTTGTAGATACAGGGTCTCACTGTGTTACCCAGGCTGGTCTCAAGCTCATTGTCTCAAGTGATCCTCACACCTCGGCCTCCCAGAGTACTGGGATTACTGGCATGAACCTCCACACCTGGCCTCATATGTTCTTTAAAAGTACCAACTCATCTTATACCCACACACAATAATCATATAATGTTAATATAATCATTTTATGATTCCTTTTTAAAGAAATGGCTGGAATGCCTGCTTGAACAAAATGGGTGATTCTCTACTCTTTCCTCCTTCTCCCTTCAGAGGCTTATCTCTGGCAGGGAATATATCAGCATTGCCTATATAAATTTAAAGCACACGTAAACATACATATACAGTGCAAATCATATCAGTATCTTCCTCTCTGTTTTTAAGGATATTTTCATCTTCTGGGCTTGGAGTAATTGATATTTTCTTCAAACACCATCTATGCTCTCTGTTATTTTTCATGATTCCATAACAGGAACCACTTTACTTCTCACTGCTTTCCCATACGTACTCTTAGTTGTAGCTAAAATAATTTCCTAAATGTTAAACAAACACCTCCTCCCCCCAGAAAACAAAAACCTAATCATTTCATCTTTCTCATATTTGCTCAGCATACTTACCAGCTGCAAGTCACATGTTGATGGGCAAACCAGCCTCTTGGGACATCAGCTTCTCTTCTGTAAAACAACTGGGTGTTGCTGAAAGCCTATCCTTACTATATCAGCTGTCACTGATATTTCTTATTATATTTTGGACTCTTATGGTAACCACCTGCATCACATTTGGCACTAAATTATAGAATAAATATTTTGAGTAAACTTAGTGGTCATGTAGTAAAATTATACCATGCAGGATTCCATTCTCTCATATTCCTCACCAAGCCTTAGTTGGAATAATTCTGCTAGTTAGGAAAATAGCCATTCTGTTTGTGGATTAACCCATATATCTCAGACATTATTTTCTTCTTTGGACATATTGACTCTGGGATATTACCAATAAATGTGCATCAGTACATTTTGAGAAAAGGTAAAACGAATTCCTAGGAGAGATGAAAATCTCGATGTTCAGGACACACCACCTTGTCAGCTTTAAAGGACATAGCATAGAGGATTCAGAGTAAGGGAAGGGGATCGTATTTAAATGGCTAGATGACAGAAATCCTTGGTCTGAGGTCTCCCTGTGGAGGAGAGTAGAAGTAAAAATGCCTGATATCTTATTTTTCAGAGAGTGAAACTTATACATGGACAGATCTCTTTTTTCCTATTAAACATTTGATGGTGATGATAACAACAGTAACGATGATGATGATGATAATGGTAATGATGCTGTTATATAAATGGGTTAAAGATGGCTCTGTATCTTGACCCCTATGTTGTTTACTTCTTCACAGCAGGGTTGGAATGTTAGCTCAAAGGCCATTGATGCCAAAGTCAAATTTTTATACATCCAATTGCTTGAAACATAGGTCAAATAAGCATATTTTTAGCCATTCAGGATCTGCCTGCTTTGCATACCCCCGTGAAACTGCATTCAACATCTGCTAGCTGTACAGAAGATAAACCCCATAGGTACAAGTGACCCCAAACTGCTACTGCCCTTCAGAGCCTTCTGGCCCAGAGACTCCCCACCTTGCTTCTGAGCAGCACTGACTGGACACGTGAGCCCTTCCCCAGTTCCTCTCTCCCCTGAGAGTTCTCTTACCCTCTTCCCCTTCTGGGTGGTAGCCCTGTGCCAGTGTCTCTGGAAGGTCATCTGGTATGGGGGACTCCCTGTCTCACACAGTAAAGCTTGTTGTGCAATACTACAGCCTCACAGTCCTGTGTTTTCTTTAGTCAGCCCTGAAATCCTCAAACTCACGACAGATATATATGCTAAAAGTTCAAGCAGTACCAAATTTAGTTTCTTTCCACCTCAACCTCCCAGCCATACTCTCTGGAGATAAATACCATCAACTGTTTGAGTATATATCCAAAAATATCTCATGTGCATATAGGCATATACATGTTGTATTAGTTTGCTATGGCTGCAATAACAAAATACCATAAACTGGGTGGTTTTAAACAGAAATTTGTTTTCTTACAGTGCCAGAGGCTACAAGTCCAAGATCAAGATTTGGTAGGTTTGGTTTGTTATGGACTGAGTTGTGTCACTCAAAACCATATGTTGAAGCCCTAACCCCCAGTACTTCAGAATGGACTGTATCTGAAGATAGGGCCTTTGAAGAGGTGAGTAAGTTGCATGGAGGCATTTGGGGTAGACCTATCTAATCTAACTGGTGTCCTTAAAAGAAGAGATTGAGACATATAGAGAGACACCAGGGATGCACATGTACAGCGGAAAGGCCTTGTGAGGATACAGCAAGAAAGTGGCCATTAGCAAGCCATGGAGGAAGGAAATTGCAGAGCATGTAAATAGGTGGAAAACCATACCATGCTCGTGGATCGGAAGAATCAACATTATTAAATGTCTATACTGCCCAAAGTGATCTACAGATTCAATGCAATCCCTATTAAATTACCAACATCATTTTTCACAGATATAGAAAAAATAATTTTATGTTTTGTATGGAACCAGAGAAGACCCCGTTTAGCAAAAGCAATTTTAAGCAACAAAAACAAAATGGGAGGTATTAATTTGCCAGACTTCAAACTATACTACAAGGCTGTGAATATTAAAACTGCTTGGTATTGACACAAGTGCAGGGACACAGACCAGTGGAACAGAACAGAAAATCCAAATATAAAACCATCCTCATATAGCCATCTAATCTTTGACAAAGCAGACAAAAACATACTCTGGAGAAAAGATTTCTTATTCAATAAATGATGCTGGGAAAACTGGATAGCCACATGTAGAAGACTGAAACAGGACCCACAGCTTTCACTTCTCACAAAAACCAAATCACGGTGGATAACAGACTTAAACCTTGGGTGTGAAACTATTAGACTTCTAGAAGAAAATGTAGGAAAGACTCTACAGACATTGGCCTAGGCAAAGAATTTATGAACAAGACCCCTAAGGCAATCACAGCAACAACAAAAATAAATGAATGGGACCTGATTAAATTAAAAAGCTTCTGCACAGCCAAAGAAACAGCCACGAGAATAAACAGACAACCTACAGAATGGGAAAAAATTTTCACATACTACACATCAGATAAAGGACTGATAACAAGAATCTATTTAGAACTCAGGAAAATCAGTAAGAAAAAATCAAAAAGTGGGCAAAGGACATGAATAGAAATTTTTCAAAAGAAGATATAAGAATGGCTAACAAACATATGAAAAAATGCTCAACATCTCTAATCATCAGGGAAATGCAAATCAAAACCACAATGAGATATCACTTAACTCCAGTGAGAATGGCCTTTATCAAAAAATCCCAAAACAACACATGTTGGCGTGGATGAGGAGAGACAGGAACACTCATACACTGCTGGTAGGACTGCAAACTAATGGAACCCCCGTGGAAAGCAATATGGAGATACCTTAAACAGATTCAAATAGACCTACCATTCGATCCAGCAATCCCATTATTGGGCATCTACCCAGAGGAACAAAAGTCATTCTATAAAAAAGACACCTGTACCCGAATGTTTATAGCAGCACAATTCACAATTGCAAAGATGTAGAAACAACCCAAATGCCCATCAATTCATGAGTGGATTAGTAAATTGTGGTATATGTATACCATGGAGTATTACTCAGCTATAAGAAATAATGGTGATATGGAGTCCTTTTTGTTCTCCTGGAGAGAGTTGGAACCCATTCTATTAAGTGAAGTATCCCAAGAATGGAAAAACAAGCACCACATGTACTCACCAGAAAATTGGTTTCCCTGATCGTTTTTTTTTTTGTTTGTTTGTTTGTTTTGGAAACAGTCCTCAGTCTGTTCCCCGGGCTGAAGGGCAGTGGTGTCATCAGGGCTCACTGCAATCTCAAACTTCTCGGCTTAAACAATCTTCCTGTCTCACCTGCCTGAGTAGCAGGGACTACAGGCCTCACCACCACACCTGGCTGATTTTTCCATTTTTTTGTAGAGATGGGATCTTGCTCTGTTGCCCAGGAGGGTATTGAACTCCTGGCCTCAAGTGATCCTTCCACTTCAGCCTCCCAAAGTGCTAGGATTACAGGTATGAGCCACCGCCTGGCCTCTGCCTTAGATTTGTGACAGAATTCACAAGTGAAATCATCTGGACCTAAGTTTTCTTCTTCAGAGGTTTTTTAAAATTACCAATTCAATTTCTTTAGCAATTATAGAGCTGTACAGATTTTGTATTTCCTTTGTATCAGTTTTGGTAAAAGTAGTTTTTTTCAAGAATTTGTACATTTTTTCTTAAGTTGTCAAATGTATTGGCATAAAGCCTATTACAATATTTCCTTACTATCTTTCAACCTATAGGATTTGTTGTGATGTCTTCTTTTTTATACCTGATAATTGTAATTTGTCTCTTCTCTATTTTTTTCTTTATCAGTTTGCCTTAATTTTATTAATCTTATCAAATAATTGACTTTTTGCTTTAATAATTTGATTTATTATTTCTATAATTTATCTTTTTTATTGCTGCACTTATTAGTTCTTTTCTTCTAGTCATTTTTTAAAGATATTTTATTGTTAGACTCATTTCCAGTTTTATTCTGCTGTGGTCAGAGAACATACTCTATGTGATTTCAATCTTTTGAAATTTGAGATATATTTTATGGCCCGGCATGTAGTCTATCTTGCTGAACATTCCATGTGTACTTGAATGTGGACTCTTCAGTTGTTGGGTTAGTGTCTCTAAACATCAGGTAGGTCAAGTTGGCTGATAGTACTGCTCAAACGTTTCATATCCATGATGATTTTATTTTGTCTTTTTGTTCTGTCAGTTGCTGAAAGAGTGATTAAAATCTCCAGCTATAATTTGCACTTGTCTACTTCTCCTTTCAGTCCTGCCACTTTTTGCTTTTGCTGTGTCTTGCAGATCCATGCCCTGTGTACGTACATTCCATCCTCAGCAAAGGAGCCAAGAAGAATTACCTCGTAAGCATTTCTCTCCTCTTTTCTCCTGTTAGTGCACTGCCTTCTCAATGTTTCCTTGTCCCACAAATTCCAGCCTTCTCAGCTGCTTCAGAAGCCTCTTAGTCTCTACTTGGGCTCTATCTTCTGCAGTCCAGGGAGCACCTGTGGGCAGAAAACAAAGGAAAAGTTGAGTTCACTTCACTTGTTCCCCTTCTTTAAAGGATTATGGCCCATGCTTTCTGTCATCCAATGCCTGAAAACATTTGCTTCATATATTTTGTTCAGAATTTGAATTATTGATGGTTAAAGAGAAAATACAAAACCAGTCACTCCTTCGTAGCTAAATGTGGAAGTTCAAAACACTCAGATTTTTTAAAAGAAAGAGTTCTTTTAGTCTTTCTTGCTTAATCCACAAGTATTTAATATAAATCTAGTGTAAAGAACATATAAAAATGTTGAGCTTGGTATAAAAGAAACTCTCTGGATCATTCATTTTAAACAAGGGGAGATCTCCCTCTAAAAGAAATAGTACTCGTCTTGATCCAGGAAATGGGTAAGATTTTGTATTAAGAGAATAGGTGAGGAGTGGTGATTCAGGCCTGTAATTCTAGCACTTTGGGAGACCAAGGTGGGAGAATCACTTGAGGTGAGGAGTTCAAGACCAGCCTGGGCAACATACGAAACCTATCTGTACAAGAAAAATAAAATAAAAAATTAGTCAGGCATGGTGGCATGCACCTGTAGTCCCAGCTACTTAGGAGACTGAGGCAGGAGGATTGCTTCAGCCCAGGAGGCTGATTTTGCAGTGTGAGCTGTGCTTGTACCATTGCACTCCAGCCTGGGTGACAGTGTGAGATCCTGTCTCTAAAAAACAAACAAATGAAAAAAGCCTGTCAAAATTTTTCTTGATCTTGGGGCATTTGATGTTTAAATTAGGATAAGAATTAATGATTATTATTCTAGCACTTCATATCTGTTATTGATTCTTAATGTTATAAAATTAGGAGTTCTAATCTATCTCCCCTTTTTTTCTCTCCAAAAAAATGTTTTCTCATTTCATTAATTAGGAGATATTAACTTTATATCATTACAAAAGCTTTTTTATGAAATGCCTAATTTCAGTTAAATTTTATTTTTGTCTTGATGTTTTCCCTCTAGCTGGAGGATCTGTTATTAGATGACAAGTATAACACCAAAATAACAGATTTCAGCCTCAGCAACGAATGTACTTTGGGCACTCAACTGGAAACCTTTGCGGCACTGCTCCACACACAGCCCCCGAGCTCTTCCAGTGCAAGAGATGTCATGGCCCTGAGGTTGATGTGTGGAGCCTCGGGGTGATCCTCTCTCTGCTGGTCATTGGCACCCTTCCCTTTGGTAAGGCAAACCTTAAGGTGTAGGAAACAGTTGCATCAGTGTACTATACAAAACTAAAAGGAGTTTCATAAAATTACATGGGTTTATATTTTTAACATTATATCAGTTTAGGGGTTTCAGTAGTTTTTTTGTTGTTTTTAACCTAAAACTTGACTCACTACTTTTCTTTCCTTGCTCCCTCCCCAAAAGAACTGTAAGCAAACATAATAAAAGAGAAATACACCATCCCATTCTATATGTCAGCAGAGTGTAAAAAACTTTGGAAATATTTTCTAGTGGGAAATCCACGTAAATGAACTGCTCTGCAGGTAATCACATTAGTGGAAAAAAGAAATAGCTTTGGAAAGTTTTTAGAATATTTTTAGAACTTAGTTTGGTTTGTGTGGCCTACTGAACTCTTGCTTAGGACTTCTTTTTAAGTTTTTTTTTTTTTTTTTCTTATTTCAGCATATTACGGGGGTACAAATGTTCAGGCTACATACATTGCCCTTGCCACCCGAGTCAGAGCTTCAAGCTTGTCTGTCCCCCAGACAGTGCACACTGCACCCATTAGATGTGTATACACCCATCCCTACCTCCCCCCATCCACTCAACACCTGATGAATCTTACCACTATATGTGTACCTAAGTGTTGATCAGTCAATACCAACTTGGTGGTGAGGACATGTGGTGCTTGTCCCTCCATTCTTGTGATACTTCACCCAGTAGAATGGGCTCCAGCTCTATCCAGGACAATACAAGAGGTGCTAGATCACCACTGCCCTCTGTGGCTGAGCAGAAAGCTCCATGGTATACATACACCACGCTTCACTAATCCACTCTTGTATTGATGGTCACTTAGGCCATTTCCACATCCCTGAAATTGTATTACACATGGATCAGCACATTAAACACTCAGCAATGGAAAATCATCCAAAAGCTAAAGGTCAAAGACCAGATACCACAATGGCTCAAAAGAGAAAACAGAGCAACAAAGTTCAACTCAACAGGGTGAACAGAAATCTGCCCCACTTATCAATTCTCTCAAATGTGAATGGCTTGAACTTCCCACTAAAGAGACACAGGCTGTCCAAATGGATAAACATACACAAGCCAAGTATCTTCTTTCTTCAGGAAACATATCTAACCCACAAGGATGCATTCAGACTCAAGGTGAAGGGATGGAAAACAATATTTCAAGGAAACGGAAGCCAAAAGAAAGCTGGGGTGGTAGTTCTGATTTCAGATAACTTAGTCTTCAAATCAACAAAAATAATGAAAGACAAAGATGGTCACTATATAATGGTGAGGGGTACAATTCAACAAGAAGACATAACAATTCTAAATATTTATGCACCTAACTCAGGGGCACCCAGATTCATAAAGCAAATCCTACTTGATCTAAACAAAATGATAAACAACAACATTGTAATAGCCAGGGACTTCAACATCCCTCTGACAACAGGACAGATACTCCAAAAAGAAACAGAGTATCTAAGGGAGAGCACACAGAAGAGAAAGGGGATGGGGAGGGGGAGGCAGTGAGGCAAATGGTTACATTCTTGTGAGGCTCTAATTAGTGCTCAGGAAATCTACATTGTACATAAGATAAGGTGAACATTCAAAAAGCCAGTGGAAGGAAAGAAAGTCAACTATGTAGTCTTCTCAGTGTAGGCAGAGGGGTGGCTGAGCTCATCTGTCCTGCGTTTGCCTCTGTGGAGACAAGCTTGCAATGAACATTGACCCGTGCAACTCAGGATCAAGAGCTGTAGGGTTATAATTGGCATGTGCATGTTTTATAGGGGTCATATACCATGAAAGGCTTTAGGGCTAACAAGGCAGTTCCCTGTAAGCAATCTGTGAGGAGAGAGCCTTCTTGGAGAGGCAAAGCACCTTTGCTATTGGAGAAACCTGACTTATAACATCATGACATGGGGTCCTGAAATCACAGCTATTCCTTTTGGGGTGAGGATGGCAGAGCTGAGTGGTTCAGTTCTCAGGCTTGGTCTCCCTTCTGGCACTATGAGGTTTTTGGGGGGAGGAGTCTCGAGATTTTTTTTTCCTTTACACAGAAGATGGATTTATTTTAGTCCCAGATATACCCAGTTGAGGAAAGTGACACGTGTTCCTAGTTTCTCTTGTAGAAGATTTCTCTGGATCCTAGAAGCTACCAGAGAGTCCATTTCAGTTATTTGCCCACGACAGCTCACAGTTTCTCTCAGTCATCATCTTTAATTTTATCCCTCATATTACTCCTAATGTAATACTTGGTGGCAGGATGTTGTTGTTATTTTTTTTTTCTGCTAAAATTGTGTAAAATGCATTGGATTGAGGACCTTGAACAATAATGAATTTAGGCAAAGGCAATATACATTTCTGTTACATTCTTTTACAATATCTTTAAAGACATGCACTAAGTGATGCCAGCCACATGCAAAATAGCACTCACGGATGGACAGCTAACATTTTGTGTTCGCACACCCTGTGGACACACTCAATGAAAACCAGCCTGAACTGGGTGCAGAGGTCAGTGAGGCGGGAATGTTGCTGTCTGGTGCTGCAGGCTGGGGCCAGATGCCTGAGCACGATGCAGCACCTGAGCTGAGGCCAGGTCTGCAGGGACGCTGCAGAGGACGATTGCTGTCAAGACAGGCAAGGCTCCGCAGAGGACCCAGCTGCAGATTGGAGACCTTAGCACTCAGGAGTTTAAACAGTCGCCCTGAGAGGAGGGGGCACTGTGGGCAGAGTGAATCTCCGGGCAGGGCACTGAGGCATAAAGGATGTGATGTGCTCACTCACGGGACAGACAGGATACAGGATGGAACTTGGCTGTAGCTTAGGAAACCAGACAGTGAGAAGAGAGAGCCAAGTCTGGGCAGGTGGTTAGGGACACGTTGTAGGGGGCCTCAGATATCAGAATAAGGCACAGAGACTGTGTTCCACAGGCAAGGTGGGGCCACAGGAGGAACAAAGGTGACCTGTTCTGTGTGAGGATGACCCGGCAGGAGTGCGGAAAGGACGAGGGCCTTGCAGGGAGGTGGGGCACGATTTGTTTCAGAACACAGAATGGGAATCTGTTTCAGCATACTGTGTCTGAAATGGAGGTAACCATGACAAGCGAGATGAAAGAGACCATTTCATTCAGAATTCAATCAATTCTTTGAAAGTGCTGCAATGGCAAGTTTGTTCATCTCCTGGTAAACAATCAGATTTTATTTTTGTTTTTGTTTGTTTTTCCTTCTTTTCTCAGCAGCTACAATTAAGTCAAGGTGGTGATTTCGCAGGAGCAGTGACCCGGCTGCGTGGGAAGGGTGCGTGTGAGCAAGGCCTCCGGCTCCTGCCTGGATTCTCTCATCATGGATTCCTGGGAGGGAAGGTGAGTGCCCTGCAGGGCCTTCGTGGGTCCTGAGCCCCAACCTTCCCCAGCCCGGAGTGCAGAGTGTGAGCACGTCCTCTTTCCTCAGGGGAGCCCTGCCTCCCGACTCCAGGAGTCTTTCCTGGACTGGAGAGGCTGCCCCAGGCCAGCCTGGAGACCCTATGACTAGCTCCCGGTGTTTGCTGTGCCCTGTGCCCAGTGCTTGTTAGGACTGGGCTGTGGGGACACCACCCAGAAGATGTGGGTCATTTAGAGACTCCACAAGGAGGCATCACTCAGCTCTGGGTTAGGGGCACAACTGGATGACCCTCAGGGAAGTCTGATAGAAAATGGTGAGTGTAGGTCTCTGAAAACAGGTGTGGGGGAAGAAAGGCTGGGGGAGGGGTGCCTAGGGGATCTGCAGAGCCAGTGACAGAGGGACCCAGGACGAGACAGGGCCTGGGTGGGTCAACAGGGACTTTACATGAGTCTATTAAAGGAATTCACTTTCAGTGCTGGATCCTCATGGTAATTATTAGTTTTCCGTCAGTATCACGTCTGGGCACTTGTGTCTCTATGGCCTGAAGGCTACTTTAGAGCCCATGTGTTTTTATACTCCACACTTCTCATCGCCTCCTGAGCACATACTGGCCTCCGTCCAAAAGCATGGACAGCAAGGAACAAGGCTGGGGGTGAAGGAAATGGGCAGCCCAGCACTGTCTTCCAAGGAGCTCTGCTTAATACATGGTCCAACAGAGCCTCTGACAACTGGAACCCCTAGGCAGTGCCTGGGCAGGTATCACAGAGGCATTTAGGAAGAGAGAGAAGAAATCAGTGTACTTCCCTAAATGCAGATGTTGCCTAGAGCATGCCACGCTGGTTCACAGCTCACCAAAGAATCTTTCCCAGTAAAGTTGTCCTTAAAAGATTTTTGAGTCAGGGAATAATCTCAGAGACTTGAGAACAATGGCAGTAACAACCTAACAACCACTGCACATCCTAAAATAGCTGGAGAGAAATTCAATATGTGTGTGTGCAAAGATTTATTATTAATATAACTCTAAGAAATGACTGAGCTGGCATAGACCTAATTCCTTTCAGTTTAGAGATGCATGGCGTCTATAACACATAGGCCATTCATGATGGCCTGGATGTCACTGTGAGCTTCTCTGAGCAATTGGTTAAGTGTATTTACTTACTTAAGGATAGAAACTGTAATTCATTGACCACTTTGTTTATCATTAGTATAGAACGTAAGAATGGGGAAAGTATTGCCACAGAAACTTTCTATTGAGTTTTTGGCAACTTCCCTCAAACTTTCTCATACTAAATGTGAGCCTTTTCCTGTATCTGAATTTTTCCTTGGTAGGAACTTTAGTAATCAAACTTTTGCTGGAGAGTAGCATTATAGCTCCCTCGGGATTGTTCCCATTTCTCAGGCAATTGTTTTGTCTAACTTTTTTTTTAAAAAATCATACTGAATTTGAAGTGCTGAAAGGAAGATAAGTTCTTCAGTCTGAATGATTAATAAGGATATTACAGAACAGAAAAGAGAAGACAGAAGTTGAAATCCAAATGAAATTTTCCCTGGCACAAAAATCAAATGAGGTTCTTCTGAACTTCTGTTTTATAGACATAGCCCTGAGGCTTTGTTCTGGTATCTTCCTTGCCCATTTTGCTCCTTTTATGGTCACAGCTACTTCTAGGTAAGTTCCCTGACCCCTAAATCTTTTTCAAAGATTTAGCTCTTCTGTGGTATCTAAAGGATTCTTCATAAACTTGGCTAAGTGAGCTACTATGCAAACCTTTTTTGGATTTCCTTCTTTCAAGATATTGTAGCAGGACTCTTACTCAGTGTGTATTCCTGTGCAATACTAGCATGAGGAAAAGATTAAGAAATTTAAAAAAACAAAGTAAATATATTTACTGATAATGAACTTTAAGATATATTAGGGAATTAGTAATGACCTACTAAGTTGAATCATGAAATTTCCATGGGGTGAATCAACTTGGTTGAATACGGATGACATCATCATAGAGTTCAACCTACAGACCACCTTGAGTCCCACCTCCCCTTCTCATTTTGTTTGTTTGTTTTTTGTTTGTTTTTTACTAATTCAGGGATTTATTCATGTTGTTACTATATAAAAATTTGCATGGTAAAGGTTAACAGTAAATTCAGAAAATCCATTACTTCTGCAGAGGGAAGGTAATTCAAAAGGAAAAAGATGTACAGGTGGCTTTAGCAATGTTCTTTTGCTTCAGTTGGCAGTGGGTACTGAGGTGTAGGCGAAGGAAAAACGGCTTCCTTCCACCGTCCTAGGTTTTTTGGCTGGGCTACAAATTAAGTTGACAAAAGACAGGTTAACAGGAAAGAAACATATTTAACTACATAGGCAAGGGACTCTCACACGGGTCAGATGACTGACGCTTATATATTAATATTACAGCATCTTCAGCTATAGAAGGAATAGGGGGCAGGGGTTTGGGACTTTGGGTTGGGGGGGTTGTAGCAACATAAATTCTGGGAAAGTGAGGGGAGAAAATAAATGATGAATAAAGCTTGTCTTGTTATGCAGATAGTCTCTCAGGTAACAAAAGTTCTCTCAGTGCAGCCCTCCCTAATACAGACACTTTACTAAATAGATATCCCTTATAGATGTAAATTTCTTTTACAATTCAAAGCTACTCCTGTGCCTGCAGTCTCTCAGAATAACCACCTCAACATATGCCCCAGAATTATGTTTTATGGTGGCATATTCTGGCCTTTTACAGTCACATTTTAGGATGGTACATCCTGGGCCCTAACAGAGATAATGGTTTTTATCTATTTTCATTTTTCAAGAAAAGGTTTCAAAGACCTAGTTCCTGCTCTTCTTTATCACAACCACTACCCTAAAGACCTGAAGTCTCCTTTGTTTAATATGTTGTCCTTATGCACATTTGCAAACTAGGTCTGGACAGCTGGCACATCTGGAACCAGCTGCAGCCAAATTAAACCCTGCCTGTCCTCGCAGCGGTTCCAGACTGCCTCCCTGCAGACCCTTCCAGACAGCCCCTCACCAGGCCACGAACTAGGCCTGCAAAGGCCGCGTGGTCTCCCCCAGACCTCGGAACGCCCTCCTCAGCGGTCTCCGGAAACCTATCCCTCCTCTTGGGCTTCTCCCGCTCGCTTCAGCGGGAGCCGAGATTGTTCCCCTCAGCAGATTTCCTGTTCTCAGCTGGGAAGGATCCTTTCTTCTTTCTTCTTTCTCCGCTCACGCGCAGCCGCAGGAACTCGCCCGGCCCAGCGCCCCCACCCCTGCCCGCCTGTCTCCCGCAGCTCCTCCGCCCTTTCCCAGCCTGTGCCACTCCCGACCTAGCCACGGGCCCCTCCCTTGGAAATCCGCTTCCCTCCGGGGAAACACCAAGACCAACACTGCGCTCAGACCCGGGGATGTGAGCCCGTCCCCCTTCAGTAATCAAAGAACAGGAAGCTGGCAGATGTGGGATGTGGAGTAACTCACTTGTGGTCACACAGCTTGTCAGGGTCAACTTGGGGACACAGTCCACTTGTGCCTTAGCCAGTGGCTCTTCCAACCACACCACAGGATGGTTAGAAACTCACAAGGACAAGACTCAAGGACAATTAAGTAAACAGAAGAAGATGCTCATTCATTTTTAAATTCCTACTATACCAAATACTGAAATTCTGTTTAATGCCTCCTACTGATACATATTTACAGTGGGTTTATACCACTGGTAAATATTGCAATGTTAGGATGACATAACTTTCAGGGGGCCATGACATCTATTTTTCACAAAAATTGAATAACCCAGTTCCGTCCCATCCTCTCTGGTCTAGGAACCTTATCCTTTTGCTGCCTCTTCCCTCTGCCCACCCCACCGGGAACCCCATGAAAGTCTCTTCTTCGCCTGAAATTCAGTGATGTCCCACTCACTACCCCAATTCTCTCTTCCTCACTCTTTAAGGCCAGTCATTTCTCATATCAAGACAGTGACCCCCGCTCATCAGTCTGCTGAATTCACCAACCGGCCTCCACCCTGTCAAGAATGGTAGAAAGGGTCCGAGATTTTGCCCTACTTTCAAATTATTAATAACAAGCCAGCCTGCTACTGTGTGATGGACGCTGCTAGAAGACATAAGAATCCTGGGTCAGAAACAAAGAGCTGTGTTACTTAAAGCCAAAGCAGTAGCCAGAGCTTCGTGCTGGTTTGTGTCAATTCCCAATGGGCCCCATCATGGCCATGAGGTGATGCAAAGGGCGCAGGACCAATGTGGGGCATACTGCAGGCTGCTGCACAGCAAAATGTGCTGAGATAGGGGGGATTCACCGCTCTGCCAGCAGCAGGAGTCTGTTCTTTCTCTGCGGGAGGCGGTGCCCCATCTCCTAGGATTGCTGCTGCAAACATGCCTGGCCTGGGTAAGTGCAGCCAGGGCCTGTGTTCTTGGCAAACCACAAGAACCTTCAGGATTGCTCAGGGCCGATGGCAGACTGCCTCTTCCTACACATCTGGAGAGTGTTTCTGTCTGTATGGAAACCAAATAAAAACGCTATTTAGTATTTTCTTTGTTTTCATTTTTCAAAAAAATCCTTTCAAAACTTATAATTTAATTGAAAAGTAATACACATAGGTGGTATAAAAACGGCATTCATTTTATAATTTTAAGCCCTAGCTCCTTACCCAGGGGGGGAAATGCTATTGATAATTGTTTGTATATCCTTTCAGAAATACATATATGTGTATTCATTTTGGGAATTTCAAAGGGGAGCGTAATATGCACACTCTTCCATATCTTGTTTTTTCTTTATTGTATCTTACAGTTCATTAGATAAATATGTACACATTTATCATATTCTTTTCATGGAGAAGAATTATATTTTTTCCATAAAACAGAGGTATTATGCTTTATTTCTGTGCTCATCTATGGACAGAGAAGTGGATCATGATTATAAACAATGATGCAATCAATATTCCTACAGGTGCTTTCTGTGCACCCCTCTGAGTGTTCCTTGGGATTCATTACTAGGAGTGGATTTGCTACTTGGCATACGGTAGACAGTATATGGAGGGGACTTAAAGTGACTCTCCTTTTGGATTGTCATCTTCAGAGTTATGAATAGTGAGTGATTTTAGACACTTCTACTTTATAGAAATCATGCTGCAAGGGCTTGTGCCACTTCTGCTCCTACCAGCATTGTCTGAAAGCACCTGCTTCACCGTGCCCTAAGGTGGAGGTTCCCAGGTTGAAACATTTAAATGTTACTGTCATAATTTCATCTCCAAGAGGAATCCCCTGTGCTGTGATGAAGGGGCCTGAGTGTGGGCCCTGCAGCTAGGGAGCCTGGGTTCAACATCAATACTAGCTGGGGACACCACACAACTGACTTCTTTGGTCACTGCACAACTGACTTTCCTCAGTTTCCTTATCTGGGCATAATAGGGCTATTGTGAGGATTTGGTGAATAACTCTGTATAAAGTTATTCACCTAAGGCATAGGATGTGGCACACACTAAGCAAATGTCAGATCTTATTACTTGTTTAATAATTTTCTTTAAACTTACTTTTCTATCAGTGCTTCTTCCTGGTTGATAAAATAAAATAAAAAATATATATTTTTCTAAACTTAGCCTTATGCTAAGCAATGTTTATGATATGATAGATGTAATGTTCTATTTACATTTTATGCTGAGAGATATTAAATGCATGACTACAAAATTAAAAGAGAACTGAGTTTGACTATGCCACAATTTTGAAAATACTGTCCTAAGCAAGAATATTATTAGCAAATGTTTTGCTCTGTTCAAATGAAATAGGTTAGAGAGCATCACATGAATGTTATAATGTGCATTTCTTCAAATATAAGTGCAGTTGAACATTTTTCATACATTCCTAAATTATTTTATTTTTGTAAACTGCCTATTAATATGTTTGCCTGTTTTTATATGAACTCTTGATCTTTAGCCATTGGTTTGTAAGATTAGCCATTGGTTATAAGATTGTTTTATAAGTTTAAGAGAATATCTCTTTGTCATATATACTAAAATGTCCCCTTATTCATGTCTAGTCTCCTGATAGCACCATTTTCATTCAGCTTATTTCAGTTGATCTAATTCATCCATATTTTCTTTGCAGCATCTGGGTTTGGATGCATACCTGCTGCAGCATTAAATACACAGACATTCTCCCCTGATTTTGTCCCATCCTTTCTTTGTGGCTGTTTTATTTAAATTTGTTATTCCATCATAGGTCTATCTAAATATAATGTGTGAAGGATTGCTCTAGCTTTTTTATGTATTTTGAGATGGCTACTGGTCCCAGGACCACTTATTGAATAATTTTTCCTTACTGATTTGAATTGGCACATTCACTCTATACTAAATCTGTACATGTATTTAGATTTATAATGGACTCTGTTATGTTTCTTCATTGATATATATTAATATGTTAGTATCTAACAGCTAGGGTCAAACTTTACAATGTATTTTCCAAAATTGTAGAGCTAATTCTTTTTTTTTTTTTTTTTTTTTTGAGACAGAGTCTTGCTTTGTTGCCTGGGCTAGAGTGAGTGCCGTGGCATCAGCCTAGCTCACAGCAACCTCAAACTCCTGGGCTTAAGCGATCCTACTGCCTCAGCCCCCTCGAGTAGCTGGGACTACAGGTATGTGCCACCATGCCCAGCTAATTTTTTCTATATATATTTTTAGTTGGGTAGATAATTTCTTTCTATTTTTAGTAGAGACGGGGCCTTGCTCTTACTCAGGCTGGTCTCGAACTCCTGATCTCGAGCCATCCACCAGCCTCGGCCTCCCAGAGTGCTAGGATTATAGGCGTGAGCCACCACGCCTGGCCTAGAGCTAATTCTTGTTACTAGTTCCTTTACTAATTGCCTTGTGTATTCTAGCATATAAATATTTCAAGATAAAAACTGAATAATTTCATTTTACATAGAGACACTTTAGGGAAAACTAACATCTTTATAATATTCAGTTTCTTTTAATTTTAAAATATTATGGGGGTACAAATGTTTTTGTTACATGGATACCTTGTACAATGCTTTAGTCAGGGCTATAAGTGTGTCCATCAGCCAAATAGTGTTCATTGTACCTGTTATGTAGGTTTTTACCCCTCCCCTCCTCATCCTCCCCCTTCTTGATTTCCAACAATTTTTATTTCTGTGCCCGTGTGTGCCCATCAATTAGTTCCAAATTACTAGAGAGTAAATATGGTGTTTGTTTTTCTATTCTTGAGATACTTCATTTAGGATAGTGGTGTCCAGTTCCATCCAAATTGCTGCAAAAGACATTAATTCATTTCTTCTTATGGCTGAGTAGTACTCCATGGTGTGTGTGTGTGTGTGTGTGTGTGTGTGTGTATAACATTTTGTTAATCCACTCATGAATTGACGGGCACTTAGGTTGATTCCACATCTTTGCAATTGTGAATTGTGCTGTGACAAACATTTTCAGAAACTAAAATAAGAAGAGCAAAGTAAAGTGGAAACAAGCATGAGAAAGAAAATAATGTAAGAATAGAAATCAATGACATGAAAAACAGGAAAAAAGTAACGAAAATCAATAAAACAAGAAGCTGGTTCTACAAATAAATAAATGAATAAAATCAACAAACCTCTAGCAAGACTAAGAAAGATCAGAAGAGAGAAGACATTGATCACTAATATCAACAATGAAAAGCAAATGTCACAGCAGACCCTGCAGTTGTTAAATGATAACTAATGAATACTATTAAAAATGTGATGCTCATCAACTCAGTTATGATAAGAAATAGAACAATTTTTCATAACCCACTGATTATCAAAAGTGAGCCAAAATAGATAACCAGAATAGTTATAACTATTAAAAAAACTGAATTTGTATTTAAACACCTCTCTCCCCTCAAAATCTCTAGCCATAGATAGTTTCACCAGAGAATTTTATCAAGAATTAACACCACTACACAAACTCTTCTGGAAAATAGAAGAGGGTCACTTCCCAGATAGTTTTATGAAGACAGTATAGCCCTAATACCAAAACCAGACAAAGGTAGTACCAAAAAAGAGAAAACTATAGACCAATATCTCCCATTAATTTAGACATAAAATCTGCACCAAAATATTAACAAATTGAATTCAGTAAGGTATATAAAAAGAATTACACATATGACAGAGGGAGATTTATTTTAGGTATTATGCATGGCTGATGCAGTATTCAAGACTTGGTTAATGTTACATACTATATTAATGAGCCAAAGAAGAAAAAATCATTTTTGGTTATGTAAATTGATGCAGGAAAAAACATTTGACAAAATATAACACCATTTTATAATAAAAACTCTCAAACAACTAGGGAGAGAAGGAGACTTCCCAAACTTTATCAAGAGCATTTACCAAAAACCTATAGCCAACTCTTACCAGAAACCTACAGCTAACTCATATTTTGTGGTTAAAGACAATGTTTTCCCCCTTGGGTTGGAAACAAGGCAAAGATATCTGCTCTCACCATGCCTATTCAACAAAGAACTGAAAGTTCTAGGCAACACAAGCAGGCAAGAAAAAAAGTAAGGCATACGGATTAGAAAGGAAGAAATAAAACTGTCCCTATTTGCATATTACATGATTGTCTATGAAAAATCTCAGAGAATCTACAAAAATCTTGTAGAAATAATAAATTACTTCAGCAAGTTCTCAAGCCAAAAGCTCTATACTCCAAAACTCATCACATTACTATGTAATAACAATGAATATGTAGAAACTAAAATTAAAAACACAACACCTTTACAATTGTTTCAAAGAAAATGAAATACTTAAGCATATATCTGAAAAAACTTGTACATAATGCGTAGGGTGAAAATTACAAAATATTGATGAAGGAAAATGAAGGACAAACTAAGTAAATTCATACACATGCCTTGTTCATGGTTTGAAAGATTCACCCTAGCAAAGATGTCAGTTCTCTCCAAATTGATCTGTAGAGTTAATAAAATTCTTATCAAAACCTCAATAAGATTTTTTGTGCACATAGATAAGCTTATTTTTAAATTTATATGAAAAAGTAGACTCTAGAATAGTTAATTCTTTTTTTTTTTTTTTTTTTTTTTTTTTTTTTGTTGAGACAGAGTCTCACTTTGTTGCCCAGGCTAGAGTGAGTGCCGTGGCGTCAGCCTAGCTCACAGCAACCTCAGACTCCTCGGCTTAAGCGATCCTACTGCCTCAGCCTCCCGAGTAGCTGGGACTACAGGCATGCGCCACTATGCCCGGCTAATTTTTTCTATATAGATTTTTAGTTGTCCATATAATGTCTTTCTATTTTTTTTAGTAGAGACGGGGTCTCGCTCAGGCTGGTCTCGAACTCCTGACCTTTGAGCAATCCACCCGCCTCGGCCTCCCAGAGTGCTAGGATTACAGGCGTGAGCCACCGCGCCCGGCCTAGAATAGTTAATTCTTGAAAAAGAAGAATAAAATACATGAATGATTTTACTAGATATTAGGTTGAGTATATAGTTACAATAATCAGACAGTGTGATATTGGTAGAGAGATGAATACATAGATCAGTGGAACAAAATAAAGAACCCAGAAATTGACTCACGCAAATATGCCCAACTCATTTTTGACAAGGGTACAAAAGCAATGAAAGAGGAAGGAGTTGTCTTTTCAACAAATGGTGCCAGAGAAAATGGACATCCATAGCCTAAGAAATCTCAACTTAAACCTTATACCTTATACACACAAATTAACCTGAAATGGATCACAAACTTAACTGTAAAACATAATACTACAAGTTTTTAGAAAAAAAAATCCTAGAAGAAAATCTTTGGGATCTTGGGCTAGACAAAAGTTCTTAGTTCTTATTCATAAGTGCCTTTTCATAAATTTTTATTTTCAATAATAGATCAATGGGTACCTTCACTTATTCTGAGAAAACAGAGAAGTATTCAATGTGCTCTTTCAGGTTTATAGGCAAATCACATGGATTGATCATTCATTGTAAACCTATAGTTAGTTGATCAGTAGCAGAGCCATCTGTAGTAGAATATTTTCCTAACAGAAAAATTCTGTATATGATAATAAAATATTTGGAGGATTAAAAGGGGAACCAGGGGGTCAGGGTGAGTGGGAGATGCTGCCGGTGGGGATGAGAAGGGAGGAAAGTTCCCAACCCAAGCACAGGCAAACCTGGCAGAAACTGCTGGAAGGAGACAGAAAAGTCACTCAGGCTTCAAGTCTACTGATTAATTGTAATGTGCCATGCTTTGTAGAATAAAGAAAACAGTGTTTTCCAGCAAAAACTAGAACAGGTAACACAAATCTAAGGATAGTTTCTTTATGGTCAGTTTTTACACAGAAAGATGGAGGAAAGAGTAATATTTTTAAGTTTTATAGCTGGCTTTGGGGAAAAGGAGTTCTGGTTTTTATGACCCACCTTGGGGAAGAGGGGTTCTAGCATGTACAGCTATCCTTGAGGGAGAATGAGGGGCCAGAGACAGAAGGTCAGGGAGAAACATTTTCTTCTGAGGCCTTCATTTTGGGCTAGCTTTTTCTGAGCCCCAATATGGATTTGAATGCGTTTTCCAAAATTGGCTTAACTACCAAATTCTTTATTTGTTCTATTTTGATGTTATATAAACTCATAAATGTTACAATCACCAGGAAGATTTTGGTTCATTCACCCTCCCTCAAATACTGGCTCAGCTCACGTCCCTTGATTCCCTTTGCTCAGAGTTTCCACCTCTGCCAGTGCTGAATTCCCAGTACGAGCTGTGGACTACACATTGATTTGGCTTCCCAGCTCTAGCCTCTCAGAAAACCAGTGAAATATCAATGAGGAATGACATAAAAATGAGAAGACATTCACAGAAACACTTTTAAGTCAATTCATACTTTGAATACAGAGTGCTTCAATAATCAAGAATTTAACCACTGTTAAATTATCCATATGCTGATTAAGGGGGACAATGTTACCCTAGTAAAAGGAACATACACATGGTAGCCCATGAAACCAGTAGGGTGCTGTTAAACAGAGAGTCCCGCTTCAGAGATCGCCAGGTGTCGCTTTTTTCAATTTTGTAATTTACAGTACTTCCTAAGACCCCTCTGTGCATGGATACATCAATGCACTATCTCATTTGATAACCATATCTCTGAGAGGAGGTTGCAAGATTTTCACACTTGCACTGAGTCTTCCAGTGACATCCCACTTCACCTTGACAAGTATATCTGACCACCCCACTGTGTTAGAGATGACAGACTGTGTGAAATAATGGTATCCCTCCTGCAGAAGGTTGCTTGGGAATGTAGATAGTGTGCAGTGGATTGACGAGTGTAGACTCTTATTTAAATCCATTTTCTATGTCAAGTGATGTGTCCAAGGGATTGATTTTGGCATCAAAACCAAAATACTTCTCTTCCTGAACTTGTTCTTCAGACATTACCCTTCAGTAGCAAGTGCTGACAACTACAGATGCTGCCTTCACTAAAACTTGATTATTGATCAAATAATCTTATCTTGTACCCCCTGAAGTAATGTAGTGGGAGGAAGAGCTTCAGATCTACCCGTGCTTGGGGAGGGCTGCACTCACTGTAATTGCTTGGCCTGGCGACTAGGACTCTTTCTCAACATTTGCCAGTTTGTGAGCATGATCAATGGATTTGGATGCTAAGAATATTTATCTTATGTTTAATTCTGCTCAATATTTTTAACACCCCTGCATTACTAAACAACAGTCTATTTTTTTTTTTCTTTTCTGTCCCCAGAACTGCTTACATGATTCAAAAGAAATATTTTCCATTGGGCCTTTCATACACGAAACTGAAGTTTAAAAAATAGTAAATCAAACTACTGCCTACCACTACTATTATACTTCAGAATTTTGGCGCCTGTCTTTCAAAAGCAACAGGATACATGCAACCATTAGGTGGAAATGTAAACCACTGCATTCTTAACCACAGTGGTTCTTGGGTATGATGTGTGCTGCAGTTCCCCAGGCCCTGCCTGAGGTCCCTGCTGCTGGTTCCCACACCCCTCAGCCCTGCTGGCCCTGGCGGGCCCTGAAGTCCTGCATTCTAACTGGCCCTGAGCTCCCATCTTCCCCAACCCACCCAACCTTTCATGTGTCCCTCCTGCACCACAGCTCTGTGGTTTCTGCGGGCAATTGGGAAATGATCCACTCCCTTCTGTGTTTCCCACCTTCTGCCTGTGAAGGGGACACTGATCAGAGGTCACTGTTTCAGAGTCTGGGGAAATGGCTCTTCTGGAGTTTGTGGCTCTCACTTTCTGGACAAACAAATGTGGTTTGCCTGATGGAGCCCAGAGCCCATGGTTGTGTTGCATTCTGGGTCCGTTCCCTTAAAAATACCAGTGTTTCTGCACGATTTCTGTCATTCTCCCAGTCAGTAAAATGCTTTATGAGCATTTTTTCTGCAGCTCCAGTATGTTTATTAATATATTCATTTATTTGCCAATGATATGCATGCATTGTGGTTCTGTAATTGATATGTATGACAATACTTCTGTATATATATTATGAACTGTATTATATATATATGTAAACCTCAGAAGAATGAGATGAAAAAGAACCTAAATGGAGCTCTAATGTTTTCTCTCTGCACCTCAGCATGCTGTGTTGCCCTTCCTACTGGGGAAAGCCCACCCCGGGCCCCACCACCAAGGTACCTCATGCCTGTTAAGTGAAGGCAGGGTGGGACAACATGGGGACGACTGCTCCAGAAATGATTTTGTCTGCTTTTGCCTCCACTCCTTATCTGTGATAACCATCTTAAATTGCAGGTGTGTTCAGGATTCAGGGAAAGGTATCCTTTCCAAGATGGAGCCTGTCCCACAGGGAGAAGTAGAACGCACTAATGCACTGTTTTTCATGGAAGTTGTAAAGTCAAATTTCCTTGGCTTATCTTTAGTTTCCTCTTAAACCATACCATGATTAAAAATAAGACTGCTATTAAGAGAGTTACCATACTATGAAATAAGTCATTATCTAAATGACAAAGTGGCTTTTTTTTTTTTTTTTTGCTGAAATAATGATATGCATCCTGACCTGGTGATGGTAGAAATAATTTTCTGTCAGGCTATCACCTGCCTCACAGATGAAGGGGCTTCTCCCCCATGGGCTGGATGATGTGGTGGGGGAAGCATCGGTCTAAGTCAGAAGATGTGGGAACCAAGCGCATGTGTGGTTGGGGGATATCTCTGTGTCTCAGGGTCCTCATTTGTCAATCAGGTTACTGGGATAGAGGACAGGCCATAGTTACTGTTTTGACAGTGGCTCTTCATCTTCCTCCCCCCTTCTTCTTCATCTAAAGTCACCACTAAATCCCTATACAATGAGGGATGGTATGGAGTGACCTGGGGGTAAAGGGTGGTGTTGCCACTGAGCAAATGGGACCACCACCCAGTGCTTCTTCTGCCAAGGTCTGCTTCCTGCTTGGCTTACACACACGTCTGTCAGATGTGCTGACCATGGCGAACCTGCACCAGTGTGTCCTTGATCTGCCTTCTGCGGACCCTCCCATCAGACAGCCTCCTGGGAGTCCTTCCATTTAACAGCCAATAAAATATGTAGTTACTTGACAGGGGAGAATAGCTCAGCTTCCTACCTGAAGCCTCCATCTTCTCTTTTACTTAGAAAAGTTCAAAAGAATGTAATCATTTTTCCAGAAGATATTTTTCCTGGTTATTCGGTTTGGCTTCATGCTCCATTCCAAGGAGGATAAGAGTGACTATAGAACTTTACAAGCCACATTTCCCATAAATCACTTCTGTAAAAATATTTTGGCCCACAGGCCTTACCAAAAAAAAATAGGAAGAAAAAGCTTAGATGACAGACCTGTGTCGTCTACATTTCCTTTGTCATGGTACCAGGATGAGATGAGGTGGTCATGTTTTCCTATGAAAGACACTAGCATTTCCTAAATCCTCATCTATTTTCCCAGAAGTTCCATTATTTTATATCTTTTTCTAGAATATGGTTTCATCTTATTTAAAGACATGATTTAGGCATACGGGCTGATACTTCCAAAAAGAAAATATCATTCCCATGATTGTGGGACACTGTGGATGTGGTTGTTCATAGGGGAATGTTGAGTTATTCTGGTCACTTGATATTATTGACTGGACATTACAGGTCACTGGAATGGCCACCTTGCATAATTCTATGAACATAATAAGAAAATCTCACACAGGGAGCAAATTTCAAAAAGCTAATAGGTATAATTTTGTAAGATATATTACTATTTGACTGTGTTATTCTTAATTTAAAAAATAGATATACAACCTCAGAGCCCTCCAATTAGCTCAATCCTACCTTGTTAGAGAAGGGACCATGACCCTGTCATCCCAATGAGTAATCTAAGACACTTCATTAGAGATAGACACTTTTTTTTTTTTTTTTTTTTTTTTTTTTGAGACAGAGTCTCACTCTGTTGCCCAGGCTAGAGTGAGTGCCGTGGCGTCAGCCTATCTCACAGCAACCTCAAACTCCTGAGCTCAAGCGATCCTCCTGTCTCAGCCTCCCGAGTAGCTGGGACTACAGGCATGCGCCACCATGCCCGGCTAATTTTTTCTATATATATTTTTAGCTGTCCATATAATTTCTTTCTATTTTTAGTAGAGATGGGGTCTCGCTCTTGCTCAGGCTGGTCTCGAACTCCTGAGCTCAAACGATCCGCCCACCTCGGCCTCCCAGAGTGCTAGGATTACAGGCGTGAGCCACCACGCCCGGCCGAGATAGACACTTGACATCTGTTTTCATCTTAAGATAACAGGATTCAATGAACAGTGAGAAATATATAATCTCAACTTAGTGCACAATTTGACAAGTGTTAGGGATATACTGAGACCTTTATCATTATTATCATAAAAATGTTGGTTAAATATATATATTTTTTAATTTAACAAATGTTAAAATGTCAATTCCCAAGTAATTTGGGACAATGTATATCTGAAAGAGAAATTTAATTATATATTTTCTAAGATTTCAAAATTATTTTAATCAATGTGTCCTTTTTGTCACCCTGCAATAAATATAAAACAGAACCTGACTGCCTGAATCTTGGGAAATGTATATTTCTTGGAATTATTTTAAAAAGAAGACAGAATAATGGCCAAGAAACATATGAAAAAATGCTCAACATCTTTAATCATCAGGGAAATGCAAATCAAAACCACAATGAGATATCACTTATCTCCAGTGAGAATGGCCTTTATCAAAAAGTCCCAAAACAATAAATGTTGGCGTGGATGCAGAGAGATAGGAACACTCATACACTGCTGGTGGGACTGCAAACTAGTGCAACCTCTGTGGAAAACAACATGGAGATACCTTAAAGAGATACAAGTATATCTACCATTTGATCCAGCAATCCCTTTACTGGGCATCTACCCAAAAGAACAAAAGACATTCTATAAAAAAGTCATCTGCACTCAAATATTTATAGCAGCACAATTCACAATTGCAAAGATGTGGAAACAACCCAAGTGCCCATCAATACATGAATGGATTAATAAAATGTGCTATGTGTATACCATGGAGTACTCTTTAGCTATAAGAAACAATGGTGATATAGCACCTCTTATATTTTCCTGGATAGAGCTAGAACCCATTCTACTAAGTGAAGTATCCTAAGAATGGAAAAATAAGCACCACATGTACTCACCATCAAACTGGTTTCACTGATCAACACCTAAGTGGACATGTAGGAATAACATTTATCGGGAGTCAGGCAGGTTTGAAGGGGGAGGAGGGGTGGGAATATACACACATATACCCGATGCACACCGTTTGGGGGATGGACACACTTGAAGTTCTGACTGGGGGGGCGGGGCAAAGGCAATATACGTAACCTAAACATTTGTATCCCCATAATATGCAGAAATAAAAAAAAAATGAATTCTTCTAAATAGTTCAGCAGGTTAAGATGATTTAGCTGAACATTAGGATTAGGATTTTATCATATTCTGCTACTACACATGGAAACGTGTAGTACCATCTGAGGGCACTGTCACATTTTGAGGAGCAAAAATAAACAATGTCAGTTAATTATTTAATATTTACTATCAATTTGTTAGAAGTTCTAATAGAAATAGCGCTAGAAATATGTCTCACTTATGAAAAATCTTCCTATGCTTGCTAATGTGGCTTGTTTCATTTTAAAAATAAGGCAAACTTCACAAACCTGACACAAGCTGTCATGTGCAAAATACCATACCAGCTGCACAGCCCCACAGGAGCGAGTGGGAGGCAAATGCATCTTTGCAGGTTTATCTCCTCTGGAGTCCATTTGCCGAGGGCTCCTTTCTTCACGTTTCCAGAGTAAAATCAGTCATTTTGAGTGCAGGGATTTGTGCCCAATAAAATAATGTGGCCCCTAATGTCATTTGACTGGATGATTACTAAAAGTAGACCAAGAAGATAATTTTCCCTCACTAGATAGTGACAGAGTTTTGCTTGCTTTCAAAGTTTGGGATTTTTCTAAACTGTGGGTCAGAGCTCAAGCTAATGAAATTTTGTGAAAGAAAAGATTTTCCAGATTTATATGTGGAATCTGTGACTTTTTTCAGAAGAAAGAAAAGTAATAAGATTAGAAAAGAAAAAAATACACAAGCATTCTCTCTAGGGAGCACGGCAAATCTCTGAGATTCTCTCCTGTGCTGCCAGTTTGCCAAGTGCTGTCAGAGCCATGAAGAAGGACCTGTCACCGGGTGGCTGATCAGGATCCTAAGGGTAGATATGAGGTCTCTGTCAGAGGTCTCAGTGTAAGGTCTCTCAGTGTTGGTCTCTGACAGAGGATGTGGGGTGTCTCAGTGTGAGTCTCTGTCAGAGGTCTCTGTGGGAATCCCTACCAGAAGGGTCTGTGGAGGTCTCTCAGTGTAGGGGTGTCAGAGGTCTCTGTGTGGGTCTCTGTCAGAAGTCTATGTGGGGATCCCTGTCAGTGTTCTCTGTGGAAGCGTCTGTCAGAAGTCTCTGTGGAGGAATCTCAGTGTGGGTCTGTAAGGAAATCCATTTGTATAGGCAATAGGTTTCTTAAGCCAAACTAAAATGATTGCTGGTGTGCCTTCTGCCGGCCTTCTCTTCCGGTAAGCCATAAGTTAGCATGGTTACATAACCATGATGTCACCTCCTACATGAACCCATGTAATCACGCCTTTGCTTGGCATGTTGCCATGATTGTTCTGAGCCATATATAAGCGCTCACCATGTTCCTGCAGTGGGCTACATCCCCCCGGCAATAAAAGAACATGTTTCCTTTACCCGCTACTGCTTGTCTCTTCTTTCAATTCCCAGAAATTTGCTCCAGTAACTTCGCTGGCCGCAGAGGCCCCTTCCCACAGAGTCTCTGTCAGACATCTCTGTGTGGGTCTCTGTCAGACTTCTCTATGTGGGTTTCTGTCAGAGGTCTCTGTATGGGGTTCTGTCAGAAGTCTCTGGGGCTCTCTGTCACAGGCACCTATGAGGATCTCTGTCAGAGGTATCTCTGGGGGTCTCTAAGTTTGAGTCACTGTCAGAGGTCTCTATTTGGGTCTCTCTCAGAGATTTCTATGAAGGTCTCTTAGGTGGGTCTCTGTCAGAGGTCTCTGCAAGTCTTTGTGTGAATGGCTATCAGAGGTCTCTCTGGAGATCTCTGTGGGAGTCTCTGACAGAGGTCTCTGTAGGAGTCTCGGTGAGAGGTCTGTGTCAGAGGTCTCTGTGGTGGTCTTCAGGGTCCCTCTTTGTCATAGGTCCTTGTGGGAGATTTTCACTGTGATTGTCAAAATTCTCTGTGGGGATCTCTGTCAGAGGTCTGTTGTGGATTCTTGGTCAGAGGTCTCGGGAAGTCTCGGTAGATATCTCTGTCAGAGTTCTTAATTTCTGTATCTAATAGAGCTCTTGGTAGGTCTCGATGGAGGTCTCTGGTATAGTCTCTGTGTCATTATCAGAGTTCTCAGTAAGAATCTTTGTGGGAATTCTCTGTATTGGTTGCTGTCAGAGGTCTCTGTGGGGGTCTATCACTGGGTATCTCTGTCAGAGGTCTCTGTGAGAGGTCCCAATGGAGGTCTGTCAGAGCTCTGTGTGGGGATCTCTTTCCAAGGTCTCTGTGAGAGGTCTCTGTGGAGGTTTCCCACTTGGGGTCTCTGTCAGAGGTCTCTATTTGGGTCTCTCTCAGAGATTTCTATAAGGATCTCTTAGCGTAGGTCTCTGCCAGAGGTCTCTTTTGGAGTCTCTGTTAGAGGTCTCTATAGGTGTCTCTGTCAGAGTTCTCTATGGGCATGTCTGTCACAATTCTCTCTGGGGGTCTCTCATTGTGGGTCTCTGTCATCTTTGTGGGGGTCTCTGTGTGGGGGTCTCTGTCAGAGATCTCTTGAGGTCCCTGTGGGGGTCTATGTCAGGGGTCTCTGTGGGGGTCTCTCTGTAAGGTCACTGCTCAGCTCCAGCATTCCCAGGCCCTGGCACCCCTTGCTGTTATGACAAGGTGATGGTGCACAGGCTGGTCACATATGCAGTGAGAAAAGCCACCTTCCTACAAAGGCTTTGTGCCCCTTGGTCTAGCCCTCTGCCATGGGGCTGCTGCCTGACCCCCTTGGCCTATGGGTGCACTGGGCAGTCACTGTTTAGAGTGCCAGGTGAGCTCTGCCATCCTCCTTGTTGCCACCTCTTCAATTCTTTTCCCATACTCCACCCTCTTCCTCTGTCTGCCACCATCAGATGGTTCCCCATTCTGGTCACACCAGAGGGGAAAGCGGGTGGCCAGGAGGGCAGACGAGGCCCTCGCACCTCCTGCTGCGCCCACCCAGACCGGCCCTGTCTTGGCCGCTGCTTTCAAAGGGAGGAAGGTGGAGGATGGGAGGGGCACGCTCCCGTCACCAAGGCTGAGCCCAGAGGGGACAGCAGGGACCATCTCTTGGACTTGGCTCTGGGCTGCCTCTCCAATCCTTCAGCAGGCTCTGGGCAGGGTCGTCTGTTCCTCACCAGGAAAGTCACGGGGGCCAGATCTCTCTGCCCCTGCACCCAGGGCCAGCACCTCCACCCTGAAACTTCCTGAGCCACTTCAGGCAGTGTGAGGCTGCCCGGCTCCCACATTCCTGCAGCCTGAGGGGAATTTCCCCACTTAGAGGCCTCTGTAAACCCATCCCCCACCACTGCACAAAGTTTGTGTAGAGGGAAAGCCTGGGCAAAAACAGTGTGAGTCAGATCCCGGGGTGGGGTGTCCACAGGGTTTGCCAGTCCTGACGGTCCTGAAGTCTCTCTGTAATGACCGAGTTATGAAAAGAAGGTGCAGTGCGGGACCTGGGGTGACAGTGCATCTGCCAGCTGGTCAGCCTCCCCATGCCTGTCCCGCCCAGAAGCCACACCCAGGCAGAGCGAATGCTGACCCCTTCCCTGCAACCCAGCATCCCACACGGAAGCCACTACCTCTGATGAGAAAAACACATTTATTTGGCCCATGTTCTTGATAAGAAGAAGCCATTAGCATATACCAGATGTGCTAACATGAGGCAAAACAGGTTTTCTCTGCCTGAATAAAATTTATTCTGTGAGAAAATTTTCCCATAAGGAAAGGCATAAAAGGCAGGATCTTGCTGACCGGACAAGTGTGTTGTCTAACGGAGAAGGTGGCCCGAAGCTCTTGCCACCCTTGGCCTATGCTGGCAGGGACTGGCCGGGAGCACAGGCTCCCTGGGTGGGGAGGCCCAATTGCTGTCCCTCTCTGTGACCCACTTGTTCTTGACAAGATAGCTGTGGCCCATGGGGGTGGGGTGACTGCAGGCTATATCTCTCATCACTCTCCTTTGCCCTCGGTGGTAGGGACCTTTGGGGTAGCAGGAACGCCCATCCACTGGGGCCTGGGGTTCCTCTTTGCGGAAATTGAATGCCAGGGGACGATGTTCTTGCCTCAGCCCCAATTTGTCCACTAAAATCTGTCCGACACATGTGATGATTGCCCGGACCTCATCAGCCCTGATGTTCATAGATGACCTTGTGGTTTGCCCTGGGCTCTGGGCAGTGGCTGGCACAGGCTTGCCTTTCGGCAGGGGATCTTCCTGCTCTTTGCCCTTCTTACTGGGCTTGAGGCGCTGCAGAAAACGATTGATCTTTTCTCCGAAGTAGCTTTCTGGAGGTGCCTGTCCCTTCTCTTGTGGTAACTGAGAGTATTTGTTCCCAGGGGTTTCTCTTTCCCTGACCTGAACAGGGCGACTCATCCCACTGGATTGGAAGGGCCTTGGTCCTGCAGACCTTGGTTCATGCTCCCTTGGTTTGGGCCTCCTACTGCTCTCTCTCTTGTCAGTAGGGCCACACATATTGCTCTGAGTCTTCCAGGAGGCCCTCACTTTTGGGCTTCTGGGCTCCTGCTGTCCCTGGCTGCTCCCTCCATGCCAAGTGGGGTCACATAGCCCCTGAGAAGTTGATGCGTCCTTACTGGGCACACTCTGGGTACCAGACAGAGAGGCCTGGGAATTGGACTGAGGTTCCTGAGAAACCAACATGTCTGCTGTGGGGAGTATGTCGGTGTGACGGCCTTGAAAATGGAGGCCAGTGGCACAGTCTTGGAGGAGGACACCAGTGGCAGGGCCTTGAAACTGCTTCTCTGATTCTACCTCCACTTTGAATGAAAACTTACTCATAACCTTTGTTTTCAGGCATGGGTCTCCTGGATGCTGGGTACCAGAAATTCTAGAGAATGAGGAGCTTTTACTGGGCCCCAGAGACCCTGAACCCAGATTCACATTAATGGTTTGGGAGTCTGCCATCACACTGGCTCCCAGCATGACTTCCCAAGCAGGGGGCTTTTCCTCCTTGCCCTCTACTGGCTCCATGGTCTTCTCGGCCCTTGAACATTGGGACCCTACGCTGAGCCCCAGCATTGCTATGCTACTGCAAGGGACTCCTGAGGCCATGCTCTCCTTCTCCTCCTGTAGATCATGCCTGGCCATTGCTGGACTTGGACTTGGCTCTGGGCTGCCTCTCCCGGCCCCCAGGACAGTACTACTCTTCCACGTTCTGCTTCCAACGCTGCATGTGAGAGGCTGAGAAGGCCACCTTCCCTCCTGTCCATTGGCAGAGGCCTCTGAGTGCCCACGGTTGTCACCAGATTGTCCACCTCTCCGGTCCCTCTGGACTTTCTCACTCACAAGTGAGGGGGCAGAGAGAAAACCAGTCAGGGTGAGGACTGACTTTTTTGTTATCACCTTCTCTCCTGGACCTTTCCAAGGATGTTCTCCCAGAAAATTGGCAACCGCAGCTATGGAGCCATCCCCAAATTCACCAGTGGCCCAGGAGGGAAGCCTGGAGAATGGAAAGGGTGGGGTTTGACCCTCAAGATTTATGGGCTCCAGGGACTGGAGATTGGAACCCCATCTGTGCCTCGCACGAAACCTTATAATATGTGCTTCTAGCATCTCTTGAGTGCAGGGATCGAGGAAAAAAAGCTCCTGGGAGGTGTTCACATGGCATTTCTGACCCCTCAAGGATGCTAGATTTCTGGGCTTATGGTGGGTGTCAGACTTGAGAACAGTACGGCTGGCAGTGATCCTGGACTGATGCTCACGCACAGGGACCGTGCCTTCGTTGATCTCCCCCATCTTCTGGTCCAATTGGAAATTCAGGGTTTTGTCAACCTGCTGCTTCTCTGGGCCCCTGGGTAGATAATTTCCTGATTTATACCTCTGGAGCCTAATCCAGTCACTATCTGACTCCTCCTCCTCCTTGTCCTCCAGAACTTTCACCAAGGTATTTTTTGAACCTATGTATAGATCTTCTGGGAACCTCTTCAGATCTTGCCCTAGGTTCCTGGTTGGGTCCTTGTCTTCTTTGACACTTATGGAACCCTCCTGAGAGAATCTTTCAGAGTGCCTGGAGCCCATCTTCTGCTCATCCTTGCTGCTTTTACCTGCAAATGCCCCATGCTTGTCTTCTGCCCCAGGCTGACCCCTCCCTGGGAATTCACCCTGAGGCTGCATCATGGGTGCTTGGGATCTGCAGGGAGGGCCCAACTGGTCTTTATCGGGGGCGAAACTCCTTTGAATATGTTGCTTGTGCTGCTCCTGGTGCTCAGGGATGATCCAATCTCTGAGAAGAACAGAGGGAGACTTGTGGCTCTGAGAATCCTCGCTATCCTGGGGAAGGTCTGGAGTGGGTTGGCTACAGGGTGCCCGAGAGTTTTTGAGCAGAGAGGATAACATTTTCTTCCACCTCAGTCGCTTCTGCAAGGGCCATTCCAGATGCTCACCTGCAATTGGGATGAGGAATTGTGCCTTCTCCTGGGATGTAGGGCAAGTTGTTCTACAGCTTCCTGTAGGGTCCCCTTTACTCTGGGGTGGAGAGCAATATGGTACTTCTGGGGGAGCAGGAGACAGAGGGACCTGGCTGTGGATCTCATCCAAAGGTGGGGGCTGGGGCTGGGGCTTGGGCAAGGTTTGAGTCAAAGGCTGAGGCTGGGGCTTGGGCAAGGTTTCGGTCAAAGGCTGGGGCTGGGGCTTCGGGAAGATTTCAATCAAAGCCTGGGGCTGGGCCTCATGGTGGGGCCCAGGCTGGTCCTGGGGAGGTTGTGAAGGTTCTTCCCTCCAATTTTCTGAAGGAAAAAAGTCAGGGACTTCATTGAAGGAAACAAAGCGACGTGGTGGTTTTGTAGAAGGCTTCCTAGAGACCCAGGCAGCAGCTACCAGGGACTCGCTGTGCAGAGTTGGGAGGCCCCAGAAGAGCTGGCCGCATTTCTGCTGTAAGTGGTCCCCCATGGCCTTCGGATGGGAGAGCTGCTGAGGACCCGGCAGCTGCTCTGGTTTCTCTTTCATGTTCCAGAAGGAGTGTGGAGTTGTGGTGTCCCACTCCCAGCTCGGTGACTTTATCATATTCCCCAGAGATCCCTGCGGGTAATCGGGGCTCACTTGTTTCAGAAATGACCTATCCTTTTCTTTTTCCTTCCACAGCTTCAGTCCTGCTCTCTTAGTAATGAGCATTTCCAGTAGCTTCCGGACATCACAGTTGAGGAAAGCAGAGCCACCACCCTCTCTCTGCCTGTGTGTGGGGTCTCCCCAGAGCCAAGCCTCAGGTGGATGGTGGAGAAGAGGCTCTTTCTGGGATTTGCTATGTGGCGAGGTGGGAAAGAAAAGGGCCTTGGCAGCTGCCCACCACCAGGAGAGGAAGAAAATGGTGCGTTCAAGGCCTAAGGTGGCCAAGACAGGAGGCGCCGAACGAGAGTAACCTGGAGGTGAGCTCTCTGGGACAGTGCCTGGGGGGATTCTGATCAAGTCAGACTGGTCTTCTTGAGGTTGTACTGGCAGGGTGGAGGCCAGAAGTGAAGGGCGCTGGGCCAGGGGAGCCGGGGAAGCCAATGGGGATGAGGTGGCAGGAGAAGCATCTTCCGCACGCTCCCCAGGTGGCTGGTGGGCTCTGGCAGGTGCTGGTTTGCACACTTTCCCTGGGGGATCTGGACATGAGAGCTGACAAAAGTCCCTTTTGTCCCGAAACTTTTCCAGGTGGCTGCAGAAGACAGGAGGCACAAGCTGCAGAGGGGGTGGGTGGGGCCAGGGTGGGGCCCAGGGCCCTCCACTGCCCCCATGCTGACTTCACAAAGCTCTGCCTCTCCCTGGACCCAGGGCTGTAGCCACATCCTGTCCCCATCCCATGGTCTCCCCGTCCCAGGTCAGCCCCAGGCCCCCGAGTCCTGTTCCAGGCCCCGGTAGGAAGGAGAACAAGGAGAGAAGAGAAGAGTGCCTCACCTCTGCAGAAGCAAAACCAGGTCCCGAGCCCCCTCCAGTTCCCCCAGGCAATCTCTACAAGCTGAAAATCAGGAGCCAGGTTAGGATGGGGAAGGGATGGGCCTGAGGATCTTGCAGGAGGCTGAGTGTCCCTCTAGGGCAGACCATGGGCGATTAGACCCTAGGGCACACGCATCAGGGCTCAAGGCCATGTGACCCTGAGAGGGACAGCAGGAAGCTTGGTGTGCAGCACTTTATCATGTACAGAGTGCTCCCACATCCATCCCACAGGGGCCTCACACCCTCCCTGTGGGGGAGCAGACAGGGATTGCTCAAAGAAGAACCAGACTTAGCCAGGCTAAGCAGCTGTCCACAGTTGGGCCTGGAGGCCACACCGCCACATCCAGGCCCCTACTGGGCAGCACCCATTCTCGGCCTACCTGGCTTCATGCCCAGCCTGGGATCTGAGAAGAATCCTGGGTTCTGATATCCTTCCCTGGATGCCACCTCCACCCACCTCAGGCCTTCAGTGGACGTCCTGGGAGACTCATTCCTCAGGACAGTGAAGCTAAATTCCCCCCTGGGGCCTCTGGGTTGGGAGGCAGAACCTTACCTTTTAGAGGGCAGTTCTTCTTCCTGCGCCTGGGCCTCCCCCTCTTCCCCACTGGAGGCTGAGAGACAGGAAAGATTGAGAGGCTGGGACCAGTCCTCACTCACCTCTCCTCAGACAAGCTGCAGACATTTAGTCCTTATGGAAGACATGACCTTCTACATCTAGTTAATGGATCTCTGCCTTCCTTTCTTTGCTTTCACTCATTTTTAAAGTGGGTAAAAATATTGTCTGTTTTCCTTCTTTGAAAAAATGCAAAGAGGAATTTTCGACATGAGATCCACCATGAGTGTCTTCTGTCACTGTTCCTCTGCTTGAGACACTCAAGACTCCAATGTACAGGTGCCTCTGAGCTGTCAGGCAGGATTCTGCTTCTCAAAGAGGCCAGAGGCCACTCCAGCCTCTGATGGGAGGCTCAGCACAGGCCTCAGATCACCAGACACAGATGGGCTGGGCTACAGGTACTGGCCATGGGAAGGCAACTGATGACTGATGAACCAGGACTGAGGGCCGTCCACCCACACAGATCACAACCCTTTCATAGCCTCCTCCTGGTTCCTGAGTCCTGGCATTTGACTTTGCCCTGATGCCTCCTCTGCACCCACACGGGTGTCTGAGAGCTTAGTCTAGAAATCTTATACTACTCTAACCCCTTCCTGCCCTGCCTGGGCCTAGGAGGACAAGGAAATTTCCCATCTCAGGAATCTCTAGTCAATTTGGAAAAGTGGAAATAAAAATAGAAAGAAAAGAGAGAATCATTCTCTGTTAGTTCTGGGCTGAGAGTTCCTTACCTTCCCGATGCTGCTTGTCTGCCCAGTCGGTGGTGAGGATGGATCACTCCCAAGGCAGGGGAGTAACAGAAGGAAGAGCCCCAGTCCACACAGGATGCCCAGGCTGATATCTATCATCCAGGAAGTGGAGCTGGGGTTTAGCCATGTGGCACTATCGATATTCAGAGGAAATGGATGATCCTCCATCTTCTGAATCCCACTGTCCCCCTAAAGCAGCTGAACCCTGGGCGTTGCTTTGGGCCTTTTGACTAGGGCCCAGGCCTGCATCACAGAGCTGTGGCCCCTCATCACAAAGGGCTCCTGAGGGTGGGGTTGATGATGTGGGGAGGAGGCTGAACCACAGTCCCTCCCCCACCACCCTGCTCTGCAGATCCCTCCACCCCCTGGGCCTTCTGGATCCTCCTTCAGACTCCACCTGCTCAACCTGTCAGAGATAGACCTCAGTCGATTTTCTATTCTTTCCCTCTGCAACCCAGATATTACCTGGTTCCTTTGATCTTCTGGAGATCTTGGCTTGAACCCACCAACTTCCTAGCCTTTGAAAGTCTGAAATTCTCCCAGGAATTTTGTTTATTTTCTAGGGATTTTTACTCTCAAAATCTCCTCTGTCTTCATAATTTTCCCACAAACTAAGCTTTCTTCTTTCATCAACTCAGAAGTAGAACTTAACTTTATACTTATTTTAATCTTATAAATTTTGAATATTTTAGTTGTTATTGTTTATGTTAACCTTTGCTGTCTTCGCTCATGGGCTGACACAAAAAGTCAAACTAATGATTTGTTATTTAAACTTTACAAAACTAAATAAGTATAGTAAAAATATAAATCATTAAACTTCTAAATGACATTTATTTGGTTAGTAACACAATTCTGAGTTATAAAAGCTGCACAAGCACTTATGGAACTTGCTATAATACACACAGACACATACACATATTGTGGCGAACTAATTCATTATTTTCAAATCCATGGATTAATCATTTTCTCTAAATCTTTCATATATTATATTCGTCCTATGTTTTCTTACTCTGCCCAAAATACAATTTCTGCTCTCCAAAGTTTCAGAACATGTGTAATACACATGAAAGGAAGAAATGGGTTATGAGGACTGAACTCTGATCTTTTTCTTTGCTTCCCGCAAAAAAAAAAAAATCCTTTTCTAAGGGAGCCTGGTGAGTCATGCCTACAAATGATAAATCTCAGTAAACAGGTTGTTATGACGTTTATTTCCCAAAGTGAATCTGGTATAGCATCACATGAAAGATAGAAGACCCTTACCTTAATTCAAGCATTCCTTTCTGCAGATTCCTGGTCTTTTGGACAAAGCCTAACTCTTTCAGCCAATTGTCAACTAAAGCATCCCGAAACCCACCTATGACTTGTAAGTCCCTGCTTTGAGATGTCCCACCTTTTTGGGCCAAACCAATGTAGGCCTTCCATGTATTGATTTGTGACTTTCCCTGTAATTCCTGTCTCCCCGAAATGTATAAAACCAAACCGTAACCCAGCCACAGCAAGTCCACTTGCTCAAGGCTTCTTGGGTGTGGCTCCAGGTCATGGTTGTCAAATTTGGCTCAGAATAAACCTCCTTCAATTATCTTCCAGAATTTGTTTTTTTTTTCATTGACAGGATGCAGTGAAGTACTGATCCTCACAGTGGAGAGTGGGCCTGGGGAACCAAAGCCTGGGTTTGAGTCTAGTCCAAAGCAGCCTCTTCTGATATCTCTAATGTCTTCAGTACATATATTTTTCTTCAGAGTATGCCCCAGTCACTTATTTTGGGTTGACAACCACATGGCAACTACATGAGTGGATACCTTGGAGTAGAGCCCCTTTTGACTTACAGTGATTTCTCCC